>NW_028232775.1:0-600000 GCF_057557595.1 Rhyacophila brunnea
AGCTCGTTTTTTAATTTAAAATAATAAAATATATTATCATAATAATATGTCTCTAACAATCATATTTAATCTATCTAGTTAAAACTAGTACAAATAGAATATTTTGAGTAATTAAGGCATTGAAATTCAACAAAATAATTTTATTATCGACTAAATCATCAATATTCAGTATTTTTAAACAATATGAGTATAGATGGAATAATATATTACTTTTTTCGAAATCACTTTACATCATAAAACTACTGTTATGATGAACATATGCACCCAAAAGATATACAATTCCTGATAACAATAATTTTTTCAAACAGAGATTTCAATCATATAAATAAAAATACACAAATAATTAAGAAAAGGCAGATAAGAGAAAAAAAATTGCAAAAAATCAATTTGATAAGGCTGAGAATTGGCCATGTAACTGAACTAAAAAGGTTCTCTAAAATAAAAAACCAACAATTTAAATTAAATCGAAGATCTATAAAACGGAATAAAATGATTGTATCAATATTTAATTTATTTCAATCAAGTAATCTATAAAAATCCGAGATAAAGTGTTAAAAAAATAAAGAAAATTACTTTTCATAAATCAATCATTAATGAAAATCAGATATCTCAACAAAAAAAAATTATATCGCAAAAAAGTAATGCATTATTAAATATGAAAATTTTAAATAAACTTCCATGATAAAAATGCAATAGAAAAGTTTCTAAAATTAAATAAAACCATTTTTGTCGAATTAAAAAAAAAGAAGGTTATTATAATATTTTTTAACGGTTAATTTGATTTTTAGAGCCAAAATTTGTTAAAAAAAACATTGGTTTGAATTTTAGAGAAGATACGATCAAAGGCTCCTTAAATTTGCCTCATAGTTTACATGCTCGCTCTATACATCTTCTTCTCCAATAACATCAAATTTGTTACTAAAGGTTATTGTGTTAAAGATCCATAAAAAAATCATTAAATTATATAAGATGAAAAATTAAGAGAAGAAAACTAAATAAAAATGATTTTATCATTAAAATATTAATGTACCAGGATTAGAAGTATTTTTTTTATCGAATCGATTTATTTATACCGAATCTGTTCTTTTCTTGTCATCACCAACTTCGATTATCCTTAGATCAAGTCGGTCTGTACTTCCCTTCAGTTTATTATCATTATCCTTTTCTTTCTCCTTATCGTCATTACGGGCCGATATGCCTGCCATAAGCTTTCCAATCTCATTCATAAGCGCTTCACCTTTCGCCATATTTTCTTTTAATCCAGCATGTAATTCCGAGAGTTTCGCAATCAGTTCATTATTAACCTCAACTTTATCATTCTTATCCTTTTCTGGTGTCATCAAGCTTTTAGCTATTTGTGGTTGATAAGTTGAACTTGTCATCAAAATTTCTTGATTATCAAATGCATTCTGAATTTCCTTTTTATCGTCATCTTTTGGCGACTTATCTTTATCACCAGGAAGTATTGACACATTAAGCGGAAGTGGTTGCGGAATTGGAGCAACTACTTTGTGTTTCTTGGATCCCTTCTCATCCTTAGATCGTTTCTTAGTAGTAACCTCTTCAGATGGTGTCTTTATTTCAAGAACACCTATTGTTGGTGCCATTTTGCCCATAATTGCTGAATCCATAGGCTGTCCCATCATTTCCAATGCACCTAGGGGTGTAATGCCTTTGGCTGAATTCGTAGTGCTGTCCGAATCATCTTCTCCATCCTTGTGTTTATCACTCGCTAGATCAGTTAGGAGCTTGCTGCTCTCAAGCCCCAATGTGCTCACTTTCTTTTTATTTGATTTGGCTAAAGCTACCAAGAAAACATATAATATTGAATACATTATAATAATGCTTTTTTTCTAAGTATTTATAGGTGTTTTGAAACAAATTTACATTAATGTTTTATAAATGTTCCATTATTTCAGATATATTAATTTTCGGCAGAGTTTCGAACATTAGAAGAAACATTTATTCAAATATTTCAGCTTTCAAATTCATTCTATCTGTTTTGATCGTTCTTTTGATTATATTAATACTGATGAATAGTCACTCTCTAGTTATTATTTGAAATCAGTGAACTTATAATCTTTTCTGTATGTATATATATAATTTTAAAAAATAAATTTAATAATTAATTTTTTTATTTCTTTCTTTTTCTATCAAATTAAATGAAAATAGGCCAAAAGAATATACATTTTTCTTTGTAAATTAAATGGTAAATTAAAAAATAATATATCATAATAGAAACGAAAATAAAACAAATTGCATGGAACGAATCTTAAGAGCGACTAATTCTATAAAAACAGTCACGTAAGGATTTTATAAAAATAGTGCGTGGTTGAAATTTATTCAAAAAATATAATTTCACAAGGGTAATATTCATTTTTATAAAATGCTTTGAATTGCAAACATATGTTTCATGCTTCTAATAATAAAATTTCATAGTGTTTTTAATATTTGAATTTTCGTTTACTAACCATAAAAATATTTATTCTTTTCTTTTAAGTTGTCTGAATGATGAACAGTCTCGGGGTGTAACCTAATGTGATTTATAAATTTTGTGGAACAATTAAACAAGATATTGATTATAGAGTCAATATTACGCCGATTTATTTTTATAAAATAATAACTGGTATCCTTTTGCATTAAATTATTCTTGGGCCTGTTAGTTGTTAGTATCCCGGACATTGCAAATATGTATATACGATGATTGATGATTGATCTTTTTCTATAAGAATTGTTCGAGTTAAAATTTAAATTATCACGCACAATCAATGTTTGAATATTCTTTGTTTGCTAATTACACCGTCTAAAGGCCCTTTTCATGTTAAGTCTTATTATTTTAAATCTATATTGACGTAAAAGAGCTGAGAAACATACATTTATGTACTAACTTTAGCTTTTTTGTTAAATATATCTTATTATATTATTAAAAGTTAATTATATTATTAAATTTAACAAAAAAATGATTCTAAAATATTATAATAGCGCTATGCGTATTCCTGATAATAATGATAAAATAAAGCTACAGAGAGAAAAATAGAGACACTTAAGGTTAGTTTTTAGATCTTTTTCGCTTATAACAATTTAGTTATTGTTGTTTATATTTAAAAAAGTGTGTGGTTTGGCTTAAAAATACCTAAATTAACATGAATTTATATAAATTTTACTTTAAACTATAAAATATGTATGAGTTCGAGCATTTTTTGTTTTTTTATATTTTCTCCACTACTTTATACCAATTAAAATTTTCTTATATGAGCATTTTTTTCATATTTTTTACAAAATTGTCCAGAACGAACTCAAAATCACAAACATATTAGAGGAATATATTCAAACTATGGACTTGAAGAACACATCTGGCCTGAAAGATGTTTATAAGAGGAGAGTCTCGAAGAAGATGCAAGAGAAGAGGATATAACCAAAGTCATATTTATGATGTGTTCACTTTAAATCAATCACGCTATTCTTTAAGAGAAAATTCAAAATTAAAATTCCAAAATCAACCCACTAATAAAACGATTATGAGCATGTATATCTAAAAAAAATTATATGCTTGATTTATGTGCTATTTAAAATCGAACTTTATTTATGATATATAAAGTGGCATTATTTGTTAAATATAACCCATTTCCTTTATATATACAGGAGAATGAAATGCCAAAAGGTTTTAATAAATATTAAAGGAGTAGAATTTTCGTATATCTTCAAGAAATTTATGATGATTTTTTCTGTACATAGCATGTAATAATTACAATATTTGAGCATGGATTTTTTTACTTCCGAATGAATATTTTTGTTGATATATATTACTTTATTTATTTCATCTGCTCAATGAATCTTGCACGTGTTAGAAATAAAGCAAATCTTTAAATCATATCCCATAGACCCGGTTTGTGCCCATATTACCTATTTTAATTAAAAAAAGAACAATTAGCGCATATAAAACACATTTAACTATTTTATCTTCATGTAATATAATCATACATAATCTTAAAACCGTATATTTATTTATTAAAATTAATCTTAGATATTTAAATTAGTTCAAGAAAAAGTTTGGATCTCTCTATAGGAAGATTTAATATTTAACTAATGGCCACATCAAATTCAAAATCGTTTTTGTGCATCTTTTTCTTACATATTTATTAATTCAAGAGTCTCTACATTCTATTGGTCGTGTGTCTGTTTCTGCTTCAGTTGGTATGCCCAATATTTTAATGAAATACTTATAATTATAATATTGATGGGCAAAATTATTAAAAAAATGGAGAGTCATCATATATTATCTTCGATACATATCTATCATTCTATTTACTGTCATTTTATTTTCTTACTTCAGCATTTACAATAAGTACCCCAAGGTGTTTTCTATAACACAAATTCCAAATTTTTAGTGTTCATTGTTTATATTTTTAATGCATTTTCGAGGAAACAAGTTTCGGGCATCACTGATATTGACAATTAAATAATTTATAAAGCAAAAAATACTAAATTTTGAGTTAGATTTTAAATTTATGTATTTGAAATACAAGAAAAAATAACATAAAGATGAAATTAATGTAATTCTATATGATTATGCTAACAGCTAGTCAAATTCTGTATCTGTTTTTGGGTAGGTGAAATGCTTTTAGCATGAAATTTCATATATGGCTTCTTCAGGACATCCCGACACTTATAATTTTGCATGAAACCCCCCATTAATATTTAAATCGAAAATATATAGTTTTTTTATACAGAGTTTTCAATTAACTTAAACATCTCCAAAACAATACATATGAAAAAAAACGAGTATCAGAATAAGAAAAAAAAATTTTAGTCATTTAATAAAGGTGTATTTGAAATGCACACACTATAAATACATGGTATGTCTTGGTATTTACTTGTTCAGGACTAAAAAACGTATAATATCATTAATATTACTAGTTCTTATATAAATAATGAAAATATAGTGCATTAAACGCACAAATGAAAATAATTTCATAAAATTATGCATATGAAATGGTAAAAAACTTTAATAAATTATTATCAACATTTTTTTGCTAGTGTATCACCAAAAAACACTAAATATATGCATTGAAATATTGAAGCATATATATTTTAAAATCGATAAATTCCCGGTGGAAATTTATCTTAAAAGCTTGATTGAATTTAAATAAATATATGAGGAATAAAAATTACATTGATGACTAACTACTAAGAAAAAAATCATAGTTGAATCAAATTTTTAAACATTAAACAATTTTAATATTCGCCAAAAACCGACCCTTAACATTTATTATAGCTGATTACAGCCATATCCCTTTTAATAACATAACAATTTGTGTTTATAGTACTTTTTTTTATAATAAGTTAGCATTTATCATCTTGTTTTTCTTGTTCGTGTAATTATATGTTGCTCTTATTAAATTTTTGATGAATATATTTAAATTAAATAATCAAATTATATTTTATGCCTTGAATTACAGTCTGTGACCTGGTAATATATCTTTATTTCTGTTGGTTAAAATGTTAATAACTAATTATTATTTACATACTAACCCCATTCTTATTTTTGTGTTTATTATTCAATTATTTTCTGATGCTTTTTCGAATCACGTTTAAATTTTATATTATGGGTTGTATTATCTTTTCAATTTAAATCACATTTGTAACACCATGAAATAAAATATATCTGTTATATTATTTTTTGTTATTTTCACACAAATAAATAATATCAAAAAATCTATCATATTTGATAAATTTCTTTTTAATGACACGCAGACAGAACGTCTAATATAAGGTATAACTACTATAAAATCATTAACTATTTTAAACATGTTTGAGAAACCAGCAAGATAGCTAAGATGGTGACTTAAAATATTGATCGTCGTATATATTTAAGTAAAAGTAATAAAATCACATATTTTACAATTGAATATATATCTGGCAAATAGTTCATTAAACAATTATCATGAATCGAACAAAAATTATAAATGTCTTTATCGCGGGAATATAGTAATAAAAGGTCGTTCTTTTAATGTATTAGGAAAGGCTTGTTTAGGATAATTAAATTAGTCACTCATAATTTTTAAAAATAATGATTGTTGCAGCATGAAAAAATTATCGACTATATTTGGTTCTGGTACAAGATAATACCACCTTTTAATGGATTTGTGCAGTTCTTTCTTTTTATCATCCGAAAACATGCTCATCCTATATATCTTAGACTAATAAATTTTGACCAAATAAGTTTGAATTTTAAGAATTCGTTATAAACAAAAAGAGATCAAATAATATGATAAAAGAACTAATAATAAACTTAAAATACACATGTAATTTCGAGTCAAACAAAAAAAGCAAACTATTTGATTAAAAAATTAATCAATTTATAATAAAAAATGAATAAAAAAATTAAAATACAAGTTTATGTAGTTTTACATTCACCTAATCGAACCTCATACATGAAATTTAAATTTAGCAAAATTTTTTAGCATTACTTGCGCAATTTAAAATCTGGCTATATAAATTGACTAAATGGGATATGAAAATGTTTACCACATATAATTAGTATGTTAAAAGAAGATTATTTTATATTATATTTAAAGTCAAATTTACTAATATTTATACCATGAATATTTAATTTTGCTTCCATAATATGCATTCTTAGTGTTCTTGATCTAAAACATTTTTATAATACATTTATATTGAGAATTGCTTTTTGTAAGAAAAATTATTATAAAATACATAATGATTGTATTCAAACATCATAAAAAATGAAACTTATTTGCATTAAATAGTTTTATATTGTGTTTTTGTCTTATACATATATAGTTTATATCTTATACCTTGCTTAAGTCGTATAAACAAAAAGCGAATATTCTTGAATTTTATTTCTGCAACTACCTGTGATTATCACATTTTTACTATAAATTACAATAGCTATATTTTTTTTGAATGATTATGCAGGTGTATTTTTTATATTCATTAGTTTTCAACGAAACGATAAGTTTCGCTTTAGTTCATTGTTCTGTGTTGAAAAATACGCATTTTTTTGATGAAAAAACTATATTTTAAATCGTTGGATTGCATCTTAAAAAGATCCAGTAGCGATTTTACTGTAAAATTTTTATATTTTTTGTTCTCCGGTAATAGGTATTAGCAATCGTTTCCTGAACAGAATTAATTTTTTTTTTACTTCAAATTTTCATACATATATATATAAAACAGCTTCGATAATAAATACCTTCTTTCATATAAAAATCTTTCTTTATCTTCTCAGTAAATCAGTAGCTTATTTTTAGTAGATGTTATTTGTAAATTTATCAATAAAAAGTTCATAAAATTGACTCCTTTACTTTTTTATTCTTGTTTTGATAGTTTGGCTGTGGTGAAAATCATTATATAGCCCAATAAACCCCCATCTCTTGTTATATAAAAGTAATTTTTGTGCATCTTGATTTAATTTACAAAAAAATGTTTAATCAAAAGTTAAGATCGATTAACAAACGTATAACAGAAACCGACATTCGGTATTAGTTCTAAAAGATAATATAATTTAGAATTCTCTAGAAATGTGAAATAATGTAAGTAAAATATAAATACACCAAGCATAAAAAGAAAAGATGTAACATTTGAACGAGAATAGAAAAAAATATCAATAAATTAAAGTATCCAGAAAAATTATATCTACACAGATAGTAATATATTTTACTTTGACTGCACTAATCCATTCTTCTAATAATGATAAAGGCTGTGTATTTTTTACTTTAAATGCAAAATCTGAAGCCTACACGCAAGAATCATTGTTATATATTCTATTCAAATTTGTAGATAATCAAATTTTTGGTTGAAAAAGCTCAGACGCATCTGTTTTAAATAGTTACTAGGGAAAGCACATTTTTGGTCCGTAAATTCAGAAAAAGAGCATATAATTTCAATAATACCAAGAAAATAAGTGATAAATATGCAATGTCTTAAAATAAGAAAAAATAAAATCACAACAAAGTAATGATGCACTTTTAGTTTATATAATCATCCCCGCAAAATTAACTGATCATTTTTACATATTTTTAACATTCTTGAGTTCAATTTGTGCCAATATCGCATTGAAAGCAATTAATAGCAATAAAACGAAAATAAATGTATTTTTAAATAATTAATACGGTTTTTAGACTCAATTTATGGGCCATCAGATTAGTTTTGTCCTTTTATTTATGCTCCTTACCGAAATTTATTACCACTTACCAGTATAGTATATGACAACAAGGAAATCTCTTGCATTTTTGATATATTCAGCATATATAAAATTAAAGATAACAATCCATGTATACCATACTTTTAATTTAAACAGATAGATCTGTTTTTATATATATTTAATATGATGATTGCTCTTATTATGCGTAAAAAAATTACAAGTTAACTTTTTAAATAAAACTTAATGAATGTTTAACTTAAGCATTATTTTATTGAAAAGAATTTTTTTACTGAGGAAATATAAGATACGGGAAAAAATATTAAATATACCATCTAGAAATCAAAAAAAAATTGTTTAATTCATAAAACAAATTACATAATTGATTGTTTTTAAAAATTTTTTAAGTTTTTTAAGGAGGAAGGTAAATTATGAGCACATCATATCATCTTGGAAATTTGCTTGCTGCATGATGAAAATATTATTCTCTTTTTGCATTTATAAAAACCTAGAAATATATCCAAATTCTCTCGTAATGCATCATTAAATTTTAATGGATTTTTTTTTCGAATAAAATGAATCCAGTTTATATGTAATCAAAGATTTAATTCTAGATTTATTTATTAACAGATTAATTGTAAGTATAACATATTGGTGCAGAAGATAAGGAATCATACCGCAATTTCAATAGAAGATGCTTTTTATGGTTTTTTTACGCAAGAATAATTATTTTTTTAATATATTTACACGTTGAAGCCCCCAAGAAGACATTAATATGTAGATATTACTCTCCTTATGTTATTTTACAATTGTAATTACACTAAATAATTCAAGAAAAGTTATTATATATCTCTGATGAATTTTTTAAGTAAGCAATTCTATAATTTTTTTGCTTATTGAATTTTCCACACCAAACAAATTCACTTGAGACATTGTAAAATACCAATCTGTTCATATTTCATCCTGAAAAGAATATTTGTATTTTATTATACCCTTATAAATTCATAAAATTTGACAGAACTTTAAGAATTCTATAAATGCAAGCTTTAATTTGATTTTTTTGATCATTATGGGTTCTTTGTTGCGGTTCGAACACATTTAAAAAGTTTCAAGAAATTGAGCTCAAAATATATTACGCGTTTTGTTTAAAATCAAATAATGTGTTTTTTTTCGTATTTTCTTGTTTATACATGGTGTATATATCAATATTGTAATACTAAAAGGATAAAAAAATCATTCAGATCGAATATCGTAAACAAATATATTTACAATTATTAAACATAAGCAGCTCAATATAACAGAATTTAGATATTAAAATACATATTGTAGATATATTGACTTTTTCTAGTTTTCTTATATATAAAATATACGCAGAAAGAAATATAAAACTCACATTTCTTGTATAATCTATTTCTGTGGCAGCAGTATTGCAAATAAACATGTTTAGCATGTAAATTTATAGGGAAAGTGCTATATAAAATATGAGAATTTTTATTATATATTTAATTATTTTCTAAATTTTAAATGTGAAAATAATTTTATGCATGTCTTTATACTTATTTTAAAAACTTTATTTTTCGTAGGCTAATTTAAAGGGTTATAATTAGTTTTTTAGCATGCTTATGATAAAATATTTACAAAAGTCGGTTATAGTTGTACCGTCTTAAATACAGAACTAGAAAAAATATAAATGATGACCATTAATTTTGATGTAAGTCAATCTAATATAACTCATACGTAAAAAATAATATTATTTTAGTCATCAGAACATTCATTAAAAATTTATTTTCATTTAAAGCAGGATCCATTGACCCTTATTATTATTTAGAAATATTTCCGCTACATATCTTTTTTTCTCTTCGCTTATAATAGGTCAAAAAAGGTATATTTTGGTTACAAATTAAATTAAAAAAAAACCTAATTAATAAAATAAATGACCATTTATGGTTAAAAAGGTTTGTTTAGCAAGTGAAACTTTTAAGAAGACCAGAAAATTAAAAATAACTCTTATAATGTATGATTTCTACGCAGCAATGCTGACTCTTAAGAATAAGAAAGAAAAGAGACAAATATTCATTTGTAAAATTTCACATCTTTAGAAACATCATCTAATATATAAAAAGTGTATGTAAAAATAGTACTATTATGCATTAATAATATGAGCTAGTTTTTCTTTACACAGAGATTTCCGAGATATTAATAAAGAAAATGACAATAAATATCAAAAGTGATTATATTGAAGGCCTTTTAAATTTTTTTGTGAGAAATAATATCTAGTTGGATGTCAAAAATTTCAACTTAATCATATTTATTATTCTAAATATATCTTTTTGTTATTTTAAACTAATAAAGTGGATAAATCATAAAAACTATCAAAAAATAGTTAAGTATAAGGTAAAAGACAATAACAAAAATAATTAGTAAAACAATTAAACCGAATCTTAAAAATAATTAGGTCATAGTATCCCTATAAGCCATCAAACTAAATGTCATGCAAGCATCATATTCTTTATATGATAGCTCGATAGAAAATATAT
The DNA here is from genome assembly GCF_057557595.1 of Rhyacophila brunnea. NCBI lineage: Eukaryota > Metazoa > Arthropoda > Insecta > Trichoptera > Rhyacophilidae > Rhyacophila > Rhyacophila brunnea. The sequence goes on from NW_028232775.1 coordinate 10,702, forward strand.
TTGTGAAACTTAGCTTTAAACATCTAGATTAGGGGGAAAATTGAAAAATTTGTTTATTCTCTATTATTGATGCTTTAAATGCACATAAAAGTATTCTAATTTTTTTTAAAAATAATGATATACAGTGATTATACTACGTATTTTGTTTGATATCTTTAGTCGAAGAATAGTATTCCCCACTCAAATAAAAAATTAAAAAATATCAATATTTTGATACTTTATCCCTTTTATTCTAACAAAAGCCCATTAAGATATAGTATGTGATTAGTATTATCAATATACATATATATAATTTTCTGTTGTTATAAAGTATTTTTTCCGTTCAACCATATGTTTTCCAGGCCATCTATTATATGATTTTTTATAAATTGTGTCTATGTTTTACGATTATTAGTAAATTTCCCTATATGGTACTTATATTTTGAAATTTTGCTATAACTCAGAATAAAATATATTGATAAACGCAAAACTTTAAAAAATAAAAAAATATTAATTTCTTTCAAAATATTTATAATATAGGATCTATGTGGTTTTTTGGATTTCGCTAAAAATATATTTCATTATGTTAAGGCGATTCGTTCGGTGCTCCACACTGGTTATCTATTGCTTATTAATTAAAATATATTTATGCTTACCTTTTTAAACATTATATTATGTTCTTTTGAAAAGTATCTTTCATTATATATATTGTCTACATTTTACAGTAGTTATAGGTCTGATATTTCAATAATAATAAATTTTAAAACCGTGCATATTTACGTTACTGAGTATTTCTTTAGGATTGAAGTTTTTGCAAATTTAAGCCAGAGAAAGAACATTTATTTGCTATTTATATTCTTTCTTAATCCTAATGTCAAAAATAATTAAAAATTACGTTCTTTTACACAAAAATCTTGTCTTTTTTTATATACAAGTAATTCTCTTAATGCTTCAGAAATAAACTAAGGCTAGTTTTATCAATTTCTATATTTTATTAAGAAACAACTAATAAATCTTAGTATTTTATGCAGGAAATAAAAAATGATTATGTATTAGTATACATTTTTCTCCTTTTCTGCAGTATAATTTTTGATATTATTCTTAAAATCACATTTTATATTCTTTGCACAAAATTAAAAAAGATATGCCATATTAATTAAAAATATAATTTTTTAGTGGACTAAGCCGAGAATATCCCATTTATTTTATTAATTATGCGATTCTACATATAAAAAAACTATACTTTTAAGCTTACTTATCATGAAATAGAGTTCCTAGCCTGATGAAATTTTTTTATGTATAAAAAATAGATATTTTCCAATGATACTTTATTTGATCCCTCACGTATAATCTGTATAATTATACCTTTACCAATATTATATCGTATACCATCATTTTAAATTCATATAAAAATATTATAATAATCAGTTACAGCGAAAATAAAATGATTTTTATGTTCCTCTTGCTGAATAATATTAGTTATTAAAAATCGTTTTCATTGATACTTTAATCAATTTTTTATAAAATATGAATTATTTTTATTATTTTGGTAGTTTTACAGCATTATACATCTAGAAATGCTCTTAAAAAATTCTTAGTGAATCGGAATTTATAAGGCAAACATATGTTATTATGCAATTATATATTTCTGCTGTTAAAGAAGGAAAAGCAAAAAAATAAGCATGCGGAAAAATATAAAAACTAGATAGTATATTAATATGAGCTAAAAATATAAAAATGCAGAGTCAAATTTTAACAACGAAGAAGAGAATTCTAAAAATTACGATTTTTAAGTTTTAATTCAAAAATAATGCCAACGATACCATAAATAAATATAGAATAATAAAAATAGTATATGAAAATATCTTCTTATAGCAGTACAGAAGTAGTAATGGACATATAAATGAAAAATACATAGGTATATAAAAAAAATATCATAAAGAATCAGGTGTAATAAAAGTGAAACTGAACATATATAGTATGAAGAATTTCAGAGAATGATTTTATCTGCTATTTGGTCATTACAATGCAAAATAGATATCTGGAGATAGAAACTTTGATGAAAAATAGATTGTGATTCGATTTGAAAAGTAAAGATATAAAAACATAGTTACATTGCTCCTTTCTAAATGTTTAAAACAATAAAAAAACCTTCCAGAATTTTACACCCTTCAAATATTTCTTATAGATAAAATATTTTGCGATCAAATATACCATATAAGCTCAAACATTGCGTTATTTCATTTTCTTTAAAAATTTTGTAAATTTATATTTATAAATGTTCTCTTTTGTGTAGGAATTAAAGAATATAAAATTATAATTGCCGAAATTACGGAAAAAAATATATGAAACCGCGAATTTTAATTGTAATATGAGCTAAAAACGAAATCATGTCTTTTAGGGTTAAATTTTTAATGAATATATTACTAGATGTCAATTTTTGCTTCATTATCTAAACCTTGCTAATAAAATATAATAATGAGAATTTTTATGTTATTTTATATAGAACTCTATAAAAATATTAAAAAACACCGTAAATTACTTGTTTTGCATATAATAAAACTAAAAAATTAGTCTTTTAAAATAAACTAAGAGCTAAAAAAATTAACAAGATATATATGACTTGTCAAACATACGTCTTTTTTTATTCAAAAAATACTAATACGTAAGAAAAAGTACACTACTCTACCAAATAGACATTTAATCATCATAAAGTATATTTGTATTGGTAGAAGTGGGCTTTATTTTCCACAAGAAATGTGGAAACATAATTGAAGATACACACTAGCTTTCAAAAGGTGTATAAAAATGCCGAAGCCGCCTTTTATGGATAAAAATAATGGCGGTGTTGTGATTTTCTATATATCTAAGCATATTTCTAGCATAAATCTTTAACAATAAACAAACATATTTATCAGATTATCCCCTGAAAACAATTTTGGCAGAATAAAATATCTTTGATGGCGAATAAAACTAGTTTTATATGTTTTTACACCAAGAAAAGTAAAATAGCATAAAATATTTTTATAGATTTTAGAGAAATTCCAAAATCGCATTGAATAGAATTCATATTTTCAAATTAAGATTTCAATTTTTGTAAAGATTTTGCCAATTACATTAGATTATATAATCATAAAACGTAAAATAAAATAAACAAAACGCAATATCTTTTATAATTTCATACTGTATTAGATATAATTGAATTATAATCTTACTAATGACCTTAAAATTTATTCACATAAAAATATTTTTGTGCAGGTATTCCAAAAATTCATTTTATTTATACTCTTTAGATCAAAATACAACATTTCAAAAACTAAATAATAATATCATATGTTCATAAAAATCAAAAAAAAAATAGAATACCTTTATTTTTATCACCTTGTAAAAAGAAATAGATTATGTATCCAAGGAATATGTGGATAATTTGCAGGGATTTTATGATTGATCATGATATTAGAATTAGCGAAAATGGGCGAAATAATATTTCAACCCTTTTTATGCTTATATCTATTCATAAGGAATCACAAAAAAAATAAAAAATATTTTACTGATTTTAGTATTTGAGGCAATATAAAATTTTAAATAATAAAAATTATTCAACCCCCTAAATTGTATATCGTAATAAGTATTTCATCAAATTTACAAAAGAATAATCAGATTCATTTTACAAGATAATATATTTTACACTATACAAATTTATTTAATTTTTTGTTTTTACACACAATAGATTTGGGGATGGATGATATTTTCACTTATGAAAAATCAACCATTAAACCATCAAATTTCACAAAATACCTATAAAAGTTCCACAATGCTTTTAACTCAGTTAAATTGTATTCATTGATTTATAAATGTGTATATTATTTTTATACGATTTTATAGAGATTTTATAATCAAAAGAACAAGAATACATATAAACTCGTTTACCATGATTCTTTTTAATCAAATCGGATATATTTATTGATTTTATGGATTATTTATGATTTAATTTCATATAAATCTGATATATGAAGATAAAAAGGCACAAAAAATCCGAAGTATTTTCTAATTTCACAATTTTAAGCTTTTAAGTATGATTTTTGAGATTAAAGAGAATTTCAGGATGTATGATAAATTTTAAGTACAATTTATAGGGTTTTCTACATATCATGAATATTATACAACAATAAAAAAAGAAAAAAATGTATTCAATTTATAACTTTTTATAATAGGATTAAAATAATAAAATATATGTATAGAGCAATTAATATTTAATAAATATAGATATTATAAAAGCAAATCAGCAACTTTTTTCATCTTTTCATTATACTTTTTATCATCGAATTGAAAAGGCACGTCGTTAATTTTAATATTATAGCCTTTAAAGAGTTCTTTAAACTTTTTAAAGTCCAATTTTCTTTGAGAAGATTTCGATTCTTTTCCCGTCAATTCGCTAAAAATCTTAAGCCATCTTAAAACTTTCTCGTCGTAGTCAAGAAAATATACACTTACAGGCATTTTTTTATGTAAAATTACATTTTTTATGAAATACAAAGCACTACAATCGAATATTATCGTGTTGCCATCAATGTCAATGCATTTATCTTCAGAACCATCGTTATCTTTGATAGATTTCAACAATTTTCTTCTTTTATTATTATTTCTTATCGTATCTTCGTTTATCTTTCCGCTATAAATATTAAAATTAGGGAAATATTTGTTTGAAAAAAAGGATTTACCAGAATTTCTTCCCTTTCCATACACAAAAATAATTTTTTCATTTTCCGATTTTTCGATTGGTACAACAGAATCTTTATATTTTCTGATATCAATAGCATTCAATTTATAATCTTTACAATCATCACCTACTAAATTCATTTTTTCCAAAGTTTCATTAGTAAAAAATTCATCAGGTGTATAAAATTTTAGCTTACAATTATACGCAAATTTCAAATCACAATCAGAATGATCCCTCCGAGTCTTAGTTTTTCTTCCAGCTGCATCTCCGACATAAAAAGAATTTCCAATCATTTCTTTATCTAATTTTCCATTAAAGTACTCTTTATTTAAATAGTCGAGCATCCCAGGTGCCGGCTTTCTACAGTAATCTCTATTTAGAGCTGCCATAAACAGAATGGGCACATCCAAATCATTCATAAGCCAAGTAATTTTTGCTTCAAGATTTTCTTTTTCGATTAATCCCAACTGATTGCTAAATATTCCAATAAAATACCTTTCTTTATATAGATATTGTATTCTTTCTGATGTTAAATCATAAATAAATTTGAATTTGGCGTTTTCATTGTTTTTGTAGCCCGTCCCAAATTTTATTAATGTATCATCTAAATCGAAAAGCGCTAGTTTATTACAAGATGCGGCTATATCTCCCAGTTTATTGTAATTTCCATGATTTGATATTATAAATAAATTCTCTGTTGTTTTTACTTGAATTTCCGTACTAATCGGCATTTGCTTTATGAATTGAAGGGGCTATTTATATATTTTAATCAATATTTTTAAAATGGTATATTGAAATTTTTTCATGTAATTTAAATTTAAAATTGCAATATCGACTAAAAATATCAAAATAATACATATTATATATCAGAGAATACAAAATCACACCATTGTTTTTCAGATTGGAATAAAATAGTATTAAAATATTTTTTAATGCACATGAATTTCAATCTTCGTATTTTCACCGTGAAATCGTTTTGTATTAAAATTAATTAGCTAAAATAGAAAAATCATACATCAAACAAATATTATTAGTAATTATGAACTCTAATAATAGAAATCACCAATATTATTATTTGAATTACTTCTAAATTAAATTTGAAAGATTTTGGGAATTTTTGGTAAAAAATAACGTAATTTTATCAAATTGTGTTCTTAAAAAACCGTTTGTTGTTTAAAAATCACAATGTCTTATCTAAAAATAATCTCATGTATAAAAACCTTTACTTCTATTTCGGACTTTTTTTATCGATCAATAGCTATGATTTCTGACACAAGAGATTTGATACGAAGATCAATACAATATCTTGGATTTTCTAAATCACGTACTAAATCGAAATATATGAACTGTTTAAGATTAAGATAGAATTATAATGCGTTCTGATCAATATTCTTAAACTTTGTACAATAAAATTAATAGATTTTAGTTGCGTTCTAAAATAACCACAAATTCGGTATTAAATAAAGTGGCCGATTTTCGTTTTATATCAAATCAGAAAAAAGAAATATATTTGGGATGGAGCTTCGTAAATTGTGATTCTGACATCATAATTTTATTCTAGTGTGTTGGAAACGGACATATAGCATACACGCGTTGTGTTTTTCAGATTTTTGGAAAAAAATATAATTGAATAATGGTATAGAGACCTATACCCAATGAAAATTCTAAACTGTTTAGAAATTCATTAAAAATATAAATAATAAAGATATTTGACTAAAAAGTTGTTTTTATGCTCTTTAAACGATAATACTGGTATATTTAAAAATAAAAAATTTTAATTTAAGAGTGCTCCTTGTCATCCAAAAAAATAAGAAACTTATAGTTTTTTAAATGAGACCACCTAACATATTTAAAAAAAAGAGAAAAATCCCTTATGAGAATTTCTTAACAAATGAAAAAAACCCCAAAAAATTGATTTTAAGATAACCAATAACATACCGTAAAAAACCAAATATTATTTTTGCTATGTGCTCATGGAAAAATTTTAGAAAAATTTTTGGTGAAGAATACGCCTCGACAGCCTTTTCAAAAAAACACCGTCTTAAAATAATATGTGTATTAAAATTCATTTTCAGACAATAATAACGCAATATAAACGTGTAATATACCCGCAAGAAAGTAACTTTGGATTACATATTTTTTATAAATAAATAATTTTATTATATGTAAAAATTCTATAAAAATAAACATATTCAGGGAAATACATCATTTTATTTGTGTTTTTAATTTATATTTATGTAAATCCCATGCAAAAAACATTATAATCTCTTTTCTATATTCATTCAAACTTTATTATATAATTAAAAGCTCTAAAAAAGCCACGCAAATATCATTAAATCTACAAAGAAAAATAAATTAATCTAAAATTGCTTCTGTAAAAAAGTAAATGCAGAACAAGTGTATTTTTCGCTCACATATCTTTTGTATGTTGTAATTCTGTGTCTCTGAAATTATTCTTTACCCCTTGATCTTTATAATAACAAGAGAATTGAAGCATACCTATCTGAAACTAAAAAGATATGAAAATATTTTGAACGTAGTTCTTATCAAAAATAATTCTTCGGAAGTTTTACATTTTCTCTAACTGATAGAAAAACGCAATGATAGTTATATTTTCGAGTCTTTTACCATTTTTTTTCAATACTGAATATCATAACACGTTTCCTTCGATGACATATAAGGACGAAACTTATAATTTTTTGTGTGATCCGGCGTTTTTTTTTAAGTTGAAATTGTAACATAATAAATAAACTATTTTTTGTATAAATTTATCTAAAAAGGTATACTTTTCATCTGATTTTATTTATGTAAACCATTTTTTATTCACATTTTTAGCCACGAAAAGCAAATTATTTAGCAAATATTTCTTATAAAACTGATTTTTAAAGTTAATTTCTTTAGTTAAGATTTTTCTATCTTCAGCTATAACATTTTTTATGTGTATAACTACTTGATATATTTAAAAACTAAATTTGAATTGATCTTTCAATATATGTTGTTTATTGCTTGTTTTACTTTTTATAAATAAATCCATCATTCGATAGTAAAAAACAAGACTTTATTACAGCATAAATGGGTTTTTTTTGCGAATGAAAAAGCCAAATTTTTCGTAATCGTTCATAATTCTCATTTTTTTGTGCATTTTATTTTTTATATTCTTTATCATGCAAATAAATATAGTCGACCACTAATGTGTTTTTTTGTTGCAACTAATACATAATTGAAATAAATTGCTTCTATTTTGAGAAACTAGACATATTATATTCTGGTTTTAATTTCATTTATCTTTTTTAGTTTGAATGCCAAAAAAATTGCAACACCCGTGGCATCTAATTCTTTTAGAATTGAATTGTGGATTTATTTATTAGATAACATAAAAATATATTTAGATTTTGAGATTGACAGCATTCAAAATTTCGTACTTCACAATGTCTTTAAAATTTATGCACAAATTCTCGATAAATTCAAGACATTAGAACGATTAAAGTGATTATAATTTTAAAATTCGATAACTTATGTAATTTATACAAAAAAATGGAGTTTTGACCCTCTCATTTGCGTAAAACTTCACATCTATTTCATATACACTACAATAGAATTTTGAATATTCAGACATAGATATAAAAATAAAGTATTGATAAATTACATAATTTATTGGGTGATAAGACACATAAATAGAAGGTAATTCATTTATTATTTTTAATGAGGAATTTATATACTGATACTAATAAAAAATGATACGAAAACCTCTATTCAATGATAAAATAAATTAAAAGATCGCTAAAAGCATATATCAAATATAAACATCTTTAAGAGCAAAATTAGATAGCTATAAACTAAAAAAATAACATTTGTATTTTACTAGCTTAATTAGGAAGTTAAATTAAATAGCTTAGACAAATATAAAAATATCCAATATTTTCAGTCTAGGGTGATTATGTAACTAATATGATTCTCGACGCAACACCGAAGATTTCCAATAAGAACATTTTTATGATGAATCCCCATATTTTCGAAAAATGCAAATTATGGCACAATTGTATATATTGTACTGTTTTTAGGTACCTGCGAAAAAAATTCAAGATTTTTATTAACGCAAAACTATTTATAGCCAAAAAGTTATTATTTTTTATTTCTTAATCTATTTCTGCTCGATACAAAAATAGCTTTTTTCTCTAGAAATAGAGTCAGGTGAAGAATAAAAGATAATAAATCTACTTTTCGTCAATTAGAAGGATTTATCTTATAGCCAACAAACACTTTTCGATGTATAATATAGATAAGCAATTTTTTGTTCATAATGAAACAAATAAATAAAATATTTTATTGTTTAAATAATCTAATACTATTTTTACATCATTTATAGAATATTCTTAGTAATCTGAAAAATATATGATAAATATTAAATACTTTGATTTTAATTAATTATGATGTATTTTGTAACCATCTTTTTATATAAAAAATAATACATTGTATATAACATTACTGATTTATTTTTCAAATTTTATTATCACGATTCTTTTAGATAATAAAAAATTTCGAGCGCTTTTATTCGAAACCTAAGTATAGGCACAATGTTTTATTCGATTTATAAAAGTGTGGCACAAAATTGTGACCCTTTAGTCTATCATATGAGTTTATAAGAAAAAATCTTTTTGGGCTAATTTAAGATTGTTTTGTCTTTTTTTAATAGTGTATATTTGTTATTTCCTTTCACTAATAATCGGCATTAATCCTTAATCACTTGTTAAAATATAAAATGGTGATCAGTGCTCTTTTTGACGCTATTCGAGGATCAAAGTGATATTCATGATTTCAAGATGTAATTTAGTGCATCTATATAAAAAGAGGTTTCAAATAATTTTTCTTGATAATTAAACTAAGAAACAATACAAAGATTTTAAATTCATATTAAAAAACACAAAGTATATATTTTTCTTTTTGTGTGTTCGATTAAACAGATCCATATATAACAAAGCCAAAAATTAAAAAAAGAAAAGCATTTTAATAGACAAAAATTTACAATTTCGGTTATTATTTTCTGCATAAATAAGAGTTTTAAAACCCTTTAGATCCTTTTTTTTTCAATAAATCGCTCTTGATCTAAAATATTTTGAAATTACCTTTTTATGTTCCTTTAATTGCCCATCTATCTTAAAAAATATATTCTTTAGCTACTTATATTTGTCAAATCTCTATTTAAAATGTGTTTATAGGGTAGATGAAGAGCTTCGGAAAAGCTTAAAAAATCTACACATATATATTACCGGCGTTTTGTTTATATCACTATGGTTAACTTGAATATAAAAAATAAAGTGTCATCATTAATACAGAGAATACAGATTTTCCTTGTTTATTTAAATTTTTGCCTAGAAATATGGTAATTTGAGCAGTTATCTATTTTACAACATACTTTATGACGGCAGAAAAAAAGCTAAGATGTATATTTACAGTTCTTTATATATAATCAGCAAATTCTTTTGGTATCTTGATTCTATTTGTCAAGAATTTAAACATAAATATAATTTCGAAATATATAAGAAAAATCAATAGCACAGTTTCTACACAATGTCATATATAAAACTATATTTTTTTGCTTCTATTAAAATCAATGTAAGTTTTTTGGTATGCTTTGATATATCCAGAGCCTTTTTTTTCATTATTGAACCTTTTTTTTGACAATAAATTTTATATATCATTATTTTGGACAAAAAAGATCAAACACAGTAATCACGAAATGAATATAATTTTCAAATATTCTTATAGGGATATCCTTATAATATAGTTAGCGATGTGGTTAATATTATTTTTTTCACTTTATATATTTTTCTTAAAAATTATTATAATTAGACTTCGAGTTTTTTCTGGCCCAAAAATGTAGGACCTATTATTTAACATTCGACATCAATTTATGCATAATCCAATGCAAGATTTTTTAGATTATAGAATAAACGAAAATTTGCCGAATTTAAAAGTATTTAGGCTATCAAAATTGTTCAGTTAATCGTTCCTATGATATGATATTCAGCGAAAATCATAATAATCTTATTATTTTTATGTTTTAGCGAAAATTTAGAGAAATTGTTGGGGTTTTTTATAGCAAGATAAGGAAATTCGGATCCTTTTTATTTATAAAAATGTGTGTAGAGGAGATCTAAATATAGTAAACAAGAATGTGATTGTTTATTTTTTTGTAAACATCAACGAATATTATTGCTTTTTTTGGCAATATAAGGAAACTGTATCCTTTTTATTTATAAAAATCAATGTAGAGAAGATCCAAATATAGTAATAAGAATGAGATTGTATCTTTTTTGTAAAAATCAACGAATAATGTTGCTTTTTTAGGCAAGATAAAGTAATAAGGATCTTTTTTACCGAATGAAAATGTAGAAATAGTATCTAAATATGATAATAAGGCCGACATGATCAATTTTCGTAGAGTAAAGAATATCTTTACTTTTTTGGGCAAGATAAAAAAATTAGGATCTTTGTTACCTAATAAAAATGTAGAAATAGGATCTAAATATGATAATAAGACGGATATAATATATTTTTCTTGAAAGTAGCAAATATTGTTGATTTTTATAGACTATTAAATTTGGATCCTGTTACCCATAAAAACAGATTTAAAGGGAATACGTTTAGGGCATATTTCTATCATAAATATATTTATTTTTCAAATCTAATTAACAACAGAAATTTTGAAAATATCTAGGGATATGAAACAGCATATTTAAATTCTATTTGATGGTCTAAAGAAGCTCAGCTTGTAATGTACATAGAGACAAATATATTAAAAAATAAACAAAATATTATTTTAGTTGTTTAAATTGTTTTACTAAATGTTTCTTCAATTTTTTTTATCTATTCATAGGCTTAATCAAATACTCTAAAGTATATTTTCGCATGTGAATATATAATTTAACTAAAATCACTAAATTCTGAAAACGAAATATAGAAATTTTTAAGTGATGTTTTCGTGTGCTATATAATTTATTTTACGAAATAAATTGCAGTATAGATATTTTAGTAAGGCACATTATGTTAATACAAAAAATAAAGAAAAATCACATTCATTATATATTTAAATTGTGTTTATTTATCCAAATACCTTTTTTAATTTTTAAAAAAATTCGATTTATTTATAAAATTGCAGTTTCTTTTTCGGTGGCATTTTCGGAAGCGAGTTAAAATTAAAGAATCCATCGGGTTTTTCTTTTTGGTCATCAAATATCCTCATAATTGTCATATATGAATAATCAAGAACTTTGCCATGCTTATATTTATGTGCAGGATTCCCGATATTATCATATAATGAAAAAAGGGCAATAAAATCATACAAATTTTCCGGTTCATTCCTTATAAAATATGGATAATTTTCTAAAATATAGTTATCGATTTTGTGTGATTCATAAAACTTTATAGTTTTTTTAACCTCAGCAATTTTTTCTTTTTTATTCAAATTATTAGAATAAAATATTTTGCCTAGCATGTTATAAATTGAAATAGATGAAATCGAATTATTAAGGAATTTTTTGTTCTTTTGGTATATAAAAAATCGATGTAAATTTCCATTGATCAGATGTGTACTATACGGAAAATATTTTTTTATGGCAGTATCCGTTATTTTGTTAAATGAAATAATGTATATGCTCGATGAATTACAATAACTGTTCGCTATAATTTTATTAGGAATGCTGTTTTTATCGTCATTGAGTTCCTTTAAGCTAATATTCATTCTGGTTTCTATGATTATTTTATTTCTTGACCCTAGATTCAATTTAACAAATTCTTTTAAATTATGCTTGTCATCGATATCAGTCAATCCAATAGTTTTTTTTGAAATAAACATAATGCTCTCTTTTGTATTTTCAATGTACTCGATTTTTAAATTATTTTGTATTGATATTTCATTTATTGTGTGGGTTTTTCCACAACCAGATGGCCCTTGCAAAATCAAAATTTTGGTTTGTTCGCTGAGAAGCGCTTTCTCGATTTCATTTGGTTTTGTCTTTCTGATAAATGAGTATCTCATAATATTTGGAAGTTTTTTTTTGCTATTTAAATTATTTGGAGGTAAATATTTATTTATTTCTTAAAAAAATGGAGATGCAGGGATTCGAACCCCGAACCTTCTACATGCAAAGCAACTGCTCTACCGTTGAGCCACATCCCCTTGAAAACTCATAAATATAAAAATTGTATCTTATTTTTTTATGTAAGAATGAAACTATGATAGTATATTGCGATTTTTTCATTCTTAAAACAGCAAACCAAATATTATATAATAATATTGAAATAAGAAATATTTATTCATACCGATAAAATAATAATATCGATTTTAGTCCTTAGCGTAATTTCATTGACTAAATGGAAGTATGAAGATTATGAAATATATCCCATGTTTCGATTACCCAAAGAAAACAATACATCAAATATTATATAATAATGTTGAAATAAGAAATATTTATTCATACCGATAAAATAATGATATCGATTTTAGTCCTTAGCGTAATTTCATTGACTAAATGGAAGTATGAAGATTATGAAATATATCCCATGTTTCGATTACCCAAAGAAAACAATACATCGAATATTATATAATAATGTTGAAATAATAAATATTTATTCATACTGATAAAATAATATGTATCGATTTTAATCCTTGTGTAATTTCATTGACTAAATGGAAGAATGAAGATTATGAAATCTATCCATACTTCATTGACATATGGAAAAAATGAATTAAATTTTATTTTGATATTGAAATAAGAAAAGAATTATTCCAGGCAAATTTAAGAATAATATCGTACCATTGTGCTATGTAAGATTGAGGTTTGAGAAATATACATTAATTCCAAGAAATTTTATATATGAATATAAGAAAAACTTGATCACATTAATGGAAATGGGAATAAAAGTATAGATAACCTGATTATTGTTGTAAATTAGAATCTAAGAAAATAAAATACACACAACGTAATTTAAAAAAGCAGAATACGAACAGTACCATACTTTATAAAAAGAATGGTGGAGTCGAAAAATACTATAAGTGGCCTATCAATATGTTATTATACAAACAGAAGTCTAAAAATACACACAAAACAACAAAATTGAGGAAAACACTTGAATTTGTTTATCTTGAAAAATGATGAGGCTAAAAAAAAAATATATTCTATAGAGCCACGCACAATTTGATTGAACAAATGAAGCTGACAATAAATAAATTTATTATTATTTAAAATAATTGAAAATATTTAGTAGCTTCGATGGCTGGCAAAAGGCAGAAACGCGCCCAGAAAAAACAATCACAGAAAAGCAGCGGATGATATTAATGTATTAAACCAAGAAAATTTATATTAAAAGAATTTGGTATTCCTTTAGGAGATTGTTTTAATTGATACACATAAAGGGAAATTATATTTTTTCTGTATTTGCATACAAAATAATTTTTGCTCAGAACAACTAGGCTTTATAGGACTTCAAAGAAATATAATTTAGTGTGGATGAATACAAACGAATAGCTTACATATTTTAATTAAACGACGGACAAATCACTTGTATTATATTGTAGAGAAATTTTCATACATAGGCTGTGAATATATAAAATTCTTTGTGGTATAATTCGACTATTATATTGCGGAAAATCTTGAACTAATAAGTATTAGAAATAAAAAAGGCATAAAGGTGGGTATAGGAGAAGAAGATATAACCTAAAGTACAAATAACCAAAATAATAGATACCCAAAAGATTTATAGATATTCTTTAGCGCGTAAAAATCTTAGAAATAGAAAAGGTTTAGATATGGGGAAATAAGATATAACCAAAAGTATAGACAACAAAAATTATAGACAACCAAAATCATCAACCAAAAATTATAGATAGAAGAAATCATAGACAACCAAAATTATAGACAACCAAAAATACAGATAGAAGAAATTATAGATAATATATGGGACACGTAAACTAATTAAGTTAAGCTTGAAGAAGAAAAAAGAACGAATTTATAGTAGTAAATTTAACTGATAAATAGACCATAATAATGAAAACTCAAATGTTGATATATTAAAACAATCAAAAGTGGATTATACAGGTTCATCCTTCTTTCTTCTATATTTTTCGAGATAACTATTCTGAGCCTGAACAACTTCACCACTATCTTTACAATTTTTATAGGCATCCAAAAGTTCTTGATTCAATGCAAAAAAAGTATCACCATAATTAAAGCCTTCGAAAATCGAAAAGGCCTCATCTTCAAACCCACAAATATACAAAGACGCCGCAATCGCTTCAACACAGTTCATCTTGTATGGTTTCCCATAATTAACAGAATTCGCAGCAACTAAAAATGGTAGAAGTCGATTATGTCTCTTTGGCAAAATTTTAAAATCAGTTTCTTTTAACATATTCCATGAACAATCTATAACACCAATTCCATATGTTTTCATTATTTCTGAATCGGCTGGCGATAGGGCTTGTTCACCTTCTGGCGATAACACTATGCCTCCAAATTTTCGTGATGGCTTCACTTCGGTGACACGCTTTAGTCTAATGAGTTTTGCACCAGAACACTTTTTTGAATCGCATTGGTTGAAATTGTATATTATCTTTTTCATTATTTTTTATATATGGATTGGGTTGCACAAAATATTTATTTAAAAAATCACGATTACGGCTTTAAGTATTATATATTTTCGGTTTTGGAAAATGCTATTCATCCTTGTAAAAAAAGCATTAAGAATAAAATTCAGTATAAATCATGATAATTATAAAAGAAATTGATAAAGTAAAATGTATAGATGTAGTTTACACCAGGTAAATGAATCACGCTACGTTTGATGATAAAACCTAAAATTACAGCATCAAAAATAACTCATAAGCAAAAATTACATAGTAATTGGGATAAGATGGTACAGAGAAGTGATATCAATAGTTATAGAAAAGATTTTATATAAATCATGATACAAATAGTTAAATACATCCAAATCTCTTATATATAATGAAAGATATGCGAGTATTTATCTATTTTAGGTATTAATTATTCGTTATAATTTTAGTTTTTGTTCCCAAGCACAACTTACTTGATCTCTCGTGCGCACAGCGTATTAATACTTTCGGCTAGTTCCGCCTCTCTAAAGTCTTTTTCAATACCTCTCCTCCGTTCAAGACTTATTAATTCAAAGGTTTTTCTCAATCCCAAGGTTTATATATATGTTTCAATCTGGTTAGTCTCTTAGAGTTCTTTCAGATGCCTTTTATGATAAATGAACAATATAAATAGTTAAATACTAGTAAATTTAACATATATAAATGAAAGATATACTCTAGTCGAATTTACTTTATTTATTTATGTTTTACTTCTATTACTTTTAGGAAGTTCGCTTTATACTAATAGGAACTATTGCTTAACTGATGCGTCTCTCTCTGGAACACCCCCAGCCCTAAATGAAAGATATAAATAGTTAAATAATACTAAATCTAATATACATTAATGAAAGATATAAATAGTATAATAACACATGATTTCATATATATAAATGAAATATATACAATTAGTTAATTACTACTAAATTTAATATATTAATAGAAGATATAAATAGTTGCATAATACTAAATTTAATATATATAAAAGAAAGATATACAAATAGTTAATATCTATTAAATTCAATATATATTAATAAAATATATACAATTAGTTAAATACTACTAACTATAATATATATTAATGAAAGATATAAATAATTGCGTGGGATATCTCAGTAACATTTTTATGGTAAAAATCAATGTCCTTCTTTTCAATTAAAATTTTTATCACGATCAAAATTATCGCATTTTAATACTTATGCAAAAAATGACAAAATAATTTATTACACTTATTTTTCCTTTATTGAATTATGAAAAAAAATCTATCCCTGTCAGAATGTAAATATACACCTAGAATCTTTAATTTAGATAATTTGTGGTTCCATCCTCCTCACGCAAGAACATTGTTAAATTTTCAAATAGGCCATTAATGCCACCCATCTGCAATTCATACAGCAAACCCTGGTAAGCCGACCTATGGCAAAAAAATGCCATCAGATTCAACATACATTTTATTATGGCGCCAAAAAACTTGACACAATTCTAGAACACAAGTGCAGTAATAAAGCTATTATTTATATGATGGGGGTATTTCCCAAAAACGGTGACCCAATTGACGAAGTCAAAAAAATACCGCTAAATTTTTGATAAATGCTAAAAATATAAAAAGGTATAACATGCAAGCGATATTTTACATTATAATAAACTGATAAACAACATTCTAATATATAAAATAATGATGACTGTTGCGTTTTTGTGGATGTTAAAAAAAACCAAAGCTCTAATGGGCTTGTAAAAAGTTTAAATTCTGAAAAATATCGATAAAAGTGATAATATACTTTTTTTGAATATCCAGTATATGTTCGAAATTAAAAAATATAAAAGATTCACACACTTAAATCCGCATTAAAAATTTATGAAATTAACGATACGTTCAAATATAAAATTCCTTAAAATAGCACTATATTTTTTTCCATTATTTATTCGTGCAAAATTGAATAATAGCTAATTTGTAATCCCATTTCTTATTATTTCCGAAACTGTTATATGTTAATTGTTTGTGATTCTATAACACCAATCAACATATAATTTAGGGATAAACTACGCTCTTAAAAAAAACACTTTATATTTGCACGTTATTTTTCTTAAAATGTGGACATATATTCTTTTTTATATGTTAATTTTACTTTATCTTCTATTATTTGTTCGGGAAAAAATTAATATGGCCAACTAAATCAAGCAGATTTCGCTAAAAAATTCCGATTCCAACTTTAAATCACCGTATAAACGTTTCTATTTCAAAATATTTTAAATATAATATGAATAAGCCTTTTTGTGATTTTATTACTTTGTACTGAAAATTGAATATTATTTTATTGCCTCCAAACACTAATGTTCCCAAAATATTTATATTATTGAATATTGAAGTTTTGAGCACAAAAAAATAAAATTTATGTACACTGTTAGGTTAATGCGGCGAATATGGGACATTTTGAGTATGTCGAAAATCACACAATCATTTACTAATAGGCATTTTTTTAGTATAAGAAAGAATATTTTATTTAGTATAATGAAGAATACAACTGCTATTCTTCAAAAAAACATATGACACCAGAAAAATATTGATTTGTTCTTTGCTATTTCCTTTCTTGAGACATGAATTTTTATATCCGAATGCATCACTTTAGATTTTATTAGTATGTAAATTAGGGAAAAAATGCTTGAACTATTCAAAATGGTTCACCTGATCATGTCCAAATTTTTTCCATTGATAATGTTTTTGTATCTTAATTTCTTAAAAACGAAACATATTTCTTTCATTTTAAATTCTTTTTTTCTTATTTTTTTTTATGTTTATGCCTTCAGCTTCGCTTTTGTTCAATTTTTTTAAATGCATTTTTTAGGGCTAAAATATTTTTTTGGCATACACGTAATCACCCCATACCAATTTACATTTATTTATGGATCAATTTGATTTTTAACTATTAATAATTGTTCAAGCAAAACTTATGGTTAATCTTTGAGCAATAGCCTAATACCTCATTCAGTATCATAATCTATACAGTATTCAACAATACGTATTCTTCTTTTATAATCTTATATATTAATGTTTTTATACTTTTTTATATGATTTACTTGCTAATTACTCTCGCATATTTACAAATGTTCAAGAAGAATAGTCTATTTGCAATGACTATACAATACCATAAGGTATATATTAAGGAGTTCGGAATGACAGGAAAATACTTGCATACACACAAATATATACGGAAAAATCAGAATTAATAAGTAATATGGGAGAATATATATGGGTAAATGTTGTAAAGATGATTAAAGTTAAAAAATTATAAATAAGACTTGTTAAAAACACTTAATTCAAAGGTATAAAAAAATGAAATGTATGCCAAACTGCTGTGAAGATGATGAGATTAAATTAAGTATAAATATGTGTTTATACTGACGCTATATCAAAAATGCACAGATGATATGATTTATTAAATCACAAACATGTACAGCTCTATAGAGCACACACAAGGTTTTCAGCTCATATTGCTTCAAAAGAAGTAAGTTAAAACCATCTACAAATAAATCAAAAAAAAAATTCGTAGGTTTAAAATGCGCTTGCAGTAGTAAAAGATCGGGTTTTCTATTTCTTTCCTGTGCGCCATGTTAAAAGTAGTATTTTGATCAGTGCATTCAATCGAATATAATCAAATCCATGAAATACGATCGATCAAATTTATATTATTGAATATCAATAGTTTTTATTTAAAATAATACCATGAGCCAAAACTTGGGATGGTCTGGTTACAAAGTAGCATAAGTCGCACTGTTGGAGCTAGAAAATCAATTCTAACATGCTCATATACAATAGGATCGAAGAATACAACGGAATAAATAAGGCTAGAAAAAGTTGGCGCATATGTAAGATTTATAAGATGTTGAAGTGGAAAAAAATATCAGCAATATCTGTTTTAAAAGAATTCTGAAGTTTTGTTTGCCAAGATTATCGAGCTAAAAATGAAAATAAAATATAAATAAACAAAAAAGTTTTGATGAAAATAATATAATCAGTATATTTGGCCTATACTGTAGGCTGAGTATCTTTATATATGTTTTTTTAATCTGTTAGATACAACTTTAATCAAAATTTATTTCATGTTTTTTTTTCGATATTCGTTTCTTATTTCATACCTCTTTATTGAATTATTCATAATTTGAATTGGATCGTAAATGCTGTAACACAATAAAAAACTTAAACTTTAAATAATTTTTGCTAGAGGAAATTGTGTTTAGAAGAGCTAGATTATGTTATTGAGGTATTATTTTATGGGTTAATTTTCTTTTTATCGATTTTATCTATTTAGACGTAGTCAGCGTGTTGGGAATATTGCACAACTCTTTGATGCATCTTTTGACACCTTCCCCTGATCTATCTTCATCAACTGCTCTTCTTCTCTCGAATGATATGAGTCTAAGTGTCTTGTGGTGTTTAAGAGCTTGCATGTATGCTTCTACTTCGTCCGGGATTTTTAACTCCCTAAAATAGATTATGTCATACAAGTATTTATCTATAGTTTAGAAGTAAAGATGTGTTGAAACATATGTAAATAGTGATTTTTGCTCTATTTTTAGTTTTGCTTAAGTTAAAGGTGCTTGATTTATTTTGTTTAAAAATTTGTACTTTTATGGTTATGCGTTGTCTTAGTTTTTAAACAATAACTATTGTCTTATTTTTAATGAAGAATTTTTTTTTGTAAATTATAGATTCATATGCAAATATTTACGACAATATATATTTTTCTACTAAAATAACATATTAAAATATTAATCCAATTATGAAAATCTTTGAATGCTTTTTATAAGAATTTGTGCATTCCTTTATATATTTGTATTACATAATTTGATGTTTTGTGATTTTAAGAGAATGAAAACAAAGAATCTTCAATATAATCCAAATAACTATCTAATTGAACAAAATCTTATAATTTTTAATATTATTCATTCATAAATTGATTTTGACATTTATCCCAAAGTTTCAAGATTTTTCTTTGATCAATTATCAAATGCAAAAAAAAATAATTATCCTCAAAAGGGAAGCATTTGATTTCTTTGTATTGGGCTGTATTATTTTGATCTTTGAACTATCATTATTGCACAATATTTATAATAAGACTAAGTTTGAGATTTTAAGTCAACTTTACTTTCACGCGTGAACCCGCATTTTAATTAGTCTACGGAAATTAAGCATGGTGTGCAATAACGTGTGCAAAATTTGTAGACAATATTTCCTTAGAAACCATTCACCTTATAATATATCTTTTTCTATAAAATAAATGAAAATTACTAAACATTACTGATCAATTTTTAATAGAAAATCATTTAACTTATAATATATCTTTTTCTATAAAATAAATGTGAATTATTAAACATTACTGATCAATTTTTAAATTTTATCAACTTTATACTATTTATAGCATAAAGTAAATGGAATGAAAAAATGAAGATGATTACATATTTCTTTTTAAATGCATTTACATGGATTTTATTTTTAATTTCATTGACATACATGTCAAACGGTCTTGTGCTTAATGACAATCAAACAGGAACACATGACGATATATACTTTCAAAGTACCACCGAGTCATTTACTGATACGCTCGATTCAAATGAAGACATTAGTACGACACAACAAAATTCTTATGTGCCAGACAGTAAAAAAAGTTATGATGGTTACCCTTCAATAAATACACACTATCATGATTCAAATATGGAAAGTTTAACCAATGCCCTACCATCCGAGAAAAAGTTTCATATTCTGGGGAATACATCCAAGAATATACCTCCAAATACAGCACAAAATGGTACCAATAATTTCAACATAAATAAACGTCTCAACCATCTTACCATAAACAAAAATATAACAGAAATATGCAATCGAATAACCGAATACTATAATCTAGAACATGATAATGTACCAAATATTACATTTACAAATACCTTTAAAAGTCAATATTTCTTCTCTCGTTATATTATTTTCAGGCTTGAGCATGATGATGATATTTTTAAAAATAATTATCGTAGCGATGACAGAATTATATTTAGTGAATTTATACGTGTATTTGAAGAAGTAATTGGTAATGTGTCTATGCACATGCATTCATGTGTTGATTATTGTGAAGATCCTTTTTATTGTTCTAAAAGAATAGGAGCTTGTGTTGATGCTCATACCTTTATTTCCAAAAGCTATCGACCTAAAAGAAACGAGCTATTATTAAATGCTGCATACAAATTTCCAAAAATGCATTTTCCCTGTATTAAAGATGAGTATTCATTTTCAACTGTTTCGTTTACAGGGGATTCATATATTATTAATCACAAAAAATATATAAAAAATGCATCCTCTCCGGGATTTCTGGATGATAATGAATCGGAGAAAGTCGGAAACTTAAATTGCGAAATAAACTTATTTAAAAATTCTCTTGAATTTATTAACGAGTTCCATGGTATATATTGCAGCAAAATAGATGTATCATCATCCAGAGGCAGTGCTATTGCAATAAAGAATGTTAAAAACAATCCCATGATATCAGCAATCTTTGTGTTTTATTTATCACTTAGAAACGCTTTGAATTAATGTACTTTTTAATAAAATTCGATAAAATTTAGTGATAAATAGTAAACGTGTCTATTTAATACTCTATAACAGTCGATTTTATAAAATAAGGGTTATTTCCTTCTTCAATGTTGAGGGGTTAAAAATCCCGGGCGAAGTAGAAGCATACATGCAAGCTCTCAAATTAGAAAGACACTTGAACTCATCTCATTTGAGAGAAGAAGTGCAGTTGAGGAAGATAGATCAGGGTAAAGTGTCAAAAGATGCATCAAGGAGTTGTGCAATATTCCCAACACGCTGACCACATCTAAATAGATAAAATCGATAAAAAGAAAACTAACCCATAAATAAACTAAAATTATTCCTTCTTCAAAGATATTATGCGTAAAAAAATATTTTAAACCTGTATTTATATAATAATTTGATGTTGCTGACTAAAAAAAAATTTGTATTGATCAGAAAACTTTCTTTTTCACAATCCAGTCAAACTATTTATCTTAAAATAATAGACGATTCTAAAAATCAAGTAAATAGCGAATGGGATTTTGTCATAATCTATAGTAAAAAAACCTTTTTAGGGATAATATCTATAATTTATACATTCCAAATCAATTCATGTCTTTATAAAGCCAATTGTTTTGTTTCTAAAATATTATTTTATCGTCAAAAAACTCCTTTATAGATAATATCTATAATTTATACATTCTAAATCAATTCATGTCTTTATAAAAATCATTTTTTGATTCCTAAAATGATATTTTATTGTAAAAAAAACCTTTAGAGATAATATCTATAATTTACATGCTTAAATATATCCGAAATTTATTTATAAGCTATAAAGCATCTTTTTTTATTCCTAAAATATAATTTTAGTGAAAAAAATCCTTTCAATGATAATATCTATATTTTAAAAAGCCTTTGCGAGATAATCGTGATTCATTTGAATTAGGCGATCTATAATTTAAAATCATTCCTGTTAAAAAAATGAATATTTAAAACTTTTAATCATAAAAATTCATATCCAAAGTTTCAAAAAAGTTTTCCTGTAAGTTTAGTTGAACCTAACTTTGACTTTATATTGTGCTAACATAAAGTAAAGCTTTCTTAAGAAACATCGATTATTATTTGATTTATGTACAAAGAAAATGGCCAGAAAAATAATTTTATATTATATTTTATTAATGAGTAATATATACGAAAAAATATCGAATCCACATTATATGCATAAAAATAAAAACATTTTGCCAATAATTCTATAACTAGACACACTGTAAAGTATATGTGATTAGAACTCCTTATATGTTTATCATTTTGGAGTAAAGATTTTCTCGTATTTTACGTGATTTTAATTTATTACAACACAATAAAAACAAACTTATTAGTAAGCAGTTTAGTATAAATTAGCTCTTTTCAATTATGTTGGAAATACCATAGAGGTGATTTAACATCTTTACCTTGTTGTAAATTGTAATTAACATGTTTAAAGTAATATTTACCGTATAATTTACAATAGAATTTTATCTTCAAATTATATATATCAGATCCATATTAAGTTGTGTTGGATTTTTACATGATATAAATAATCTACAAATAAATTTGTAGATAGTATTTACTATTTTTTTATTGATTTTCTAAAAAAAATATTGATCGATTCTTAGTGAAAAAAATACTATTCATTTTTTTATTATATTAGTTTTTAATTTATAAAATTCCTTCCACTTTTTACGTAATTATTGAACCACGAAAATCGACTCCGTTTAAAAAATTAAACTTTTTACAATTTTAATTAAAAAATTTAACATTCCCTAGAATCTTTACAGCTACAATTTTATGTTTTAATGATATTTTATCCAATTGTAATTATGGGGATTATTTCTATTTTTAAAGGGGCTAAATTATACAATTAGCACCGAGCACCTTCTATATTACAAAATGAATGGTTAATTATCAAAGATTTACAAATGGGATGTAAATTGTTTAGAACTCATGAATTTTTTTTTTAATAAGAATTTGAATTTATCCCCCAAAATGCAGCTGTAGCTTTACCGCTAATCATCCAGAGCAGCTCACATGCATATTTTAACCATTTTTAAAATTCAAGTATAATGAGATTATACATATATAAATTTCTCATATACATTATTCATTCCAAAAATAGATTCGAACTTGAATAATCTCCTTATTAAAATTGATTTGTATATTTTTTTTGGCTTTTAACATTATATAAATTATAGTATTAAAACACGAACCGAGTCTAACAATTGTTACTTATTCGATTTTCATTATATATCAACGATAGTTTAGATTATACAGCCTGAATCTGTTCTGAAATTTTCAATGATTAATTTTATAAACACAAGTATGTTACGGCTTGCTTTTTTCTTCAGAAAAGATTTTAGGCAATACTTTAGTTTCTTGATTTTAGATATTACTATTATGATTGGTTCAAACATAAGGATTGAGTAAAACCATTCAACTATATGTCTTGAAACGAGAAAAGTATCGAAGAAGATATAGTCAAAAGAATAAATACGATATGCCCACGAAAAATGCAATATGTTGGGTTTTGTGAAAAAAAATACAATATAAAAATCAACCCACTAACCAAAAACTATAACTTATCTTAAGAAAAAATTATGATAATTTTTTTATCATATTCTTTTTATATTCAAGTCTTTGACTTTAAAGCATAGAACGTTCACATGTTAATAAAAAAACACATTACCAGAGTAAAGCAACCAGAAGAACATATGTATTACTTCATTTTTATTTAAGCCCACAGAAACGATTATTATTTCTTTTGCGTGCTAAATGTTTTTATATTATATATTAAATAATTTGTTAAAATATAACTCTTGCAGATTGCTGTTTTATAAAATTAGCCAATACCTATTTCGTCGCTTCTTTTGTTTTTGGTTCTAAACTTAGGTTTTTTGGAACAAAGTTGCATGTATGTTTCATCTAAAATATATACTATCTTTGAGAAAGATGTTTTTTTCCATTTTTCTTATTGTACTTATAAAAATTCCTAAGCCGAAATTTATTGGAATATTACTCACACATTACTACTCAAAAATAAGGCAAATTTCTGTAATATTAAACTAGTAGTAAATTATAGATCTAAATTCATTAAGGCATTAAATTTTGAATCAAAACATTATTATCGTGAAAATATTCAAATCATTACGTTAAAAAATTATTAAAACATTACATTTATATAATCTAAGATCTATTGCTTTTTTAAAAAATAAAAGATCACAATGAACATTTTATCGTAATTATTTTTTTTAAACGTATAATTCGAGCAAATACTTCAATAAACGAAACACTGAAAATCAATTTTCTTCAATAAATACCAACAATAAAGCTTTGCTATATTTATTGGAATGCGATATGATCATTCTAAAAAATAAAACTTGCATTTCAAAAGAAATTTTTAGACATTATATCATAAACACTGTATATAATGCATACTAATATCTTGAATATCACTACAACGATTTTTTTCATTTGTAGTAGGTTATTTTAAATACTTTAGATCATGACCAGGAAAAGTGAAATTTTACAAATCAAAGCACTCTATCGCATAATTATTAGAATTGTATCTATTTCTGCTAGAATATTATAAAAATATGTACCTTTTCGTATTTCGATATTTAGATTACTACTCTACTCTACTCATTATTTTTTATTTATCAGATAGATTATTTTTAAATAATTATTGATCTAGAAATTTGAATACTTTTAGACATAAACCGATTAAAAAAATAATATCCAGGAAAATTTTTATATTCGCTTTTAATTAAATAACGGTAAGAAACAATAAAGAAAAAAATACCACAAAATCAACTAGAAATACATCCTTTTCAATAAAAAACAATTTAAAATACCAGAATATTTATTAAATATCAAGTGTTGTGATTAGTTCAGGTATAATTAAGCATCCTTACATTCACCCTTATAAAATGATTACCGACTCATCTAATTATATGTTAAAGAATTGAGTTGATTTGAAAGAGTCAAAAAATCAATTTTTAATGGCCTCAAACTTCCAATGATGCCTATACCTAATGACCTTTAAAATTATATATTTCAATATAAGAAATTCTCTTATATTATATTATATCAATTCATAAACTACTACTTAAACATGATTATTCTTCCAAATAATCAATGCATCTTGATAAAGTCATTTCAAGGGAAAGGTCTTATTACACATCTAATGATGGCAATTTAATCACAATTTTTCCCATTACCATGAATCATTGCCCCATATATCCATGTTTGCGTTACAGATTCTTAATTTATATGAGAGTTTTTCCGGCATGTAAATAACCAGGATAAATCCATATATTATGGTCTCTAAATCATTTTTAAGAACATACCAAAAAAAGAATATGCTGAATAGTTTTAACTATAATCATAGTTCATATGGGTAGATAATAGCTTACGTATGCAATGATTTATATATTGTGTATTAAATATATATCAGATCTTGAAAACAAACTAATTTTTACTTGAATTTTTATATAAGTATGGATTCTTACATATAAAATCATTTACTTTTTAAAGATGAGTTTATTTTCATTTTTTGAATAGGTGGAATTTTATTAACGGGCCATAAACGTTTTACTAATTTTTTAACGCACAAAAAAATAAAGCTTTAGGCTTTTTTTTAGAGTGCTGTCGTGCCACGATTCTGCCTAAATAGCATGTAGATACGTAGTTTATCCAGCAATTTTTATGGACGAAGGGACATATAATTTTAAATATGGTTAAAAAAATGCACCTTTAATCTGGGCTTATTTTACAAATGAAAAACACCTGAGCATTTGTATATTTTTTTAATAAATAACCATTTATTCTCTGACTCTATTTTTTTGCGATTTAAATAAAGGCATATAGAAAAAATATAAAATTTGTGTGGTTGAACTGGATATGTATATGCTATATAATATATATTTCTACAAAAAAACATGAGATTTATAGTAAAATTCTTTGCTCAGAATAATAAAACAACAAAGACTTTTTTGTAAATATCATAATTGAATGTAAAAAAATATTTATTTAGCGAAATGATTTGCTTACCTTGCAAATTCTACTTTAACATCCAGAAATTGATTCATATATAAATATTTTAACTTTTTTTATGCAAAAATTTAGTTATTTTAGAACTTTGATCATATATTCTATGGGTCATAATCAGTTAATTTTAAAGATATATTAAAAATATTATAGAACGCACAGAGAAAGAGTGATAAAAAATAAAGAAAATGCACAATCATGAATGCATAAAGAACTTCGAATTAAAAATAAAATTTTGAACTTGATGTTAAAAGATCATTATTGATTCCTTCCAGTGATATAAACAATAAAAATATCATTTCTTCCAAGAAAATCAATCTTCTCCTATAAAAAAAGTTTTTATAAGAGCAATTTGAAATTCCCTTTGTAATCAACCCGAAATAAAAGTTGTGTTTTGCAATAAGAATATATAAAATCAATACCATATAAACATTTCCGCAGATATAAAAACTTTAGAATAAGATACTTTGTACCGATAATCTTGCGGTCTAAACTTTACAGTATCCATATTGATAAAGAATTATTATGAGACATTTTTCCAAATTCCATCAATTAATAATTTTTTTGTCGCTTTATAGCATAAAATATGTAAATATTCTACTCACATCAATTTTATTCTAATATCAACTTAATTTTACATAATTAAAATATATGTAACAAATTTTATATTGAATTCTTTTAATTTATCAAAGTAGGCTATAAAATTATAATCTTCATAAAAAAACATCATTTTTTTTATTTTAATTGTAAATCTATAATTCCGTAGCGATAAATATAATCGTTATAGACAGCCTTATTAGTTACAACCAATCTTATGGCGATATTTTTAATAAGAACTAGTGCACATTAAGGCGTTATTTCACCCCTTTGATAATTTCATCTGCTTTTGACCTCTAAGTAAACATAAATTTTTGTCTTGAATCGAGCTTTATTTATAAATCTTCAAAAGACCATGTTCTTTTGGGACTAAAATATTCACATATAACACGTTTTTGTGTCTCTTGTAACAGAAGAATATTCATTTGATAAAAACGGTGGTTTAACTTTTATGTTTAATAGAGTGCATACAAAATTCGGAAAAATTTCATAAAATAACTGTTATTGTATATATTAAAATTCAATGGATATATTTTAAAAACAATGCGACAGAATTTGTATGATTTTAGACTTACACGAGTAAAAAAACCGAATGTAGGCTGATATGAAACGTCTCTGCTTGCTTCGCATTAATTAAAACACATAATGATGATTTAAACATTTTATAATAAAAAAAGATGTGGACAACCATTTATCCTATAATATATGTCTATTAAGAAAAAATTGACCTTTTTGCTTCTATTTAAGGAAATTTAGCTGTCTAAAACATAAGTATATATATATTATATCATTTTTTGATGCCTAAATTATCCAAAATAGCTTCTAAATATTTATACAAAAAAACATCATATATTAGCAAAATAATTTTTTAAGATCAATTGAGGCCCAAAATCTAACATCTATAAACCTGCAAATTGCGAAGTATTTTATATTTAATTTGTCATATATTTTCGGTATAAAAATGTACAAGGTTTATACTAGCTTTAAATACTATTTAAACAAATGATGCTTTATTTGATTTCCTTCCGTTTTTTATAATAACTATAACAATTTTTGCTATTAAATATGCGTTTTGTTAACAAAAATGGACCAGTGACCTCTTGATGAAACAAGTTTTGCATTTAATATAATTGTTAATCTTTGTTTTTAACATCTTTTCACATTCAATTTTTTTGTATTTATGGGGATCTTTTTTCTATATTTATTTAATGGCAAATTTTTCTTTTAACCTTCGTGTATGTTCGCTGCAGCCTTTTGAATACTTTTTATTACAAATTTGCTGCACGCTATTTATAAGAACATTACCCTTACAGTCTTCCTTAATACATATTCTCATCTCAAGACTTATACATTCAAGCGTTTCCTCGATAAAATTGTCTTTGTATATGCTTATATTGGCGTCCCCAATTTCTTAAGTGAGTTATCTTTTTGATTGCACTATAAAATGAATAAAGTGTGTTATGATACCAAATAGACATAAAGTCACAACATATGTATAAATTTTATTTATATAAACGTTAATTATACATCAAGCTTGTATTAGAATCATATTATACGCGCCTTACTGTATTAGAGTTTAGTCTCCTTTTCCGGATATAATAAATTTATAACATTTAATTTTATGAATATCTGCTTTGGTCTAATTATAATATCTTAAAAGACTATTTAAATATAGTTTTTTTTCTTTGTTTTGATTGAATTCGATTTTTCTGCACAAATCTGACGCCTATACATTAAAATTGACACCGAAAGCTTTTTAATTTTATTATCCATCGTAGCTGTTGTGTTGTTTTCTCGAGACTTTGTGACTTTTAATACCTATATACACATGATAGTCTTCTTGTGCTTATGTAAGAGATAATAAGATTTTTCTGGATATTAATGTTTTCTATGTAAAATTTTACAACTTCTGCAAATGAAGGCGCGCGTATTTGGTATTCAGTCGAATTTAGGCACGTAATTTTTTTCTTTATCAGATTTATCCAGAATATTTTTATTTTTTTGTCGACAAAAATGAATCAGTGTTTTATGTTATTAGCTGGAAATTTTGCACCAATTATGGTCTAGCTTTTAAATTTTTTGATTGATTATGGTGATTATATTTACGCGTATCTATGATTGTTAGATATCGTTTAAAATTGCGATTAAAATAATTTTGCTTGATGTAATTCTACGCAAGATGAAACTATACAGGAAAGGAAATTAAACAATTGGCTTTGGATAATAAGAATCTAATACGTTTAAATATTAAAAATGAATGTATGTTACAATTTTATTCATTAGTAGCTTTTGCTTGGAATAATCATAATTCGAATTAACATAAATTAAGAAATATACATTATAAAACACATTACTGCTTCGAAACGCCATATTTATTGTCATATGATTGGAAATTTCAGCTACTACTTATTGAAAACATTAAAATGCAGTGTATAATAGTTATAGAAGAGTCTATGGGGTAAAATTACTTTTTAAACAAAGATAACTTGCAAATATGCAGCATTTTTACAACGATACGCATAACTAAATCTTTTTATTTTGAATTCTTCATGGTTTAATTAAAGCCTTCAATTTTTTTTAGAAAAAAGAAACACGGAATTAACCTAAGATACACGATCGTACATTCGGTTCGCTTATTAAAATTACTTTGGAAATATATGACATCTTATAGGTAATCAATTAGACATCATTATATATTAGGCATCATAAAACACTAAAATCCTTTCGAAATAAATGTGAATTTTCGATATTAATTATTTTTGAAATACGCACTTGGGGTAAATAAAAAAAATTAAATTAATGATCGTTGTATATTTTACCAATCTTTTTGGCATCTATAATAGAAAAAAGAAATAAACACAAGTCTTCATAAGATATTTTAGATATATCATTTTTAAATCGCAATTTGATTATTAAAATTACATGGCCCTTAATCACAGAATATATTACACTGATTTCTTTAATTTCTTTGGAAAAATGTATATATAAAGCATTATTTAACACAATAAAATTTGGCTGAATATATAAATAAAGGCAAAAATTCATAAAAGTGTGTATCGGTGATAATAAAAATACCAAATGTGCATATATTCACACGCAAATCTCAATAATAAGTTAAAACATTTGGTTATATTAGAGTATACTTAATGTATTGTCCAAATTTGTTTATTTAAAGTAAAAACTTAGCAGCATAATTTATAAATTATGCAAAGAAATAGCGCTAGCATCTACAAAGGTTTTTTCTTCCAGTGTTAGTCAAATTTTTATCGCTTTTTTTCAGATCTATTAAAAAATTTCTAGTTCCAAATATGCCTAATTTTGCATTATCATATATTATTTTTACAGCTTATATTACCTATGAGACATATTAATACAAAAATTATGTATCTATATTCCGTGAATTCATGATTTACTTGCAAATTTATATGCTATAATAGGTTTTTTACGGTATATTATGTATTTAGAACGCCTTCATAACACTAAAACACAATAATGATATTTATAATAAAAACTTCACAAAATAGTGTATTTAAGAAACGGATCTGATACACATAAATTAATTAAGAAATATGATTTCCGATTACCAAGGCCGTATATTTTTTTTATCACCGTTTTTATTAGGAATCCATTATTTCATGTAAATTATAAAAACAGAAGTCTATCATTTTCTGTCACGGTGTAAAAACATGCAGATGGTCTTAATAATTCATAAAAATCATAAGTCACGGATATTACAAGGCAAAGAAACGCTTATAACAGCAAAATAAAGATCACAGTGATTAAAAGAATCTTGCTTCGCAAAAAAAGTTTAATATATATTTTATAAGATTTTACTCGACATCAAGATTCATTGGAATACAAAAAAATATAGATGTGTATCGAATCTTTGCAGAGTAATTATCATATTGCATTATTCATATGAAGTAAGATATTTAGACGTGCACTTTAAACACATATACATATTTTCTGCCTACAAAGCACAGTTTTAACTAAGAAAATATACGAGAAAATTATCCACAAAATGCCACGATATAATGCACATGATTAAATATTTATAAACGTGATACAAACAAGAGAGGAAAGTATGTACGTAAAACCACAAAAATACCATTATATGGATATACATTTTCGCAAATTATCATTAAAACCTGGAGAATATAGACATAAACCTAGTGTATGAACGTTTTTTATGATTTTTAGATATGCGAATTCACTAAAAAATCAATTTATAGAATCAATTTAAACAAGGGTCACAAAAGGTTAAATAGATTTAAAGAAACTTTAATATCATATCAATAAAATATATGAAGATAACTGAATGAAATTTATAAATTAAATGAAATTCTATACAAAATGCATTAGTTCACTGCGAGAATATTTTGCATCTTCAATTACGGCATTTATATTTGAGTATCAAGAGAGTGTAGATCTTAATTATTTTATCTCCTGACCTCGAAAAACCATAGTTTACTTTTCTGGTGGTTACATAAATATAAAAAATCTATTCTCACATTTTGTTCTCTATTTTTTATTTTTTAAATTTAATATTATAATGTTACTTATTGCAAATTCTGAATTAGTATCATTTAAAGCGTAATCTGATGTATTTTAGAATCCGATGAGATCAATTATACTTTAAATATTTGATTCTTCAAAATAGAGTGTCGGTTCAAAAAAATTTTTAGTACAATTTTTATTATTAAAGAGATAGAAATTTCAGTTTTTTTAAAAAATGACTTTTACATATATGTGTATGCTTTATCTATAGTTTTTTTGCAATAATATGAGATAAATGCTTTAAAAACTTCACCATATGTCATTTAGAAAGTTTTATTGTTTATATTTTAGTTCATTGATATTTATTATGATAAAGTGATGTCATGCTTAATTTTACGATTTTTAATTGTTTACTCAAGAAATTAGGTATGTTAGCTTTGTTTATAAACATACCCGTAGCTGTTTGCATTAAAGCAAACCCACGTTTACCATAAATATTATTTTTCAATGATAATCAGCAGTCAAATATAAGCAAAACACATAAATTTTATTATAAATATTATATTATTTGGTTTTTTTGTATGAAAAATGCATTTCTTGTAAAATAAAACACGAAAAACTGTTATATTTATCTAAATACGATTATAATATACAATTTAAATTATGCTCGTTTATATATTCTCGGATGTGAATGCATTTAATTTTCCATAAAATATTAACTTATTAGCCAAAGAATCACAGTTGGTTTATTTATTGTTTTATGGTGGCAAAATTTAACTTATAAGACACAAATTTTATATAATTATCTACGTATTCGGCATATTTTTTTTTGTAATGTACATAGCTAAACATTTTTCTAATATAAAATTATGTCACCACAAAAAATTGTTGAATATTAGAAGTTTTTTACAGCTTTTTTATATTTGAATACGCCATATATCTATCAAAATTTTGTTCCCATTTGATTATAGATCACATAAACGTAAACTTTTGCAAATAATCGACAAAAATTATTTTAAGCTTTTTTACTCGTAATTAGAAATCGGTAAAATAACTAATTCGATATAAATTTATTAGCTATAAGTGTTTTAATTTTAATCGAAAAGAATTCGCGCGTAATGGTGTATTAATTCTATATCTTACATGATATTTGCCATTTTTTTCAAATAATCAGATTTGAAAATGATTATACAATATGCAAAATAAAAATACACATCAATATATCACTAGGATCAGCCAAATTTTAATTTGATCATATTTATGAATATAAAAAGTTTATAAAACACAAACAAGGTACTGTTTTTTGTGCTTTTTTATCATTGATAAAAATAACTTTTTAAATTTTTCAAATCAAGCATCAGATAACAGTCTTAATATTACTTATAAATATGTAAAACTATAAATTCAATCAAATTTATATTGTTAACATTTTTAAAGTTGGCTGTCTGATATATTTTTTCAGTTATAAAGCGGCATCAGTAAATACACTATAATTGTTTTTAATCAAAACATCTAATTGTAATTATGTTTTATTTGATTAAGCTTGGTGAAGATACGCCGATTTATTTACATTCATAAGCATATAAATATATAATCAGCATTGAATATGCTATTATTTATGCTTATATAGTTAATCTAGTACTAAAACACATATGTATGAATGGCATTTTATTCGATAAAAATTTGACAAAAATTTTTATTTGTTGATTTCAATTTTTGATAAATACAGATTAATATAGTCAAATCGAAAAGATTATCTAATTTCTTGTCAAATTTAATCTTTTATGATGAAAATTTATATTTCAATGGTATATAAAGAGAATAATTTAAAAGAAAATAAATGTATTTTTTTAGCGACAGGAGATCATTGATGGTGTTTTTTATTTTTCTTCTTTCATTTTTTTATCTATCAGATTCGATTTATCTAAATGATACTCGTATGCGTTATTTTGCAAGAATTACAGACGAAAATAATATAAAAGAATTGTTTTTGAGCAGATCATATTCATCAATCCGTGAAAGCGGTGAAGCATTAAAAAATAGAAATAGCAATAAAATTATAAGAAATTTTCGCAAAAGATCGAAAAACAAATATCATGAAAATTTGAATTATAGTGGAAATTATAACGAAATGTATCAGAATACTTTAAGAGATGTCAATAAAGTTTCGACTCTTGAAAATGAATTTAGTTTAGATCGTATTAAAGAAAATGTGATTTCCACAATTATTTCCGGTGTACCGAACGTGCAAAGTGTTTCTAAAAAGTGGCCCATACAAAAATCGAGATTTCTTCGCGATGTCGGCAGAAATTACGACGATAAATTTAAAATTATAGGAACACCATATCTTCCAATATTAAAAAAAATTAATATAATTGAAATATGCAGTTTAGTTTCACAATACCAAACAGGGGTGAGCTCCGGAGAATTAAATCAAACAGAAATATTTTACGAACAAACCAGTCTAAAGGATAGGATGCGTGAAGCATTGAAAATTTTATCAGATATGTCTATGATAAAAACCGCTAGAAAAGTAGATAATATCGACATAAAATTTAAAAAATTGTATAAACAATTTGTACTTGAAATAAACGAAAATGCTTATATGAAATATTCATGTTTTTCACTTGAGCCACACTACATAGGTTTGTCAATTGTGTATCAATTAACATTTTCAATTCAGATTCTATGCAAAAAAAAATTCAACTTCTAACTTCAGACATGAATGGTAATTTTTCTATCTTTCCCAAAGATACAAAGAGGTGTTCAGTTGCTGAGGGAAATTTATTTTCAATTGTGACTTTTTCTAGATCAAATGATAATTACCTATATCATCAAAAAAATATAACCAAAAATGTCTTTGAGACTCTTTTTTATATTTTTGAAAATTCACAAATTCGAAGTGAATGGTGTGCAGAAAATCTTGAAAATGACCCCGAAGAATTTTTCAAAATGTTTAATGCCGTAGACTGCAGTAATAATAACTTTAAAATATATAAATTAGACTATGAGTCCGTATCGAGGGAGCTTTTGGAGCCTGATTCCGACTTTTTTTTTGATGAAGGTGAAAATGAAAAAAAAACAGCGACCAAATATCAATACAATAAATTAGATTGCAAAAATTCAGCCACTATCACAAAAAGTAACCGGAAGTAAATTTAATAATTGTGATTCTCCCAATAATTTTCGGCAGAAATCGGTAGAAAATATACTGTTTGGGAACGAAAGCGGGTAAATAAATCTTTTCGATAAAAAAATAAGATTT
This sequence comes from Rhyacophila brunnea, assembly GCF_057557595.1. NCBI lineage: Eukaryota > Metazoa > Arthropoda > Insecta > Trichoptera > Rhyacophilidae > Rhyacophila > Rhyacophila brunnea. The sequence goes on from NW_028232775.1 coordinate 46,049, forward strand.
CATTTTAACAAGAAAATTCGATATTATTTATATTAGTTTTTAATATTTCTTAAAAGACTAGTTTTTTAAAGTAATCGTTTAGATATGATTATCTATATTTTCAGTTTGATAGGGATATTGTGTAAAAAGGTTATTTATCTAAATTTTAACTTGTTTCTAGAAAAAAAATTAACCTTCGGCGGTAAAGATCAGTTTTCTTAATTTTTCGAAAAACTGGATTACACATTTCATACGTATTGCACTTCGATAACAGAAATTACTTCTGATAATTTTAGAAAAGTCCGAGTAAATATTAGTACACAATATTTTCTTAATTTTTTCCTGTGTTATCCAAAAATTCGCTCATAACATGATGTTATTATAAATGAATCAAAATATTACGATATTTGAATCTGTTATATCTATTTTTGAATATCTAAATTCTATTTGCAAAAAATATAGATATGTAAAACAAAATTTACGCTATATGAGTCACATTATATCCATTAAAGTTTCAAGCAATATATAATTCTGTCTTTATAGCTAAAATTCAAAATTATCATTAAGTATAGTCTTATATATGATAAACTATAGTCGAAATAATTTTTTAAGCCCATTTACACATATTTTTTAGCTTCTTTTATATATATTATTTGAATATTATCACATGAAGAGTATACTGTCTTCTAAATAAGTTAATACATCTTATTATCAAGGAAAATAGGTATGATGGGTGTATTTCACCCATGTACGTTAATAAAGAAAGCCGTGCAGGGGGTTATTTTTTCAGCGCTCCACCAAATATCAGGGAGTCTAGAGCCAGGAAGTTTAGACGTTTATTAGAAGCACTGTTTTTTTCAGTTATGCGTCTGTTTTACAAAAATTTAAATTCAAGCTTTAAGTTTTATATACAAATTTGAATATCATATATGTTAATAATACGATATTTAATGACTTGGTATAGACTGGTTACAAAATTCTATAAAAAATATGTTATGGAGTTAAAAATAACGGACGAATTAGAAGTATGCGTGCAAGCTCTCACACTTCGCAAGACACTTGAACTCATCACATTTGATAGAAGAAGAGCAGTTGATAAAGATAGATCCGGGGAAGGTGCCAAAAGATGCATCAATGAGTTTTACAATATTCTCATTGGGCTGACCAGGTCATAATAGATAAAATTGATAAAAAGAAAATTAACCCATAAATGAACAAAGTATCATATATGTTATAAAAGTGATGTTCCATTTATTAATGAATCAAATTTGAGTGATATTTGGATTAAGTTTAGCTAAAAACCAATTACAGGCATTTTAATACCGTTTATATAACCTTATCGTTATCTTTGTGTAAACTAGGAATTTCCTATATATCGAAAAAATGTAATGTAATTTTCGGAAATTTTAATTATAAATTGACCAGATATGATCTTTTGAATGAACATAATCTTTATTTTACTAGATTCGCCCAAAAAAATTATCGTTTTTGTTATATTATGGTTATACAATTTAATTTAAAATTTATCTGTAGATTAAAAATAAAGAAAACATACAAAAATTGATTTAGAAACAAATTCAAGCTGATAACTCTTGAGACGCCAATTGTACATAGAATAACATCGTAAGTGAGCTATAGTCAAAAGAGTATCAAAAAGTTCTAGAAATAGAAAATCACGAGTTATGCAGAAACAAGCATAAAAAAACATCGAATAAATAAATTCATGAATTATTCTTTAAAATCACATAATTTTATTAATCATCAAATAATTTTTGCTAAAATCACAATAAAAAAATATAAGTTGCCTATTATATACATTAAAATTATTTATTACTGTAAAGTTCTTTTATTCCATAGATCAAGCGTTACTACCGATAAAAAAGCGGGGATAGATCTACCTTTAGTCATATAATCATCAATCTCTTTGCTATAGCCTTCAGCAAAATCATTACTCATGAGTTGTAGAGAATCTTCAGTTTTTTCAAATGAAAATACATCAGATCTATCAAATGCATAAATACTCAAAAGTTCCACACCTTCTGGATTTATGTCCATTTTAAATCCGAGTAAACCTTGAATATATTTCTGACTCTCAGCGTAATATTCCCTTAGATTTCGATCTTTTTCAACTAACATTTCTTCTGCTTTTTTTAACTGCTTTCTTAATTCTTTGTTTTCAAGTTTAACCGTATCATTATTCAAACTTTCATTTTCAACGTTTTCTACATCATTCATATTTTTTGTAACGTGACGAATATATTTTATTTCCTCTTCAAGAAGAGATATTTTTGTTTGACTTTTTTGTAGTTCTATAGATAGTGCTTCATTTCGTAATAAAGCTTCCTTATATTTTGAAAAAAGTTCATCCATATTTAAGGACTAAATATTTTGAATTCTTATATTTAATTTAAAACATAAATGCCCATAAATATAATTAGTGCATTAAAAAGACACTTCAAGTCATCTCATTTTAGAGAAGAAGAGCAGTTGACGAAGATAGATTAGGAGAATGTGTCAAAAGATGCATCAAGGAGTTGTGCAATATTCCCGATGGGCTGACCACGCCTAAAAGATAAAATAGATAAAGAGAAACTTAACCCATAAATAAAAAATATGTGTATAAAATCATAAATTTATTTTTTAAATATATACATAATATTTATGGTCAATTATGGTTTTTAAATATAAATTATATGGGTCAAGCGGATTTTAAAGCGTAATTTAAAATTTATGTGCTGCAAATTAAATAATTTATTGACAAACAATGTAAATATACAAATTTTTATATTTTCTATATTTAAAGATTAATCTTTTGGGAAATAAGCACCGATAAATTCACATTAAAAAACATTTTTTTTTCATTCTCCCAATTTATTACATAAAAAGGCACATTTTAGATAATGTGATTAAATTCTGAATAATAACGGAAAGATATAATTTTAATAAAGCAAAAAAATACTTATACTCTATTAAAATGTGATTCATTGACATTAAGAGCTAACAAAGATATAAAAATTACATAAACGGTAAAAAAACGTGTAAACTTAAGTAAATTGAATTATAATTATTTATTAAACTCCATTTTTTATGGAAATCCGTTTATCAATTTTTTTATGCACTCAATACCAAAACCATTGGCTTCTTATTTGAGGATGTTGTATACATGTATATTAAATATATAGCTAAGAGAAGAGGAGTACAAAATCTTATGTATAAACAAAAGACCAAAGAACCTTAAAAAAACACATATGTAACCCAAAATGGTTTTGTTGCAATTTTCTGGTGTTATGATGCTAATAAAAGCACGAAGTATAGAAAGACACAGTTTTTAAAACAAAATATAAGAAACTAGTGGCAGGAATTTGTAATTTTTCTCCTCATAGCGCTGATATAACATGTAATTTTATGTGAGATTAAGCATAATCGACTATTTTTACACGATGTGCCTGTGTATATAAATTGAATCTATATTTTTATCAATTTTAATTGCAAAGATTATTGTGCCCTTTTAGATATCTTTTTAGTGATATATCTTATGTTCACCTAAAATTATAACCATTTTCAAAGAATTCAATGCATGAGTTTTTTAGCAATTTTTTCTTGAATTTTTTGCATGCGAGCCATTAAAAGTAAAAAATTTACTAAGATTTGTTTTAAATATTGAAATAAACTAAACTTAAAACACGGAAAATAAGTTTTAGACCCTCAACATGCATACGCTGCATTTGGTTACAATTTCTATTAAATTTTCAAATGATTATTGATGCAAGATTCCTCAACGCGAAAATCATTTTAGTCTGGGTATATAAAACTCTATTATGAACATAAAGTGGTATATTTTATCGACGTTTCCCTAATGATCTTATAGTAATTTTATATGATTATTTCTATAATAAAATATCATTAAGCTAAAGAGCGGCTATAGTGAAATAGTATAGATCTTCGATCTAGATTCAGCAATATAAAAGATTTATAATTCGAATCATTCATACACAAAGGCATTGTTAAATTACTAACTAGGTAATTAATGCTCCTAGGTTCAAAAGATGTAGCGAACATATGTGTACTGATCCACAGTAAAAATAAGTTCCTTAAATAAAAACTCATGCTTGACTGTAGCGCTAAATAACCTTTAACTGATTCCCGAATGCATGCGTAAGCAATTGAAGCCATTATTGGCATTTTGGGGATGTTAAAATAATTGAGGACCCGATAATAGCGGTCAAATTAAAACCGCATGTCTTATTAAAAAGCTTTACGGATTGTATTATAATGATTTTTAATATAAAATAAACAAAACTTTATATTAAGAGAGTTTTGATGGCGTCTTAAAGTGGAGTACAAGAATAAAAATGGCTAGACCTTTAAAGATAAATATATGCGAAGGCTATGTATACTTACTAAATGAAGCCTGTATTTTTCCTACCATTCTACAAAATTATCAGTATTATGAAAAAGTAAACGAGGGTGTAATGAAGTTATCCCCTTAGAAATCAAGAGATAGTTAATACGAAATGAAGATGTGATAGATTTAAAAAAAAATACAAATAATTATTATAGATGTTACAAACTAATTTTATAAAGGAATGTCTACAATGTAAATCGAAATTTCACTTAATTCTGGTACTTTGGCTTTTTACTTGTTTATATAACTAAAATAAAAGTAAAATATATTGTATTTTTTTGTCTGCGGCATCTTTAGCCATATATTATTAAAATATAAAAAATTATAAAATTAGTATAAAATTATAAAATTAGTTTAAAATTTCAAATAACTAATTAGAGAAAGGACGTAAACAATACAAATAAAAATCATTGGCAGCCATAAACCTTTTAAAGCCAATGTATAAATTTTTGAAAATTAAAACATTCAATACAATCGATAAAGTTTTTGAACAGAACCTTATTTAGTATTATATAAGCACTATTTAAACTATAATACTAGAACCAAAAATAAAAACTTATATAAAGTATATGTATTCTTATTAAATATTATTGAATAACAGTAAATTAAATGCTAGAGCAAGAATTGAAGTATTAATTGAACTTCTTCCAACAAAATTATATAAGATTGGATGAATTCAGTGCTTTTATAAAAATCAATATACTTGAATTTAAAACTATCCAACCTAAATTAAATATACGATACATTTTTTATATGTATATAACCTATAACTTTTTAAATCAAAGAAAAATCTCTCAACAGGATAAAAAGCGTGGAAACAAACTATAAATCAATCTTATCGATTTAAAAAAAAATATTAGACAGGTTTAAACACAAGATAAACGGAAAAAGTTAAGTTAAAAAATCATTAAGATATATATGTAGAGGTTTTATGTACTTCAAGAAATATTGCGTTAATTTACAGAAAAGAAACTTGTTCTTTTTTGAACATACAACTATTAATTTAAAAATATTTTATTCTTTTACATATAAAATTTATTTTTTTCAAAATGATAGAAATCACAATTTAGACCATCACTCAACAACAATATAATAAAAATTTATATATGAATGCTTTTAGTAAACAAAGAATCAGACTTCCACAATAAATAAGTTATAATTTTTTTAAAAGATGAAGCATAATGTTTTCAAATTAGTACATAGCTTTAATATGTATTCCATGCATAAAATATTTTAAAAAACGCTAAAACTATATTGAAATGCAATAAGATGCCATGATTCAATTTTCAAATAATATTATATTTAGAAAAATTTGATAGAATCAATTTCCAAGCAAAAATTGTGAAACCTGCACAACGGATTTTTTTGAAAAGATAAATTAAAATTTGTGTGGGTTTTTATATTTAAATTTGGTTATGTCGTACCAAAAAGTTATATATCCGGCTAAATACGAGAAAGACATAAAAATATTATTGGTCCACCCGAAAAATATTTTGCTGTTGCCGAAAGGTTCAAGTTTTGATTTTTATTTAATTACATGCAAGCATTATATTTATAAGAATTGCCACGTGTTTCTTTATAGGTATATTTGGTGCTATATTTTGGATCCTTTCATCACAAATTATCTTTCACATAAACACATAATTTCTAAGATTTAAGCATTTTTATAATTAAAAATCAGCACATAAGTGTTTATTTGAAAATTAATTTTTCTTTCATAATTTCATTCTTCTTTTGCAAAGCTTGTGATTGCTCTAAAAAGCAGATTTGATATATAGTTCTTTTTATTCTAATCTCTTTAAAATATAATTCGATGCGTCTTCCTTGCCTAAAACTTATTATTTGAAAATTTCAATCATACAAATGCCTTTGAGTACTATTCAGCTTCTTTGGCAGCCTTAAACCTTTAATATGGGACATTAAGATGACTACAGCATCCTTCTTATGGATCAAGGTACTATTTTTATTTCGCATCTGTGAATTAGAAATATCATATTCGGCAAATGATAACAAATTTTTTTGTATTTTAAACCGGTGTTAAACTTTAGATACTCGTTATTTATATAAATTTAATATGATTTTTCTTGTTATTATATACAAATATCTCTGGTCTCACATGCAATAGTTCAATATCTATTTTTATTCATATAATTTTATTTATAAATGCATAATAGCTTTTTAAGATGTTATTGAACTGTGTGTTTCTTTATTCTTTGGTATTTTTGAAGTAGAATTTCTTCAAGAGCAGAGAGTATATGCATTCCACTATATCGCCTTGTTTTCTTTGTGTAGTCATGTCTAAGAAAATTTTTGCATCTAAACACTAAGAGATATACTGTTCGTAGACCATACACAACGGTATAATTTATAGTTTTTCACTGGAAAACATATTTATATTATACATAAAGCAGATTCTTACTGTCTTTGCCTGGTTTTATGGTTTCGAATTTCAACTATTATGAAGAGTAGACTATAAAAATCAGCGAGTTATTTTTATCCCGAAAAAATTTTTATTCCATTTTTTTGATTTAATAAATTAATTCTTTTTTTGTTTTGGCTCTATTACCTTAAGCATAAACCATCTTTAGTAAAATTTTCTTCGTAAAAATAATATTTTTTGGTGATAGATGTGTTTCATCATATTTTTCTATCTTATAGGCGGTGCCTGTATTCAAGCTAGATCTTTATCTATGCTTAATATCCTTTGATGTTTAAACAGCTTTTTTTTTCAATAAATATTCTGTGTTCCCATGTCCTTTTTCTAATTTATATCTTTACAACCAGTCTCTCCTTTTTAGATGGTTGGTGGTTATTGATTCTTCTATTACACACTTATACCATTTATTATTTAATAATTATGATCAAATACTTAGCTATATTAAAATCATAAGAGAATACGTAAATCACATCAAAGTTTCAAGTTTAACCACATTTACTGTAAGAACCATGTATTTCATTTATAATTGATCCATTATTATACGTTTAGGATAAAAATATGAATTATATTATTTTTGTATGCCAATTTAGGCTTTTTTATTTTAATAAGATTTAGATCACCGATTTGAATTATGAAAGAAGCAATATTGACAAAAAACATAAATAAACAGATTCTTTAACAGAATAAAGATCAAATTATAGACGAGATTGCATAAAAGTCATTAAAAGAATAGTTTTCTTAAAATGTGGTATATATAGTAATAACGCAGGGCTATTGGTTCCAAACAGTTGCTTATATCTTAAGCTATTTTTTTACTGCATTTGATCCTCTTTTTTATTAGAAAATTGATCAAAACTTTGTTGAAAGACTTTTTCAAGCTTCTTATATTTCACATTTAAAAACATTTTCTAAAGGAATTATTCGGACCCTAAACTATAACGCAAAAAAAAGAAAATAATAGGAAAAACTTATAAAAATAATATAGTTAGCTACATAGTTTGTAAAACTTAAATTGAGCTATATACTATTAAATCTGCAAAATACAATCATACATTATAGTTCACTTTAAACAGACCTTTTTTAATAAATATTGAATAAAAATATTTTATCTTTATAAAAATTTTTATACGTGCTGATTTACATTAGAAAAAAAATAAAGGAATTTATAAAAGATTTGGATAATATGAATATTAAAATTGCGGGAAATAATAAAAATCAATGGCTATATATCTAAAATTATAATAGCTGAGCAGGAATTTAATAACAAATTATATATTTTTGCGTAAAACATGATGATTATGCATATTTAAGTCTGTTTTAAAAAAATTTGTATATATCACAATCATGAAAAATATTAGACACGACATACTTTTTTTGATTGTTGAATAACCATTTATAAGAAAACATACCCAGATAAAATGAAAATTATATGTGAAAAAGAAGTAAATACACGATTTAGACTTATAATTCGTAAAAACTAACTGGATATTAACAGAGGTTGTGTATTTATTCATATTAAATAGTGCGAAAAAGAAAAGTATAAAAAGCACATAAAAACATATAAAAAAACATGGAATTAAGTATATAAATCAAAAATATTTAGTTTAAAGCTATTATTTTTGAGCAGTAAAATTGTCTATCACAGATACATTTTATTTTGCGACCATCTATAGATAAAAAAAGACATATTATATTGTATATGTTTAAAATTGGGACTAAAAAAATCCAACATAAGAATTATATCTTTTTAGCAAATTTTAGATTTCTATTAATAATTATTTTAAATTTAATTCATAAAAAGGGCATATTTTCAGAAATAAATTATGAGAAATCTAAATATTGAGGTAAAATAAAATTTTCTTAAAAAAACAAAATAAGAGATATGTATTTAAAACAAATAAAAATTGTAGGTTATATAAAGATGAATTTTTTTATGATTTAAGTACATAAGAATATTAGATCTAATAAGTAGGTGACTGGCATCAAATTTCCTCTGTGTCTATTTTGCGTAAATAAAATAATATCATTTTAATTAAAATAGCGGCCCTGAAGAACAAAAAAAATAGTTGTAAAACTATTCATTGTATTATTTTACCCAAGTGTTTGCGTGGAAATTACTGGTTGAATTTCATTTATATAGTTATTTTATAAAAAAATGAATTTTGAATCTATGAGCAACACTTGCAATATTTATACGATGAATTGAATTTATCTGATTTTTAAGTATAAATATCAAAACAATTATTTTGAATATAGTTTCATTTAAAAAGGACCAGCTGTATGTATATTTAATAAACTAGCCAATTTATTTACTGATCCATTGGGCTATAAATAATAGATAATTTTTTTGGTTTCTCAAATCTAAGATTGATAAATATGGACATTTTTAGTAATAAAATAAAACCTCACCTACAAGTTCTATTTGGTTTTCTTTTATGCTGTCTTCTATTATTACAAATCCTATATTAAATTTTTCATACCCCCAGAAATGAATCCAGTTGAAACTTTGAGCGTACAACAAAAAGCGAGCAAGTTAGCAATTCCAGCATTATTCGTATCTTATAAAAGAAGTCAACGAAGAATATATCCAAAGTATGTTCTATTAAAAATAGATGCAGTCAAATCACGAGAAGCTGCTCATAAATATGTTGGAAATGCAGTTGAGTATGTCAGAGAAAGCAAAGATGGAGAAAAAAGAAATTCTGGAGTTATAACTCGAGTCCACGGAAATTCTGGAGTACTAATGGCAAAATTCAAGAAAAATTTGCCGCCTCAGGATGTTGGAAAACAGGTCAATGTTAAGCTTTATAAAATTGGAATCGATGAAATCTAATTAATAAATTAAAATTATTATTGAGAATTTCTTTAATATTTTTGTTTGAGGATTAATTTTCTAGCTATTAGAGTTCAACATTTATTAATTCATTATTGATGATAATTTTATTTATTCATTAACGTTAAATATGAAATTTTATCTTTTATAATTATGGGCATAATTATAGCCTTTATATTAATTCTTGATGAACTATAGGCCACTTTTGCTTCTAATTTTTATGTGTACAGAAATTTTGTATAATTAAGTTTTATTAGGTTTAATAAACAGATTGATTATAATGTTTATATTTTTGGATTTATCTGGTTTGTTGACTTATTATTGATACATTACAAGCCATTTTATTTATTATATTTGTCTAAACTATATTATATAGGCTAATAAATAGTTCATTATCAACATTAGCAAACTAACTTTGTTTAAGCTACAATTTCATCGCCTTTATATTGACTAATGACATATTACAAGCTAATATTATTATTTCTATTTGTTTAAGCTACAATTTCATCGCCTTTACATTGACTAATGATATATTACAAGCTAATATTATAATTACTATTTGTTTAAGCTATAATTTCATCCCCTTGCATGATTAGTGTTGAATTACAATCTAATTTAATTTATTCTATTTGTTAAGCTATAATTTCATCCCTTTGCATGATTATTGTTGAATTACAATCTAATTTAATTTATTCTATTTGTTTAAGCTATAATTTCATACCCTTTTATATATTATTGATAGATTGCATGCCATTGCAATTGTAATCCATTTGTTTAAGCTACTGGCACACAGTTTTATAAATTCATTATTGATAATTCTGCCAAACAAGTTTATTATGTAAAAATATTAGAATTAAGTTTTATATGTCTAGGAAAGTTATTGTTTATAATTTACAGTTATTGATCTATTATTTTTGTTTATGTATCTATTTTGTATTTTTTGAATTTCTTTATGTGTAATTATATAATTTATATGCGATCTTTTCGGTAAAATAATATAATACTACAATACAGTAAATTATATGTGAAATTTTTTTGCCAGAATACACTAAAAAGTTAATAAAATATTAATTGTCAACATAAATAACCTTTTCGTTCTTTTTGTTACATAATTTAATGAAAAAATATATAGCTGTGATAATTTATTCAAAGAGTGTTTTTTGATTTAATCTATGCTGCTATATATTTTGTATCAAGTAAAATGGGGTATTTTCCTAGAATGGAGTTGGAAAATTTTTTCTTCATGTAGAGTCTATCTCAAATAAATTCATGAAAAAAATACTAATAAGATTATTTTCTTACTTTTACTAGATGATTGTAGATTGCATAGTTCCTTGTTTTATACATGATTATGAAAATATCGGATTATACAAAAAAAGCTTGAAAAAATAATAATTTATGTGTAGCATCATCTATTATAATTCTCAAGTATATTTAATTCTTATTTTACTCGATAAATAAATGTATAAAGAATAAATATAAAAAATTTCTTTATATATTAGACACTATAAGCTTAAATCCCGGATTCAAGTTTTAATTATTTGGCAATTTAGATTTAGCACAAAATCTAAGAGTAAACTTCTACGTGTGAAAAAATAACTGCATTCTAAAATATAAAGGAGTTTGGAATGTAAACAGAAGTAAAAGCATACGCATAAATAATAGAATAGATATAAAACATCAGAATTAATGAGTATTTAAAGAAGAAGATTGTAAAAATAAACCCCTATGATAATTATCATGCAAAGATGTTATAGAACAACATAAAGACTTCTTGTAAAAAATTCAAATAGCTAAAAATCATATTTAAACATAAGTAATTTTTTGCATATTTATCTTGCTATATTATAAAAAATAACGGATTTTAATGATATAATAATGCTAAAAAACTCTTCTTATAACTGGTATTTTAGGTTAATCATTAAACAAAAGTTATAAAAATATGGGAATTGTACAAAAATGTGACATTTATGAACTACTATAATTTTCTATTTCAAAATAACAGATCCAAAATAGTTTAGTACCCTATGTATATCCATGCGAATCCCAATATGAACAGGTATAGTATTTTATTATTAGTTTTACGATATGAAAAAGCGTCAGATTAATTCAGAGTAAAATATAAATTTATAAAAATTTACATGTGGTATTAGTCTAGCGTATCACAGAATAATATTTTAGTTTGAATCTTTCTTGCAACGTCTTTGTACACGAAAAAGCAAAAATGCTAATATTCCATATTTTCATGGTTTTTTATTTGATGTGATTGTATAAAGACAGCGAAAATATAAAACTAAATTATATCAACCCAAAAAAACGATGATATATCTGAAAATTTAATTCGAGGAAATTACATCCAAGTCATTTACTGACTTGACAATAGCTTCAAAACCTACAATAAACCATAAGTAAAATTAAAATTCCTACAATGTAAATATAAATAGCAATTTGCAAAATACATGCATAAAATATACTTAAAATAAAAATTTTAATCTTACATATGTCCTCTACACAAACATGCAACTAGAACTTAATATATAGATACTATAAATGATTAAAAGAGGGTTTCATGCACCATATTATCTATAAGAAAATTAGAAAAGATCAATTACGAGCCAAAAATCTTGCAAAAAATAAGATTAAGAAATTTATTTTTAGAATAGTGCTCCATATCATTCATAAAATGAGAACAATAAAATGGTATGTATAAAATTAAAGCCGTAATTATGAAACGATCACCCAACCATAAAATAAAATATTAAGCAGAGCATAAAAAGAACAAAACCCAATATTCTTGAGTTAAATTTGAATGATTAATTTATTGTTGATTTCTGGGTAAAATAAATATGCTAAAAGTTAGTAGAGATTCTATATGTTTTATTCTTATAAAAAGACATATAATTCAATCAGTTATAAATCATAAAGCAACCGGTTCGGCTAAAAAACGATACAAAACATAACTATTTTTTAATAATAAATATACAGATATCTATGATACTCGAAGCAAAGGTTTTTATTTATAAATTCATTCAACATCATATTGCAATAATTATTTAATGGGGTTATGTTATATGGCTTGAAACTTAAACCGTAATGCTTAAATTTTTAAAATTTGACAGCATTAAAATAAAAAAAAAAGATCCTTTATTCATCAATGATAATCTTATATCGATTTAAGGGTATGAAAGTAGTCACTCGTGGAGGTTTTCGTAGATTTCATATCGATAAAAAGTCTTCAGAATTCGTAAATAAGTACAAATGGTTGCTAAAAAATATCTATATATGGTGGCAAAAAAGGAGCATCTAATTGTGTAATAATATTTATAATTAAGCTATATTTCTTATGATTTACGCGGCTTATCTTTACCAATAATAGCTAGCCCTTTTTAATGAAAATATTTTTCATATAAATTTGTGATAAAAATTATAGAAATATAATTTCTTGAGTAAAAATATTGATTTTTTAAATTAAAAATAATTTTAATATGACGGAGGCCAAAATAAGATTTTTATAAAATATGCATTAAAAATTGTGTTTTTGAAAGATTTTTTATTTATACTATATTGTTTTTTATTTATACTATATTAAATTCTAGTTATATAAATGCTATCAATCAACATCCACAACTTATCTTTCTCATCATTTTAGTACCAATAGTTAAAAAGTTAGAAATATTTGTTATTATTTTTACAGAATTTCATAAACACTTCGATAACGTATCAAATTATGTTTACTTCAAATATAATTACCGCAAGAACTTAGTTAGCAGATTGCTTTTTGTTATATTGAACCATCTTAGTTTCTTTTGTTTAAAATTCGAAAAAATTGTATGAGATAGATTTTTTAATTATTATTTTGTTAAGTTTGTTATTATTTAGAAAAATTATAGCATAGGTTTTTCGTCGAGTTAAAATTTGATTAAATAAAAAAAAGCCTAACTAAATTACGATTTTCGTATATATTATAAAATAATCAAATCGAATGAGTATCTTTCATTGTTTTAAAGCACAAAATAAACCATTAGAATAAGTGTAGGAGAATCTATACAATCAAATAACAATAACAACAATAAATTAGATATTCAAATTTTAAAATTTCATAAGCATTAGATTTCGAATAAAAATACTATAACAATGGCCGCAATATATAATAAATTTTGAATCTCAACACCAAAAAAACCAACAAAATTGCATTTTATGATAAAAATATAAAAAATATTACTTTATAATGGTCATTATCATAACGAATTTCATTTTTTTCGGTTTCTGTGTTTATTCATATGTTTTTTCTTGTAAATATAAAACGAATGAACACTATTTCCCATTAGCCTATTGTTTAAAATATATCTTATATTTGTAATGGGTAGTTTTATATATCTGTTTTAATTTAAAGGTACGTTTTTTTGATATAACATCAAAATTCAATCATTATGAGGCAAAAAATCCTTTAGATGGTTGTTACAAATAACTAGTCAAACATTGAGTCCTTAATGAACCATAAAATTGACAAATTTATATAATTTGAAAGAAATTTATTTATTCGACTAAGTTATTAGCCATAAAAAATTATAAATAAACCAAAACAAACGTATAAACGGCGTGATAAGATCACTTTATCGGAATATTGCATCACATCATTTTATAGTATTTTTTTTATCAACTATATCCCGCATTGGGTTTTAAATTTTTTAATCGATTCAAAAATATCTAAATTATATAAGATATATCAAAAGAGAAAATTAGATCGCTGTCCTTTACCTTTTTCGCGAAATTAAGATCTCTGTCATATAAATTGTAAATAATATACAAAAATATGATATACCTTATAGTTATTATAATTATTTTTGGATTTTTCTTTAAGATGATGTCTACACCTTTCAGAGTATAATTTGACGATAACCAAATAAGTTTTATTTTTTATTTCTTGAATTAATAATATTTTTTAGATGCATAAAAAAATATATTTCGACAGTGAATATTTTGATTAAATCTCTTTTACTATTTAAAGAAACATAAATATATATAAAAAATCATCTTTATGTCACAATATTTATAATTTTGTTTTTTTAATTTGAATTATTCTATTTACTGCAATCATAGGCAACTTTAGATTATATATAATCACAATAAACAATGGCGCAGGTATGCGGGATAACGCTCATTTAATAGCCTAAGTAAATTTTTTCTGTAGATATTTCATGCTTTCTAACGACCTCGATAACCCAAAGTCTGCATGATGCAAAATATTTGGCTTTAGTATTGTACAATTTTTAGATTAATAAACAAATTTCAGCAAAAATTAAATTTAAAATAAAATTATATATTTGCATATTAATTCTGGTATTTAATGGTGTAAATTCAAAATATTGCATCACTCATGTTTAAGTATTTATTTAGCCAGATCTTAAATACTAAGGATGAATATTTATTTAAAAAGCGGGATATCCTCCATTTTATTGTCAGTCAAACTGTCTGATCAATCCTTTCTACTATATATGAAATTCTCAGTTGTTGTTTTTTATAAATTTTTTTCTCTTGAAATTAATTTTTTTACAATAAACAGTTTGAAAAGAGAAGTAATGAAATAATGATTCGTTATTTTTTTATCAATCTAAAAAATTTTATTCAAAATGTTCACAACAAGTAAAAACACATGAATTTTTTTCTATTGAAATGAATTTTTTTGCAATGAAAGTTTCAAAAAAGAAGTAATAAAAAAATATTTCTTTCTTTTTTATCAATCTAAATAAATTTAATTAAAATGTTCACAACAAGTATAAAAACATGAATTTTTCTTATTTCTGTCTTAACCAATTATTACCTTGTTTTTCAACAAATATATTGTTTTATCGCAGAATCTTTATAAAACCATTTTTTAATTGCAAGGAACAGAATATACGATTGTATTAAATCGCAATATTTCAGAAAAATTTTAATTACAGCATTTATATACCAAGTAAAGTTTTTTTCACTTGATATATATCCCTGTCGCAAAAAAGATATTTTACTTATCTTTATAAAAATAACGTTATTGTGATTCAAACGTGCAAATTTATGTCATATGTTTGTTTTCATTCCTTTGTAAATTTTTGTGCCAAGAAGACATAATGTATGATTAAAAAAGTGAAATTTACTTTAGAACTTACTTGTATGAATATAACAACGAAAAAATATAGAATTCATTTTTTTGTCATAAAAATAACAGATGAATTATATAAACATTAAAACCTACAGGCATTTCTTTAATGTTTTTTTATAAAGATTTTCGTCATCTAAGAATATTTTAGATGTATTTTAGTTTTAAAAAATAGATTCATAATGTTTATATGTGTTTTTTTAATAAAATTAAGCAGCGTAACCTAAATATTAATCAAATTTTTGCCATATTTAAAAATATAAGACTGTGTTTATATGTATCTAATTATTTATTATAATTAAAACTATGATAAAGATAGAAATTTTAGACCCTATTTTCTTGATTTTTAATGTATTGGTGGGTGTCACTTATTTTAAAGTATTTTTATAGAAATTTATGATGTATAAATATAAAATAGCATAAGGGAGATATTTACCACAAACGGGTAAACCCAAAAATAATTAAATAAAGAACATTGACTATAAGAATCGCAGATATCATAAATCAATATTAAAACAAGACAACTGCTTGTAAATTATGTAAATAGGTTTATGGCTAAAAATATAGTAGATGTAAATGTTTTATCTGTCTATTTATTTAAAAAACCGACAAAGAAGCTTTGTGGCATTATTAAATTACAAAAGAATATGAATATCATGGAAATGAACATATTTTTTGAATATAATTTTATGATTATATTTCTATCAAATACAATTTTATTTGCCTATTTTTACACATATCCGTTTTTTTCAGATATCGTCAGAATTTGATATCATAATTTGAAAAAACCCCATAAATCGTATTCTATACAAACAAAAATTATCAAAAATAATAGTACATAATTTCGAGTAGCAATTTCAGCTATTTATATTATAATTAAAGATAAAAATATGTTTGAAATTTTATAATTTAAAGACATTTACTTTATAAATGTACTGTTTATAAGCATTATGTAGCCATGAATATATTGTTTAAAGAAGTTATAAAGCATGAAATAAAAAACCCAATGTAATTATGTTACATGGCGACCAAATATAAGATTTAAAAAAAATACATCGAAAAATATCTTTGAAAAGATACTAAAAAATACCTTATAGCATATGATTAGTCTTGAGAAACAAATGGGGTTGAATGGATACTGTAGAAAAGTATTGGATAAAGGTTTTTAAAGTACTATGAAACGTGGCATTTATTTTATATAAACCTTTTCCCCTGATATTTATTATAATATTATTTTACTTGTAATATAATGTTTTTTGTTGATATATTAAATTATAGAATCTATTACATTGTAACTTTAAAAAATATTTATTTATTGCAGAGATTAGAACGTAATTTTTTGATACATTTAGCTTTTTTTTCCTGATATTTCACTTTTTTCATATTAAGTAAATCTTCATTAAAATTAGAATGGGGTCCTACACAGCATAAAACACCCACTAGATAGCTTTCCAAACTGTCATAACTAATAGTTTCCAAGCATTTTTTCGCTTCATTGTTGTTTTCATTTAGTATTTCGCTGAAATCTGGGTATGCATCCAAGTTTGTAAAGGTTTTCAGGGCATAGTTCATGGTAATAGTATTATATAAACGAGTTCTTTCTTGATCTCCACATCTTAAAAGTTTATGAAAGTCCTCTTG
Organism: Rhyacophila brunnea; assembly: GCF_057557595.1. Classification (NCBI taxonomy): domain Eukaryota; kingdom Metazoa; phylum Arthropoda; class Insecta; order Trichoptera; family Rhyacophilidae; genus Rhyacophila; species Rhyacophila brunnea. The sequence goes on from NW_028232775.1 coordinate 63,480, forward strand.
GCCAGTTGACTTCTTTATATTTTCATCATTATTGCCTTTGATAAATCCTACTTCGTTTAATGTATTTTCCAAGCATGTACACAGTGTAGATTGCTTCTTGTGCTTACAGGACGTAACTAGGATGTTCGAAAAACAAATTAAAAAGATTGATATTATATATAGTATAAAAATTTGCAGTTTCATTTTTTTTTGATTCTTGTGTTTCCATTTTTATTTAAAGTGTCGAAATACCTAAAAGTCCGTATCATAATGAATAAATTATATCTAATTGATTTCTAATTAGGAAAATGTTCTTGTAATTTACTTTTTATCCAAAGAAACGACGTGAGGAACATAATGTATAAACCACATACAAATATAAATCACTAAAGTTTAATGTATACAAAAAGTGTTTATTGTATTATATAAATTGCAAAATTCACAATAAATTATATTCAAAATCTTTACATAATTTATTTCTTACGATTCCAAACTTTTCATTGTATTATGTTCTGGTTTCAGTTTCGAATTCCACTTTTAATTATTAAAAGGTAAATATAAGACAATAATAATTCATCTTAGAAATGGAGTATATAGGATTTTTTAATACACAATTTAAATTTAAAATCAAATATTTTGATCGGCTAAAAAATTAGAACGACGTTTTTGTTTATATTAATGAGAAATTGGTTTAACTGGACATATTTGTTAGACTCTATTGAAACAAAAATTCAATAAATGTTTTTTTTTTAATAAGGCACCTATAATTATATTGAGTAAAATCATAATACATTCACATGTTTAAAATTTTAAATGGAGTAGAAAACCAACTAAGGATATAATTTACGATATAATAATGGATGTATAAATTTAAGTTCGGCTATACGCAAAATATCATATAAACTATATTTTATCTTCATAGTAGAGTTATGCCCTCAAAAACAAAAATTTAATCTAATTTGACGAAACAAAATCTCGATTTTTTTATCACGTATTTATTATTGAAAAAAAGCTATTTTAGCATTTATTATTGGCAATTTCTAAATTATACAAAAAAAGATTTCTTAATTTTGCAAATTGAATACATCTTATGTGGAATTTTTAATTTCTTCTTTTAATAATTGAATGTTATGTAAATTATTTCTATTTATGAGATCCGTATTATCTATATGCGATATATTTTATTTACTATTTTTGCATTTGTGTTTTCTAGATTTTATATTTTATTGATCGAAATAATCATTTTAGCGATTTATTAAAAGATCATAAATTGTGTGTAATAAAGTTTCAAAGCTATAGGAGTATTTATTTTAATGTCAACTTATCTTCATGGATGAAATTTAAACATTTTTAAATTCATATTTGAATAAACTCCAAAAATATCACTGTACAATTATTCTTAAATATATTTACAAATAAAACAGCGATAAATTGATTAATAAGATTTGTAAAAAAAACGAAGGTGATTCTGAATTATTAACCCACAGGGAAAATAACAGATTCCGAAAAATCTATTTTTTTTATTGAAATAATTTGCCTCTATAAACTCATGTATCAAATTTAAATTTTGGCTTTTATGATTATGGACCTACTTTAGTTGAAAATATGTGCAAGAAAACGCTCAATTTAGAATCATAACCACCGAAATATTATAGTTTAAAGATTCATTATCAAAAGGAATCATGATCGCTATAATATAATAAATACAGTAAATAAAAATGAAGAGATATTAATTGGGCTATTTAGTATAAAATATAGCAGATTTGCATCAAGTTAGCATTTCTTTAATTCATTATAATAAAGGAGATACAAAAGAAAAATATATAATAATTAATAGCGATATTTTTATAAAATAAGCTCTGTATATTATGCAAAAAAAAATTAAAGCGTTTTGTGAGTAAATTCTAAGAACCAACACATTCTATGCAATATTACCTTTTTGAGACCGATTAAAGATCAATAATTTATACACAATTTAAACAATTAATTTTTAAATATGTGTCATATTTTAAAATAAGCGTTTTCAAAGCACATTAGAGGTGTAAACATAAATTTAATCAGCATAAATATCTACATAGAAAATTTTATTTTCCCATGAATTTAAAAGTAGATAAATAATTAAGAACGCAGTTTTGGAATTTTAAGAACCGATTTATTTTTCATATATGGGTCAAGTTTCTTTTAATTAATTTAGAAAAGGTCAGCCCATCGGGAATATTGCATAACTTTTTGCTCAGTAATCGAAGCCGCAAGGTATAATGGGAGTGTAACACCCGAGTACTTTAATAAGAAAGATCGAACATGTGGTGATTTTTTCCGCTTTCCACCGATCCCTAAGGAGCCTAAAGCCTGTTAGGTTATGATTGTAATTAAAAATACGGTTGTTTTTTTTGCATACCTTTTGAAAGATCTTTTGAGACCTTAACTTGATCTATCTTCGCTCAAATGCTCTTCTCTCTCAATTTAATTGAGTTAAAGTGTCTTGCGAGAAACATTTAATAATATATTTATACAAATAAATGATTTAAGCTTTGAAAAGCCTCAGCAGATCTCGAAATGGGTTTTATAGGTAAGTAAAAAACGAATTATTCAAATGATAACCTTTGGAGACATATTACAGATCAGCTGATTTAAATGATGGTTTAGGAAAATAAAAAGAATATTCTCTTATAATTGTAAAATTTTAAGATTGCTCGATCAAATCCATCTGAAACAATTTTCCGTAAGAATCAAATAATTAAAAAACAATTAAAAAACTAGATCCAGTAATGATGTTTACAAAAACTGACAATATAACCTTATTGATTTATTATAGAGCATTATTGGCATAGATAAGGAATAATATATACGAAAACCGATGTTGATTTACTACTGTGGGATCAAACGCCTCAAAATTGTTTTGAAATCTTAAAATTCACATATTAACAAGCTATCTGTAAATAATAAGATTTATTTAAATATTTTTTAATATTATTTCCATTTGTCAGCAAGATCATTGCACGTTTTAATAAAAATATTAACCTTTGTTCATTAAATTTCTATAAAACACCAAAGATTGATCTAATATGTCATAATATTTAGATTATGAGATGTGTATCATTCAAATTTTTATTAATATCAGGGTTTATATAATCGTTGTTTTTATGATTTTTACCAATATGTTCTTATCTGTAGGCATCTGCTAAAATTATAAAAAATTTATTAATGCAAAACCTAAATATGTTTTTGTGATTTTTTAAAAGTAAATGATATAATTTATAATTCAACTGTTCATAAATATTGTTATACATACTTTTTGCTTTTTATGTCGGCAATATCTTAGAAAGAGAATAGAATATAATTGATTTTATATGTTATATCAGATAAACTTGCTCAATATTCCAATTTTTTTTTGTAATTTTAAACTAAACAAGACTTTATAGAATATAGTTTACGGATGAACATGAAAAATAATTATATTTTTTGTTATTCTCTTTCGATATTTCAGCCGTTTTTCATCACATTTTGAGTTTCTAAGTTTTTATATGATACCTTTTTAATAACTTCGAATCTTTATAACAGTTTCTCATTACTTATGATTTATTTTCCCGGTATTTTCACTATTTATTATGTTTTTCTTTGCCTTTATTGGTTATTTTGTTTTATTATTTTGATAAAAATTTACAAAAACATTAAATTGTTTGTTTACTGTTACCTATTATCGTAAAAGAATAAATTTGCTTAAAAAAAAAACAAAATTTCTTGTGGATCATATGGAAAAACTAATATCAGAATTTATGAAATATAAAAAAAATGCTACATTGACGATCTTCAAGATATAAAAACGATTAACAATCCATAATAATTTTGTCTTTAAGAAATTGGCAAAAAAACAGCATTATGTTGTACAAGAAAATTGAATTGCATAAATTAAAAAGATAATTTGCAGCGATGATTATTATTAAAACCAATAATCATAACATAAGCACTACTAAGATGTCCATTATCTGCAAATAATACGAAAAAGTCAAGCTCAAATATACATGAAACAATAGTTCACAATAATTTAGCACTTCGTTTGTTCAAGACGAGTACTATAAGTAAGATAATTTGCCTCTATGAGGCTCTTTTAGCCATGTAAAATAGAAACACTAGCTTATAGCCTATGAATTAGAAAACATGCAAATATAAAAAATTGCAGATATTATAGAAATAGACTATAGAAGTAACTTATAATTTTTTTTATAAGACTGAACTGGGCTCTATAATCCTTGACTTATATAATAAAGTATATAAGGTGTATGAAAATAAAAAATCAATAAAACAGGATTCTTTTTAGCCTTTTATATGTAAACTAGAGAATAAAATAAGTTTTATAAAAGAGATGATAGCTGCTTGATTAATATGTTCTATATACCTACAATATTTATATTAATAATTTAATTGTAAACAAATTTTTTCTATATTTTTATGACTTAAATACAAATGTATCTAGAGACTTTAAAAAATAAATTCAAAATATTTATTTGTTTTTGAAATGTAAAATTTACTATTGATGATGCATTTTATGGATGCTAGATATTTTAAATTTTAAAACCAGTCGTTTTCACACATTTCAGCCTGAACGATGTGATTTTTAAACGAAAGTTCATTTGATACAATGCTTGTTTGTATATTTAGATTTAAATATCCATACTATAGCATAAAAACTTAAATTATATAATTTAATACACATGAAAAATAAAAAGGCGTTTTTTTTAAATAATTTTATTTTCAATAGACCTATAAATTTTTTAAAAAAACACAAATTTGTAAAACCATAAACTTTATAACAAAAACAAGTTTTTTTTGCTAACAATCGTCTAAAATTTTTATGTGGTTCTTAAAAAGCCAATTAAATTTAGAAATAAGCTTGAGGATACTTTTAACCTAAATACAAATTAATAGAAAAGATATAAAAATAGTTAGTGTAAAAATGCACTTGCAAAAAAATAGAATTCAATGATTTTAACCATTGATTTATAATTCTATGCAGCTTATGCAAATTTAGTTAAAAAGAACTATACTCTTTAAGAACATATTATCTTCTAAGTTATTATATCTTTTATGTTTTGATCTCGAGCTTATATCAGTTATTAAATGATTCAATAGCCTTTGTAAAATTCCTGTTCGACCATTATAAAACATGAATTTGTGGCATAAAGAGTCCTGAGTATAATAATTGCTTCTAAAGATATACAAAACCCCTTTCAGATTACATGATACAATGCTTTTAATAACTTAGATCTATATAGTTGTGATTATGGTAAAAGCCTTGTGTCAGATATAGTAACTGGGATAGACTTATATGATGTAAACGTGTTTCAACATACAAAAAGTATAAATACTACCAGTAGAATACCTCCGTCGATGCTATTTGCATTTATAATTTAGAACGGTTACTAAAACTTAGAAAATTAATATTGTAAACCTAATGAATTGTTAGAAAGATGTATTTTGAAGTTTTTTAAATAAGACGAATATGACCTTTAAGATTTTATTTTCCCTTAATCGAATAGATGAATAATCGATCGGTAGAATTTTAGACATAAACATATATAAATACTTATTTAGTATGTTTAAAACTTTTGCCAATGACTCCACAAGATATACTAATCATGTTTGAATTTCCTTTTTTAATAATTTAAAACTTCCCATGTCACACCAATACGCTTATTAATCTGTCTATCTTAATATTTATTTTATGTTCAGTTGAGGGCCACATATACATCTTGAAACTGTCTTTTTATGAAATGTTCACGAAAAATCATACAAAATCATAATTTGCTTGCGTCTTTTAAAGGTCTTTTTGTCTTTATGCTTAAATTACAGTCATTGGGTTATGATATTTATAAATTTGTACAAATTTTTCGGTAATACTTAATATTTTTTTGGCATAATATTAAAATTGATTTCAAATTTCTTCAAATCTACTAAAAAATGAATCATATGTTCTTTTAATAACCTAGCTCTTCAAAAAAATGCAACCAAACAATCAATACTCATTTAAGAAATTTGAATTTTCATAAAGTATTAGAGAATCATATAAAAAAATTTCGAAGTATGTATAGCGCAATTTTATAAAATATTTTAAAAAATTCTTTTTTATAAATTTTATAAAAGGAACTCATGTAGATATTTAGATAAACACCCGTTGAAATACCTGAATTTACTATCATTCAAAGCCCTTAGAAAACTACATGCTTTATAAATAGCTAATGTTTCTTTGTTTTATAGGATATTAAACGCGATGTATATCCTTGCGGTTAATAATTTCCTTTAAAATAACATACAAATCTAGGTTTTCGTAACTTTTAGATGAAAAAAATACAAAAAACAAAATTTTATAACGCTATAGAACCCATTACTTACCAGTAAAAACATAAGTGTATAAAAAATTCCTTCATTTTAAAAAAATTACAGCTATACAATAAATAATTCTCATGAAAACAAAACAAAATCATTCGCACAATTCTTTTTTCTCTATACAAAAAAATTATTGACTTACATGTTTATATGGCTTTTATGGACCAATAGAATCCTATAAATTTATTATATATAAAAAATCTGTGTCGACGGAAAATTTAGTTTTAAATCCAAGCTATATTCCATTTACCTGTGCATATGTATATTTTTTTTATATTCAAGGGCAAACTTAGGTGAAATATCGAAAATATATTTGAATCTTATCATCAGCATTTTGCATAAATTCTTTGATGTCTGATTTCAGAACTTTATTTTTGAGTTATTTTTCAACTACGAATAATTGCTAAAAATTAGCTGGAAAAAATGGAAATGAAAAAGTGAACTATTAAATGCAAAAATTTTATGAATTTTATACAATTAGAGTAACTAATAAAAATAGAAAATTAAAATAATGCCGAAGCAATGTCGATATGAATATGCCACAATATACCCGGCGGACAGAGAAAAGTATCTTGTTTCAAAACAAATTCGTCAATGCAAAAAATGATGGATTTTTACACCACAATAGAAGTTTTTTTTCCCATTCTAGTTTACTAACTAGAAAATATAGATTGATTATATTTAAGGCGGTGATATTTCAACCATAAGGGTTTTTAAATACAAAAAAAATACAGTTAAAAATAAGATGCAAAAAGATTTAGAAAATGATATACAAAACTTAAAAAAAATTGCTCGGTGTGTATGAAGTTATGTGTATAGTTTAGCTACCTTAATTAAGTGACTTATTTTTGCAATAGTTTGCATATAAAGGGTTGAAATAATAAAATGTATGCTTAAATTTAATTGGACCTGGGATAATAGTACACTCTGTTGGTGATTAGTTTAAAATATATGTGATAATACAGTTTTAATTCAAAAATATGTAAATACGTAAGCTAAAAATATTATAAAATCGTTTATACACATATACGGTTTTATGATCTCATAATGGGTTTAAAATCGAAGTTAATGCCCGAAAAAAAACTAAAAACATATTTGAGGGTAATATAATTTTCATTTTTTAAAGGCACAAAATAAATTGTGACTACATTTTTTTATATGATAAATATTAATTGAATAAAACGTCTTTTTATAGCTTTTTATAAATATTTTTTTGTGTAGTGTATAAAACGAGAGATCCGCGTAAAAAAATCAATTTTTTAAATCATTTATACAGAATATGTATACAGTAAATTTGCATTTTTTTCGAGTTTATTATTTCAGAACTATTTTAAAGAAATACAATTAATTTTTAATCCGAAAATAAAAATAATAATTTAATTAGGTTTTAAACATCAATATTATTTTTTATTTATGGGCTAAATTTATAGTTGTAATTTTAGTTTTTTTTTCTTGAACACAAATTACTTGTTCCCCTGCGCGCACAGGGTATAAATAATTTCGGTTATCTCAATCTCTCCAAATACGTCTTTTGATATCAATAATGATTAATATCCTTTAAGATAATAAATGAATCTTAAAAGCTTTATAATCGAAAATTGAGTATCGAGTAATTTATTTAAACAAAAAAACTATTTTAAATGAATGAAGACAAAAAAAATTGCATGTCTAATATTTAGATGTAAAAAAATAACTTTGTAGAATAGTTGGTAAGAATAAATCAAATAAATTAATAATTTTATTAGGAGCATTTCCCAGGAAAATTTCTTGATTTCATTCGCAACATACAATCTTCGTAGTTATTTGGATTAGGATTGTCATCCCAAAGCAAAAAATGTTGGCCTATCGGAGAATTTTCACCCGTACAGCACTCAATGACATGTAAATATTGTGTCTCGTTCGGTTTATGTATGTTGTCTAAACACTGTCTTGCTTCTAAACGTCTTGTATGAAGGGTGTTCGAAAATTTATAACTTGAAATTCCTTCTAAGTTGCGTTCGGCATAAAAATCATCAATTTGAACATTTGCTTTTTTGTTGATTTTTTCAGCCGCACAATCTTCGATTTTATTATTTCTGCATCTAGTGTTATCTGTCTGCGGACATTCTCTTTCATCGATTTTAGATATACAACTACAGATCATAGGTGGGGCCGTAGTATGGCAAAGCTCACCACTTTTAATAAAAATAAAAAAAGAAATTATTATTCCAATAATAATATTAACAATAGATTTCATATATTCTTCAATTACTGGATTTTTGGGATTATATACATAAGACCAATTTACTAAAATTTTAATAGTTAATTTACCATCCTAAAAAATTTAAATGGATTATTATTTTATCCTTATATTAATGTCTTTTTATGGCATAAAATGACTAAAATGGCAAAATATTTTAAAATCACAGCAGAGGTATATTTTTTTTTGTAAAGTTTTAATACCAGGGCTATTTTAACAGGGTCAAAAAATTATAGAACTCTATTAAATTTATAACTAGTATGTAACTGTCGGAAAAATCTTCTTTTTTGATTCTAATAGCACTATCAGTTTCCATTTTATCAACATATAAATAAAACAAAAATACTTGCTAATATTTTGCCAAATATAAATGCAGATTGCGTCTTGTATCTCATAAAAAAAACTAATTCTTAATTAGGTTTTTATGCGACTTTTATTGCCTGAAAAACAGATGGATCAAATTTCAATTTAGATTCGTGCAAAAAAGGTTTAAATTTTGATAGAACAAAAATAGAAACCTTGGTACAATTTATTATTAATTAAATTATAAAATATGCAATTTTTGTGGACATTTATAATTAATACTCGTATTGTTTTTATTCAGATAAATTCCTAAAAGAACTACGCATCAAAATCAATTTATATTGTGGTACGGTCTTTTTAACTAGAGAAACTATATGTGGGTGATTTAAAATACATGTATATCAATGATATTTACAGCAGAAAAATCGAAGTGTTTTTTTGTTGTTCTATTGAGTTAACAAAATATATATGCAAATATTCAAAGATGAAACAAACTAACTATAAAATATACAAGCTATGTTTATTATTATTTTTTGGATTAATTATATTTTTAGTATTTACGTAATAATCAAAAAAAAACTTTAAAATGCTGTCAGAACAGACATGAGCAACACTTCTATCCACCTCGCCATATTTACATTCGTCCTGAGCGTACCCCTTTTTTTCAGAGTTATATGTTCATCGCACTCTAAAATTCTATTGTTTGTCCATATGTTTCTGTTGGTATTCTTTTTGAAATGTTAATATAAATTACATTTTTTAAAAAAGAACAGAAGAATTTTAGATTTTTCAAGTCAAGTTACTGATTCGAGATATATTATAATTTTTATATAATCAACTAAATGACTATATTTATTTAAACAGACTAATTTTATCGATTTGGAATGTCGAAGCAGAAAACTTGAAAAAGAATTTTACTTATGAAAAAAATAAAAATGCTTCACTAAACATCCGAAATAGAAAAAATCCAGCGAGTATAAAATAAATGCCTTTTTATTATTATTTCGTGCAAAAAAGATAGTAAAAACATTGCAGTTATCATAATATTTTCCTTATATTTCTGACACATATTATATCTAATATAAACTTGTGTAATTTTGACGGCACTTATAATTTTCACTCTTTGATTGCCTTAAACCTCAAAAATCATATGTTTGGTATCTGAAAAGGGAATTCAATATCGAAATAATTTGCTTTTACCCCATTATAATATTAATTTAAATTTTAAAAAAGCGCATCAAAGCATTGTAATAATGTTTCGGGTGCCTGAAGTTATTTTTAGCCTAAAACTATGCTTCAATTACTGAATTTTCTTATTTTCACCGATTTATAGAATTTGAATAAATTACAGACATATTTTTATAAGTAATCTATTGATTTTTTGAATTTCGTAAGATGTAATGATGGTATCACAGTATTAATATCGGGGGCCTGAAAGAACTGAACACAAACCAGTAAAAGCATTAATGCAAACTATTGGATTGAGAAAATTTATAAACTAATTTTTCTTGAAAAGGAAGAATTATGCAGAATAATAGGAGAAGAAGATATAAACTAGAGTATAGACATGATGTGTCTGTAGAAAACAACCTCGTTAAGCCTAAGGGGAATAAGAAATTATTATACCAGAACTAATCAATAAATAAAAAGATTAAATTCCCATAAATAATGATATGAATTTATGTCAAAGAACTATCACTGATAAAGGTACTTTACTCAATAGATTAAATGTATTAAAAAATCAGGATATATTTTTAATGCCCACATATGATCTATCATATGCGATAATTTAATAGTTTTTATTTTATATAAAATTCTTATATGCCTTAATTTTATGCAGTTTTGAATATATATCCATGGTTTTATAAATTCATAGAACAACAGATTTCATAATATCGATTATTTATGTGATAATATATATTATATAAAAAACGATTATACTTATATCAAAATTAAAGAAAATATTTATTGCATTGATAATATTGATGTTCTAGTATCATTATAAAAACAAAAAAAATTTACACGCTATTATATTATTAGAATTTACAAATATAATCACCATATTTTAATTTTTTTTTTTGTAAATATTCTATATATATTAACAAATATGAAATTGTAGAATGCAAGTACTACTTCACAAAATAAATATCTTGAACTTGGTATATAGGCCATCAAATTTCAAAATAAGTATTAGTTTGTGTTTTTATCGCATCTGTTTTCCTAGATACAAATTCTATTACCCATACCACCACTTAATAAAAACTTTCTAATTAATTTATATGTTATAAAAGAAATTTATCTTTTAACAAAAATATTAGCATAGAAACTATTAGAAATTTTCTTATAGGAAAGCGGATAAAAATTTATTATTGAAATAGCTTCAACCATCGTAAAATTAAGATATAAAAGCAGCTTTAAAAAATAGAGTATAAATCATTCATGTTGGGAAAATCTTACATAAATTGATTTCTAGTAAACCAAATTATATAATACTGAACAAAAAAATAGTTTCAATCTTTCTATTAGCAGATAAATTTATCGCAGCTCATTTTGCCCTCAAATATAAAGCCGTGTGTTTCAGATTAATGAAAATAGAGCATATATACAACACGTAATTAAATCATGCCGCAATTACAAATTTTTATGATTCATGTCAGATTTATTAGTTTAAATCCCTCTGTATAACTTATCTACGAACACTAGAATGAAGGATCACATTATAGTATTTAATTGTTTATAAATTAGCGAATCAAAAAATAGGGTAAACTCGACGCAAAAAATCAGATAACTTTTCCAGTTTAACACTTGAAATTCTAAACTATTAATGTTTTCAAAACTTTTCTACAATAATCGGGCTGGTTTTATTGACTTAATCTGTATTCATTAATATAGGGGTACCATGCCTTCTAAATTTACGACACAAGAAACTAATAAATATATGTAGTTGTAATCATTTTCGCTTGTTTTTTTATTTGGAATCAGACTGATTATCGAGTTTGAATTATATTGTTCTTAATATCAATGATTTGAAGCTTTATTCATTAGAAATCACCAAGAAATGCTTTTATAAAATCGAATATCTGTCAAAGATTTGTTCATTTTTTTTAAAAATTCCAGTAAAAAAAACAATACGACGTCTTTTTATCCGAGGAATTTCATATATTCTATATACAATATATTTAATGATAGTTATATTTTTTTGGATTATATAGTGATATATTTATATCGATTATACCAACAATAATCTCTACAAATGTTTCAGCATACCTAAAATTGTATATATAAACTATAAAATTTACTAGATTGATCATATTCATCTTTTATGATTTCCCCATTGTTATTTAAAAACAATATATTTAATTTTTATAATGATATTGCTCCAAATAAAAAGTTCTTCACCTTGTTAAATCACAATGTGTGAAATTCGATATCGAACCTTTTTACATAAAAACAGAGTAGAATCGTAATTTTTAAGTATTAATACCAAAAAATATTTTCTATTTTCTTAGTTATCATTTCTTTAGTGTGTGTATTAGTGTCGTAAGTACAATTCGATTCTTCTAAAACTATTGTTTCATACTTTTTGCTTACAATTTTTCATTGTATTGAAGTTATTATTAGGCTGTAAATTCCCGAAAATTCGTAACTTGAAGTTAGAGGTCAATTTAATATTATTAATAGAATAATACGTATGTGTTTTCTTTCATTACAATTCTTAACACTAAAATAATATTTTTTTGTGTGCATATTTTACATATTTTTGCGTTCTAAAATAAATAATTTATTGATTTATCAATGGTTGAAATTCAAAATTCTAAATGTCTCTGTAATTCAAAATTCTTCTTATGCCAATAAGTAAAAAGCAATAACACTTGAATTTGTATATTTAAGACATTTTAGAATTATGGACGCATATTCTTACATAGGTGAGTAAACATATCTAAAATGATACGCAGGAGCGACAATATTAGACGGCGATTTACTCATATTATATATGTTTCTCTATAGAGTGAGAATTTGATGTGTTACGGACTTATTTGTTTTGCTATTTGAGTTTTTTATACTCTTAAAATTCAAAATATTTTTTTTACTGATCGAGTTGGTTAAATGATCATTAAAATGCAAGAATTACAAAAGACCACTTCTTAGTAAAAAAAAAATAGTTTATTCATGGCATAAACAAGACAAAAATTTTTGCTTCACAACAAAATACATTACTATTTACAAAAAAAAACTACAAAATACCCAAAAAACTTCATCGACATGAATTATTTAAATAATAGCTAGGTTCTAAACTGTAAGAAACAAATATTTGTGCACAATTATAAATTTAATTTATGCATAGTGAAATCTAAAATTTTTATAAACTGTATTATAACACCCAAAGTTCATCTAGACCACTAAAACTTATAAAATATTTTTCTATTCATGTGTTTTGTTCTACTATCCGATAAACTTAAATTGGATTTTTTTAAATGACTTTCAGGGTGTTAATAATAGTATTTTCAAATTGGTTTATAAGAAAGACATAATTTTTATAATCAAATGTAATATATCATAAAATTGATAAACATTTATACCATATGCCAGAATACATATTGCTTTAACAATATTCTAATATTGTCTTAAGTAAAAAATATTTTTATTCCTAATTAAATCCTTGTTAGAATAAAAATAAAGTGAATATTTTTGCATTACCATTTTCTGTCAATAATATTTGATTTCAGCGCTATATACAATCTTTGTTTTTATTCGAATCTAATTTTTCGTCCTAAATCAATAAAATTCACCTATGAATAAACTTTTATACGTAAAACACCCAATTACAAGCAAATGATGTGTACTTTATCCCATACAGGTAATTCGAAAATTGCCTGGTAATTATTCGTTCCTTTTAAATAAAATTTAACATCGATGCTTATAACTATCATCTAGAACACTGACAGCTAAACAATTATAAAAATGAAGATCAGTTATTCTATTTTTTTCTTCTGATGCGCAATTTTATATTTTTGCATTTAATATTATTGTGATTTGAAGAGCATGCGATATGAAGTCAAAATCTGCGGTGGAAAATTAAAGTTGCTGGATTAGAAGCTTTCAGTTTTAAAATACCAAGGAAAAGATTACAGAAACAAGAATATTCACAAAAAGCTTCATAGGTAATAATTGATTGAATTCGATGCAATAGGTAAAAAAAATGAATCAACCCCAAAATTACGATTTCTATTATATACTAAATATATATAAAAAGGAATTAATATATTCATTTCCGTACGATTGTCATTTTTTTTGTTCTTATAAATCTTACTGGAAATAAATATTTAATATAACTGAAATTGAAAGGTTAAAGAGATTTTATCTATTAATATGCTCTAAAATACATTTAATAGAGTAGTTTTATTTTAGTATCATTGCACAGAAGTAAGGTTTGACGATATTAAGACAAAATTAAGGCATAAAAAATCATATTTTTGTTAGATTATACTGTTTTCTTTTAATAAATATAGGACCAAGAGAACCCTAGCGTGTCGCTTTTAGTTACCGATATAATATAAAAACCTTTCAAAATGTAGATCACCAGACATGAACAACTAAGAGCCACAAAATGAGTTTACATGGCGAGACTAGGGGAGTTTTTATAAAAATAGCAGATTATATTGTACAGGTAATCTTGGAACACTACTTTATAGAAGGAATTAAGATATAGGAAGACGAAATTCTAATAAATAGTCACTCATATTATAATAAATGCATAAAATAACCCTATTGAATGTTTATAGATACTTGATTTGTAAAATAGATATTATTTTTGAGCAGAAAGAATATTAAAATATACATTATCATAAGAAAAACAATTTATCTAAAGAAAATAGGAATCAGAAGAATAATAAAAAATATTCAGCGATGATAAAAAATAATCTGCAACTCGATTTTAACATAGAAGCATTTTAGATCATTTACATGGGGAAAAAATCAAATACATATAGTAGATGGTATATGCGCTTTGGACATGGTTATAAGAATTAAAGCAATGAAATTGCCATTTTTCCACTTAAAAGTATAGAAAAAAAAATTTCAACTATTTGAAAAAAATGATTAAAAATATAAAATAGATAGGTTTCTTGATTCCGCGTAATACACTGTTTCTGGAAAGGGGAACTAATTTTTGTGCATCTACTTCGTTCATGATACAGTCAAGTATAGTGCTGAGTTAGCTTCTTTATAATGAAGAAGGCCAAATCATTGAATTTCTTTAGCACCACCTGAAAGTAACAAAGAAAATAAATATTGAACAAGCAAAATTTTAGATTTTATTTAATTTGGCCAAGATTTTTAGAAATGCAAAATTCAAACAATATTTCTATATAATAAAACCATTAATTTACTAAAATAATTTTTGTGAGCTTTTTTATTTTTATGTATTTAGTGCACTGCCTTATCCTGATTATATATTAAGAATTATTTTGCATTTAAGCCAAGAGACAAATTGCAAAAGTCCAGCTTCTTAAATATAGTTATAGTGAAATTATAGTTTTTTTAGTGTTCATAAAGTTTGAATATTTTGTATGAATAATCCAGGCTAATATTTTAATTTATTTCAGGATTGAGTATCTAATAAATCGAAGTTTTGCAATGCATAAAAATTCATGACTTGCAACCAAAAATATACAAATTTAAAGTTCGTGTACTTTATTAGTTACAAGTAAATAAATAAAATTTTAAGCGTAAGTATATCGAAGTGTTTAAATTTTTTTTATTTGTGGATTAAATCGGTGATTGATATTCACTCTATTCATGAATCAGCACTATCAGCAATATATAAGATATGAATTTTTAAAATACATATAGGCTGCTATAATATTCGTAATGGTAATTTAAAGTTTCGTAAAATAATTATAGTATGAGAAATATTTATGGTTATGTAATAAACTTATTGGTTTTATGGTAGAAAATATTCATATTTCAGCTTATAGTTATCCATTTATTTTATTATAAAAACAGTTGCAAAAAGGAAATGCAAAATTTATTTAGAGAGACTTATTGGGTTTAATAAATTTCCGCTGTATAAAAATGCATATACTAATAATTTATCGATTTGTAATCATATTTATATGTAGCTTATAAATTTTGATGGATAAACAACTAAAATTTTAACATAATTATTATCTCGGTTAGTTTTTGACTGTGATTTTTTTTTGGAGTTTTATATATATTTAATAGGTTTTCTGGAATCTAATTGGTTTTGAGAATATTTTAATTTATTCTTATCTTATTTTTTTATACAACTAAATCCCATATATTTCACTATTTTTCTCCGCAAGGATTGTTAATTTAAAGATATCTTTATAAGCTTCAATATATCCTTATAATTCCGAAATAATTTTTTTCATATAGAATAAGTTTCTAGTATGATTTAAATGCCTATAAATAACGCATATCTATTTAGCGCATTTACTATCATACGATTGAATTATTCTTAGAATTATAAATTTATTTAAAAATGCAGATTATTATACAAATAAAACACCTTTCGGCATTGATATTTCATTCTTGACGGAAATAGATGTTTACTTCGATAAAAATTTGTATTTATCTCGGTAATAAACGAAAATCGTATTTTCCTTTGTGAATATACTTTCTTATTCAAAAAATACGATTGTAAAATAGATTTTAACTTTTCTATTGAAACTTCTCTGATTGCTTCTTAGTAAATATAGCTTAAAAAAGTAATTATGAGCGTTGGAATGAAAACATATAATGTTTCTGTTCGTATGTATCACTAATAAAATAAAACACCGAATAATCCTAAAATATTCATTAGATCACTTACTACTAGACATTTGTTATTTTTAGATTCTATTTACTTAAAAAAATATTTTTATGTTTTAGTTCTAAACTGCATTTTAGCTAGAAAAATTCTAAATATCATTAAGATCATAGTGATATTGGTTTTTAAAATATTTATAAATGGAAATTATAAGATTTATTTTAGATATAATGATAAAAATTATGCAAGTGCTTTTTTTTGGATGAAAAGTCAATAAACCTCACTAGCTGCAATGGGTAAAATACAGACGCCATACTTGTAATTATTAGATGAAATAGACTGGTATATATACAAAGATTTGGAATTCATGAAATTATATCTGTTTTTAACGGAAACAGACCGCACACCCTTTAAATTTGATATATAAAAGTGTCTTATAAAAAATACAGCTCAATTGACCTGATCAATGATCTGAATCATAAATATTAAAATCAATTAGTGCATATAAGTACACTCGTTTATTTTAATATAATGCAAAGCAATATACATTTTATTCAGTTTTCGGTATATATAATTCTAAGAATTGTTTATTACACAGACAAAACTTGTGAATCTTCTTTAATGCAAATTTTAGCTTTTTATTCTTTAGGACTATTATTTTTACAATTATCCTTGATGTATCTTCTACTTTCTAGACTTATTAACACATTTACAAGCATTATTATATGAATTATGAGTGTAGTTTAATTATACACATTAAAAACACACAAATATTGTAATTCAAATTCAAATAAACAACATAAAATTGCGGTCTTTTTAATACATTTTGACATTTTTTAGCCATATTATGATAATGAATTCTTTTACCCAACCATAAATTGCAAATATTTACACAATAAATATGATACGAAAAAAATCAAATATTCTCGTATATATTCGAAAATGGAATTTGTAAAATATGTTATATTTAAAATGGAAGTTCATATATTCAAGAGAATATTAAATTTATTGATGTTAAAGTAGACCTAAAAGTTATTCGGATCAAAAAAGCCATAAAAATTTCCAAAGCTATATATAAACTCTATATTACAGAAGAAGGCGGTATATAGCATAGCAAGCTAATCTCAATATGGCAGAAAAATATTTTTTTTAGCTTACGTGTTTGTTTGGCATTATTATTTTTGTAAATTTACATTAAAAAGAGTACTTCATATACCAGTTAAAAATAGGAAAGAAACATCCTAAATTATAGGACATTTTTGCGTATTTTTATGTATTATACTATCATGTTTTTGCTCGATTTTCAAATGGGAATATCATGATATAAAGTTTAAATATTAATTAAATGTGATTTTTCTTTGTCAAAAAAGTTACGAAAGATTTTAATGTCTAAATATAGAAACAAATCGTCGTTTTTGTACGAGAATTTTGCATTCTGAAAAGGTATTTTTATAAAAAATACAAGAAAGATACATTTATAAAGCCTTATTAGCGATTTATAAAATTGATTATCAAAATGTTCTATAGTTTTTTAAAAAGAGATCACAGATTTTGGTCATCAATATAAGCTGACTATAGATAAAAGATATTTGAATGATACATGATAATCTAAAGAAATGGTTTTATAGGTATGTTAGTATTTTTACATTCATATAATTCTTTTCTATGACGTATGGATTTAAACTTCGAAGTTTAATAAAAATTTTTATTAGTTGTGTTTTCACTTTGATTTAATTTTTTTGAAAATTTTGATAAAGCTAGTTTTTTTTTAGAAATTACATATTTTTTTCAATATGTGCTAAAATCTGTTTTCTTGGTCTTTTCAAAAAATACTCTATACATGTAAATGACAGTTTAGTCAACCCAAAGGTTAAGCTTTTCAATCAATAAATTAATCATATTTTGTTATTATTAGAGAAATTTTAATTCACATATCTTCCATCAAAATAGTAAATTCAAGCATTTTTTTACCAAATTGCGATACTAATTTACAGGGTTTAAAATGCTGTAGTCAAAGCGGTTATATATTTATAATGAGATAATTTTTGTTTATTAAAATTAGATAAACATATTTTCTTTTTAATGGTTATATATTGCTTTGATTATTGAAACAAAATATCAGATTATATAAATTCTTCTGTTTAATTACATAAATTTTCTCAAATCATAACTAAGTGAATAAAAATTATTATGCTATTTTTTGTTGAAATTCAAATATTGAATCGACTTTAGTAGTTTATATTGTATTATAATTCGAAAGAACATCAAAAAGTGATAAGTGGTGAATTTTAGCTGTTAAAAATAAAAGAAATAGATTTCGAGTATAATGCATTTATGTTTTTTGTGTGAACGCAATAGTTTTTGAAGAGGATAAAAGTAAATTTAATTTTTTAAATGATATTATTAAGAATTTGTTGTGTTTTATTGATTGCAAAAGATTTGAAGGGTATTCTAAACGAAAATTTTATTATATTTTAGTAAATACTATTTTAAACAACATTTAAAGCCTCTAGAGTTTAGTACTCTTATAAATTTATCTTTATAAAATATGCGATCATTAATTATCAAATAATTACATAAATAAATGTTTATCTTTTAAAAACACACAAAATAATTTTCCTGCTATATTATGATTTCGTTTGGTTTTTTTACCTATTTTTAAGAATGTTGTATTTTCAAAAATTCATAATAAAATGTTATATATCATTTTCTATAGAAATAAGTATTTTTTGTAATATATTGGAGGGTATTAGATACTATAGTTACCATCTAACCATACAAACGCCCGAGACAGCCATAAAAAGCCAAAATGTAATTCGGCTAAAGAACTAATTCCAACTGCATTTTTATGTTGAATACAGTTCGTTATAGGATACTTGGTTTCACTCTATTCATATTTTTCCTGCAAATATAAAAAAAATTCTCTTAATGTATTCAGAAGGTGTAATATTATCAAAATTTACATTTTAATTTATGTAAAGAATTTCAATATTTTTTTAAATATTTTCTCTGATTTATATGTTATAAATTTATTGACACGTTGTTTATCATTTTTTTTATCTATTTGTATATTGCATTAAAATTGTTCTACTTGCAATCTTTTACGTTAAATCTCAAAATTTATTAAAAATACAAAATAGAATACTTCATCAAATTAAATCCTCGTAGTTTTTACAGATTTGATACACAAACTCGAAAGTGGCATCTTTATAATAAGCAGAGTCTCTAAATAATTCATCACATGATCTAAAATTAATCACCAAAACCACTATTGCATGCGATCGTTGTTAAATTCTGTACTTTAAAACACATTGATGAAATCCTAACCGATTTATCAAGTTATTTATGATAGAAAAAGCACCCTACTCGAAAAAAAAACACAGCTAATCAAAATGAAAAGATTTAAACTTAAAATAGTAATATATGAGTCCGTTATTTTCCGTTTCTGAAAATCTCCAGAAGACAGAAGTGTCTTTTTCTCGGTTATTTTTTTTAAATGTATTATATCGCTGATAATAGAATTTGAAAAAACGGAAAAATGTATTTAGTTTTGATTTTTTAGTGAGAAAATAAAATTGAAGTAGTTCTAATACTTCGCCAATTTGTATAATAAAAAAAATCAAAGGGTTTAAATACACACGAAAATATCGCTGAAAGTATAAATGAATATAAATATAGTCTAGTACATAGTGTTGATTGGAACTGATATATCTGTTAAAAAAGCAAAATAATTTATAAACTTGATAGGATATTATAATCTCGAAAGGGGGAATGTTTAAAATAAATCAGTATATCTGTTGTAAATTAAAGAAAACAGAGACCCACTTTTTACTTTTAAAGAACTGTAAAATTATAATTATATTAATTTACTCCACAAAAACAGCATAACAAAATATATAGAAAGTGATCAAGCTTATATGATAGATAGAAGCAAGAATGCTTACAGTGTATAACATGATAATCCAGGAATAAAGAAATAATTCAAACAAACTGTATCATTATATATGTTTTCGATAGCTTGGCAATATTCAAAAAAAACAGGAGGATAATATGTGCTAAATTTTCACATATAATAATTATATGTTTTGATTTTTTTTATTGACGGTTATAAAAACTTTGATGAAAATCCAGCTAAATTGCATTTTTAAGAAGTTATAGAATTTTGACTGATCTTTTAAAGATCCGCATCCCTAATAAATTAAATTAACAAAAATTTATATTTATTTTCTTTTGATCTTGATGATATATGAGCACACAAGGTATTAATATTAAAAACGATAAAACGTACATAGGTTATAATATAAGAAAAAAATGTAATCTAACCCACAAAAGTATACACAATCATATATAAATGTGATATAACGTACAAATAGTCATATAAATCATTAATTGGCATCAAAATTTTATGGAATAGTAAGTAATTAAAAACAACGTTTTATTATGAAGGACATTTTCCAGGAATATTTCTTTCCTTCATAAGTTTCATACAATTTTCATATTGCTTTGGATCTTCATTGGAATCCCAATATATAAAATTTTTGCCTATTGGAGAAGAATCACCGACACAACACTGAATAACATGTAAATATGGCTCCCCGTTTGGTTTTAAATTTTTATACAAACAACGTCTTGATTTAATACCATTTAATGTGCGGTTTTTTTCGAACCATTCTTCTGACTTCATATGAAGTTCTCGCGCCGAATAAAAATTATTTTTATGAAGATCCGACTGTTTATTTATTTCTAATGAGCCACACTGAATAAGTTCAAAATATGCACATTTTGAAGGATTTTCCGTTAAATGACATGCAAATTGATCAATTTTATTAATACAATCGCAATGCTCAGGTAAAGGTTTAAATACACATGCCTCGGCGTCTTTTAAAGCAAAAAATATAAAAGAAATAATTATGCCCCAAAATACGATCAAAAAAAGTTTCATAAGTTGCAGAATTTTATTCTTTAAATATTATAAAAATATTACATATATGTAATTTTAATATTTGCAATTAGATATAACATAAACTAGTTAATTTAATTTCTATTTATATCACTTTTTTTTATAGGAATATCTTAAATCAATTTAAAATATAAAAATGTGGTTAATATATTTAAATATAAAAAAAAATATTAGTTTGTCGTATATTTTTTCCACTAACTAGTTCTATACATTTTTAGAATTAATATTATAGAAATATGTAAAATCTAAATTTTAATTATGCTTTTCACATAGGAAAAGTTTTATTTGCACCCAGATAAAATTAAAACTATTACTTTATCAAACAGTTATGCTAAATTTAGTTGTAGATTTTTATTTCGAAAGCCGGAAATAAATAATTGACTTTCTCGCGAAAGTTATTATGATGAATTTAAAACAAACTAAGCATTAAAAAGAAAATGTACAAAATTTGTTAAAGAATCATATTTCATTGAATTAAAAATGGATTTACATGTAACAAATTAAGATTTAATGTTTTTTTAAGCCAAATTTTGTGTATTTTACGATGCATTTTATGATTTTATCGTAAAGCCTATTGATAAATTTTTTAGTTGAGTCAATAATTGAAAAACTGCTATAATAATTGATATTTTATTTGGTTTCAGATTATTAAAAAACGAGTAATTGATATTTCATATGCACTTTGTATTTTCTTTATATCTATGCGATTTAACTTGATCTTCATAAATCCTCAATATTTGCTGCGTAGAAAAGAAATAGAAATGATTTTTTGCAATAAATACATATTTTTTTTGCAAAAAAGAGCTAAATATTGTTTAGATGAATACAAAAGATCCTCAAATCATAAAATTTATAGAGAGTCACAATGATATACCTTTTTTTTAAACCAAACTTGTAGTTTTTATACAAAAATTTTTTAGCATATGTGTGTATTTTTTTCTAACATAATTGTGATACCAGTTTTTAATAAGCTAATAATTCTATATTAGTTTGTCTAAATATGGCAAAAAGACCCTTTATTAGTTTTATTAAAATTAGGTATTTCATTTAGATGGATAAAAAGTAATTGTGAGTCACAAGCTATTTTAACTTGGTAAACAAAACTAGGATTCAATATATTCTGCGTGCGTATTGAGAACTGATGGAGCTATTTTTAAAAATGATAATGCAAAATACTAGCTTAAATTTATTTTTTATAACAGTATTTGTTGAAATATAATTTTATAAAAAATTTGACGAATTATAAATTTTTTTTGTGGTGAGAAAAGCTGCATCATACTTTAAAAAAAATTTGGACCACAAAATATTTTTTATCCGTATTTAGTAAAACTAATATATATCTTTTATTATTACGAATCGATTTCTACCACTTCGTCATTAATAGATGTATCTTAAACCAAAATTAGCATATTTTGTAATTTTTTTTTATTCGACTCCAATATAACATCATAAATTAGATAAATGGTGCATCTTAAAAAACCAAATTTTAATATTATAGCTTTTTTGTGAATATACGACTTAATTACTATGTTTTTATTAATTTATTTAGACACGTATTTATCTTTTATTTGAAATTTGTAAATATACTTATAGGAACTTTTTGATTTCTGATCCACCGTCACATACTATACTTCATATTCCTGTTACTTGTTTGATCGCCGTTTATTAGATCTATTTTAAAAGGTAGTGGTTAATATGAAAGGAGGAGGTGATTCTGTTGACTTTTCCGTTGCTGTATAATTATGCTACCAGGGCACAGACTTATTGATATCTTTGCTGAACGGTGTAGGCTTCTTTCAATTTTTTGACACATTAACAGTGTCTTACACAGAAATATTAATATTTATTATCGGATTTTAGCATGTTAAGCTTTACTATCTAGTTTCGACAAAAAGCCCCTATGCGAGTATTTTCATTTTGTGTAAATTATTATGAATCCGTGGGTGCGTCGCGGTTGGAACTCAAGTCATTTATAATTGCGTTTCTAAACTAATAGCGTCACCGCACCCATTATATTTTTAGAAAATTAATTTGATGTTATGAAAATCAGAAAAAAAAAGATATGATATAAAATCCAATGAACTTCTTTCTTTCAACAAAACCAATATAAAATTAAGATAGAATACATAATAGTGAGATAAACGATACACATAGTAGAAAGATGTAAGAAAAATTGAACACGTTATTTATATATTAAAACATAAAGTATATAGGAAGACCGAATTTTATCCGTAAAACTACTGTTATCTTGCAATTTTTGGATTATGTTGTTTTTTATTCTAATATAATAATAATAAAAAGAAATCTACTAATTGAATTTCAAATTATATTATATTATACAAAAATTAACAATATTACATCATAAAAACCATTTATATTTAATTCATTGTATAATGGATTAATTTGGCTAGTTATACCGACTATCGATTACATATATTGCAATTTATCCAAAAATAAGCATTGATAAAAATAATTAAATCATAGATACTATGTCCCGAACAATAGGCACGATTAAACTACTTAAAACAATTGTAACACGGTGATAAGTTTACGAATCTTTTCAATGATAGAAAAGGGGATTGATATTTTATTGTAAAAGTAAATCATATGTGCATAAATTGTAAAGCAGAAACATTATCAGCAAAATTAATTGGTAATAAAAACTTAAATCAATAAGTCTTGAAAGGAAAAGATGTATAGATAGGAGTTGTATTGTGGCATGGATATTATGAGTCAAAGAAGAAACACGCTTTACATGTAAGCCACAAAAGGAGAATATATAGAAGAAGACTGTGCATAGATGGTATAAAATAATTATTAATTTCTTCCGGTCGTAATAGGGTAATTCAAATTAAACCATGTCAAAAGGTAGGATGACAATATAACATCCAACCACAGTATTAAGAAACCCCTGGAGGTGGTAGTATTTTCCGATTTACTTGGCGCTTTAGAAGCCTATAAATCTAAAAAATTAGTGTAATTTATACTACATTATTATCATCAACTTAAACTTCTTAAGTATTTCTTGATAGAAATAAGTGAATGGGAATTAGAAGAAACATACTTATGAATAACTTTATGGTAAGAGAATAATTCGATAGTTCTTAGATTTATTTATGAGACTGAATTTATGGTTATAGCAATATTTTTGTTCTCTGGCACAACTTGCCTATTTTCTTATGAACGCAATCATTTTTATAATTTCGTCAATCTTATTTTCTCCTGTGTCTTGTTCAATACTTCATATCTTTTCCAGATCTATTAATTCAAGTGTCTTTCTCAATATGCCTCGATATATTTCGTGATTTCGAACTCCCTTTGTTAACTTTTGTGATGCTATATAAACACCCCATCCCAAATTATAAAATATAAGGTGATTTTGCCTTGTACTTATATATTGATGACAGCTCAGATGCTAGCCGATGATACTTTCTGAATTTTACGATCTCAACTATGTTTATATAGTAGATGCTAGCCACGAAAATTTTGATAAGAGAAATTCCTTTTTTATCATATACATAAATACCCGGTCTGACATTTGATAATTTGTTGTTTGTTTTTAGACTTGTATCTACTTTGATTACCGCGAATTCGTTTTTTATTATTTATTGTGTTGGTTATATCCAAATTTTCTGCGTTTTTTTGAAAGTTATTTTCTTGGTGACATGAAGTAAAGAAATCTTATGTCTCGTTTTATCTTTTTGTATAGTCATAACTAAGCATTTTTTACATCTGCTTGCCAAGTGGTCGATAGTTTTTAATGAATCTTTACGATGAGGGTATTTATCTTTCACCCAAGAAAATGTTTCATTCAGAAAAAACAGAGCCAAGATTTTTCTGTAGGTCTGATATTTCCACATTGTAGCTACTTTGAGGATCATATTATTTCAAGCATTTGATTTTTATTTACATTGAAGAGTTTTTGATTTTATTTTACACGATAAATTTTTTTTTTGTTTTTATTCGAGATCTGAAAGATCTAGATTTGCTAACCCGTATTATATAGAGGAATTCATTCTTTAAGGCTAGATGAGTCACATCTTATGTAAAAATTTCGTATTCTGCTTATCTAGGTGATTGTTCTCATTCTTGGTCCTGTGATTTTAGTGGCTGGAAGAGGATTCCTTATATATCTTATATTTTCTAAAACACACTCTAGTTCATTTCGTTTGATGCATAGTCTTTTCTCATTGAATAGTTGTGATTTTTTCCATTTTCCACTAAAATGCGCCCAATTTTATTGTCTAGCTTTCTAAAGTCTTCTGATTATAGCTTTAATAAATTAATATTGTAGTTTATCGGTTTTATCGCATGTTAATTTCCCGTCCATAATTTTTTTGCCGTTAAGTTTCGTTTTGCACAGACTACTAACACATTTTAACATTTCAGCTTATTTTTCAGGTTTATTACTTGATTTAGTGTCTTTTAGCATTCAAAGGTATTATCATCTATTTTTTTCATTAATCACAGTGGAGATATTTGAAATTGGATCGTTAGTCACGGATTTAAGTATTATATTTCCTTCTGGGGCATTTGAAAAATTGTGTTGTTTCATTGGACAGTAGTTTATAGTTTTGATATCTTCTATCAGAATTTTTAAATCGACAATGAAAAATAAACGATTGGTTGTGAGTGCCTTCTTTTAAAGGATAATTGTATTGATGTGAATTTTTCGTTTAACCTGCGGCTTAGCGGTTTCATACATAGGGCAAGCAGCAATAGAGATAAACTATCTCCTTAGAAAATCACTTTTCTATTATTTCTTCATTATTAAATCTCAGTGATAAATCTCATTTTTTTTACTAATTTTGATATAAATACAATCATCCATTCGTGCATGTTAAGATACTCGAGCATTATGATTCGATAGAATTTATATTTAATTATAATGAAAAGTAATGCTCGTTAGTTTTATTATAACACGAATAGTGCCATATGTAATAAAACGAGATGGTGTTGCCACGAAATGCATAAGTCGTATATTAAGGAGTTGGGAATGCCAACCGAAGCAGAAGCATATGCACAGAAACTACGATTTAGGACGATAGTTGGATTAATAAATCTGGAAAGAGGAAGAAATATTGAGAAATAACGTAAAAATGACGAGTTGGAAAGAAGTATGAGCTAAATCTGTTCACAAAATCATCCCGAAGCTTTGATGATAAGATTTAATAGCTGAAAGATCAAAATATGCTTTAAATAAATTAAAAAAGTAGTTTTATTATTATCATAATGAAAAATCTATTTGTCTTCATATTTTCATATTAAATAATTATAATGAATATTAAAATGAATTAAAACCATAGAAATTTTATTTTCGAGTTTATTTATTTCCAATTTTAAACGATTATTTCATTAACACCAGACGCATCAATGATTTTAATCATGAATTGACGATACCCAATCAAGAACTTGTCATTCATAACAGAAATAATTTTCTTAACTAAATCAACACCTTCATTTACAGTCATATTTTTTTTATAGTACCTATCCAAAATACCACATCCAAAATAATTAGCATATCCTGCACAAAAGTAATTATTAGAATGTGTAGCTCCATACGGGTCAATCATATGCAAATCATATTCTGTTTCCTTTGTCTCCTCATTTTTATATGGACCAGCAACCAAGCATCCAACGCCAATAACTTTTTGTCTTAAACTTTGATGAATTTTTTCTTGTAAAAGATTTGTAACGAGTTTGGGCGTAGTTTCGATTTCATGTCTTATGCTTTCGAAAAGTGAAAGCTCAAGAATATATTCACAAAGCCTAAATGCTTCACCTTGGTCGCCTGAATATGCGAGAATGGTGTCGTTAATGTGGTGAAATTTATTTTCGTCAGTTTTATGGAGAATTATGTTCGATGCTGAATTCATGTCACTTGCTATCATAACAAAGTCTTTGCATTTTATGCCTACTAAGGAATCCATCTTTTTATTATGGGCTATTATAATTTATAGGGAAGGTAAATTTATAATAAAATATAATTTGACACAATAAAATTTATTAAAATTAA
The DNA here is from genome assembly GCF_057557595.1 of Rhyacophila brunnea. NCBI lineage: Eukaryota > Metazoa > Arthropoda > Insecta > Trichoptera > Rhyacophilidae > Rhyacophila > Rhyacophila brunnea. The sequence continues at coordinate 91,132 of NW_028232775.1, forward strand.
GATGCTTTGACTTCGAATTTAAATAAGATGAACCCAAAATAAAATATAATGGGACAGAATTAAATTTACCATTTTCTGAAATTTTTATTATGAATTAAGATAAGGAAGTTATATAATATGATTTTTAATGAAACTAAGAAATTTACAGATGTTACCTAAAATTTTATTTATATATGAGTTGATTTTCTTTTTATCTATTTAGACGTGGTCAGCATATTGGGAATATTGCACAACCCATTGATGCATCTTTTGACACCTTCCTCTATATATCTAATCAACTGCTCTTCTTCTCTAAAATGAGATGAGTTCAAGTGTCTTGCCTACAACCAAATAAAATTAACTTTATAAATCATCGATGTTTGGTAATTATAGATCAATGGATCGTTTTTATACATTCTTATTTTATTTGGGACTATTTAAAACAATACTATTGATATTATACAATAAAGTTTTCAAAATTAAAATGGCACATGTGTTTGTAATATAAATTTTATAGCCTACTTCTTTAAATGCTTATTTTTTTCACAAACTTAGAATTTTAGAATGTATTAAAATTTGAACCCAAATAAAAGGCAATAAATCAAGATTTTCTTATTTTTTGAATTAATAAACAATATATCCAATTATTTTTACGATATGTATGTATAGCTGTTTTTTTTGTTTTGATTCATATTTTAGGAACAATTGTAGAAATCTCGAGCGAGAAAAATTAATATATGTCTTTTTGTACATTAAAAAAAAAGATTTTCAGATTATTTCTGTTTTTTTAATACTATATAATGCTAATATCCTTTCATTTCGAATACACGATGGTATCCGCATTTTTAGCCCATTATTTATTGTTAAACAGTGTTTATACGAATGCCTGTCGGGTATATTTTAAAATATTATACAATCTTATATTAAACTTTTATTTTTGTATATAGGTCTTTCGCCTTCTATATTATATTTTGAAACCGAAAATATATTTACAAATATTTTCTTGTATTTTTTTATAATTTTTTATTATCAGAAATCGCAAATATTTCTTTCAATACCTATAATAATCGTAACACCTTCAACTCGATGCCACCGATTTTTTATACATATTTTAGTTTAGTCTAGATAACATTGTATTAGAGCCCACAAATTATTTTATTCCTATTTTAATTACTTATCACACATTCTTTGCATTCTCTATTTCATTTATATTTAGTATTAAGACCAAATAAAAGTTCACTTACTATTCCTGAACTAGCATATTGAAGAAAAGAATGAAAATTTTCAAAAAGCCTTTGTATTTTCCAGGGTAGACTATAAAAAATTAAAACGTTTCCTATTATAGTACTTTTACTGTTTTTCACTTTCTTACACACATTTGCCTATTTGCACCTATAATACAAGTCAACAATAGTATTTAACATATTTTATTATATCTCATACTGATTTTATAAGGCTTTATTCAATTATTTCATCTAATTTATAAAAGAGAAAAATATAAATGAACGAAAATATAAGAGCGTAATCTTTCTTATTTTTTAATTTTGCATACTAGCTCTATATAGCTATTGATTTATATTTGGCCTCATAATTCTAGTTTAACCGAATTATTAATATTAATTTTTTAAGATGGATATTTTTCATCTTTCTTAAAGCCCCAAACTAAGAAAAATAAATTTAGAACTCTTAATTCAACTATGTCATTTTTTAAATTTAAAATGAACTTGTTTTCGCCTTTAAATATGACACCAAATAAAGCAAAGACAAGCCGTAGAACGGCATATACCGAAAATTTTGATTAAAAATCTGAAATATAGTTAAAAAAAGGATATTTTTGGAATTAAACGAATCATCGATTTTTTCTCTTTTTTATTTTTAAATATACTGAAAAAATACAGGGTTCCCACTAAAATACATCTATGTATGTCAATAGAGAATAACATGCAAGAGCTTAAAACTCAAGTAAATATAATATTGACTATTTAAAAACGAATTAAACAAAACGTTTCAATTTTTATAATTAAACCCCAGATGACATTGAGAATAAATGATTCATGTTAAGATGAGACGTTTAAAATATTTTTGCATACTAGTATCGAAGTTTGCCCATTGATCTAGTATCGATGGACTCTGCGATAGTTCAAAAAACATTTGATATTTATTTTATGTATGAAGTTTTAGAGGTTTAAGCAAATCGAATTCAAGTTTACCTATTGATCTATTATCGATAGACTCTGACATGAATTATAAAAAAATGTAATATTATTTTGCCATTACTGCCTGTTCGGTTTATAATTTTGTTTTATAGAATGTTTTCTCTTCTGATTATTGCTGCAATTATAGCTATAAAATATAGTTCTAAGGATTATTATATTATTTTACTGCTTAATTGTGCTGGTGCTGGTTTTATATGGTTGATTTAAATTTCAAGAATATATGAATAAATATGTTATTTTAAGGTCTACTATTTATTTATAAATGAACTAGTGGGTCTTTTATATGATTAAGGAAAAAAGCTAGTAACCCATTGAAAATACAAGTTTTCATACGAACACAAGGTTTAATTATAAAAATAAAAGTATTGTATACAATTGACGTATTATTAGCCTTAAATATAATACCCTATTGTTTATTCCTTTAAATTCATAGCCTAAAAATTAGGTTGTATATGATCTATTAATTGTTTTTTTATTTTAGAATACAATAAAACATAATTTTATGATTATTAATGGTTTATTTACATCGGCAGCATGGCTTTTTCGATTTTATCGGAAATTACTTGTGTTAGACTCTTCTTGCACATAAATTATGATAGTTCAAAATGTATATAACGAATTTAAATGCCATTTTAATGATCGACCAAACTTTTTAATTGTTTATTAAAAAAAAATTTTCCATTTTTTTTTTAAAAAGTAAATTATGATATAAAGTAATAAAAATTATTGTTTCTAACTAGTCATTAAAAGAAAAATACCATCTTTTAAATATCATAATATTAAAATAAAGCAAATAAAAAAAATAAATAAACAACCCAATATTAAATATATACAGAAAAAAATGTGATCAGCAACGTTTTTCCCGATTGTTTTTATCATTATTTTTAAAGCCTGGGAACTTTAGTTTGACCGAAAAAATCTTAGAATGGAACTAATGCCATTGAAAATTCTTTTTTATAGTATCTCTGGTTTTTATAGTAAAAAAAAATATGACTTATGCATTCTTACATGAAATTTGTTATGATTTATATTTATATGCTTGTAACCAAAAGTAAATTTTTACAGCTATATCTATATTAATAACTATGATCTACATCCAATTGTATTGTTAATATATCGAGTATAAGCATTATTATTTATATGAATTTGTTGACTATTACTTATGAATATAAAATAAGCTGGCCCATTCTGGTTTAAATTTGCTACTTATTTAGTTTACTTATGTGTTACTTTAAGTGTTTCAACTGTATAAATTTTCTAAACGTATTATAAATTTTTTATATTTATAAATAGCTAAAAAAAAACACACTCAATATCTTTTAATACACAATTACAATCGAGATACGAACTATTTAGAAAAAAACATTATTTACTATATTATATCCTAAAATATTTTTTACATATATTAACTAGTGAAAAAATAAGTATTTCATGATGTTTCACTCTTTATTAATCAACAATAATTTAACTTTCTAAAGCATACAACCACCCTCCTCCCTTAAGAAGTAATCCTTGTATGTTTCAAAATATTTTTTACTAGAGTTTTCATAATAGTTCTTAATTCCATTTATTTGTGCTTTCGCTGCTTTTTGAAACGATTCTTCACTTATACCTGCCTTTTTATCAAGTTGAATCGTCGCTTGACCCCGAAAAAAATGTGTATCAATTTCACCATCTTCCAATTCCATTTTAATTGATCCTTCATTGTTGTAGACTTTAAATAAAAAAACAGTTGTCATTAAAAATAAAATTCCAATCATACAATCTTAGTGCGTATATTATTTATAATTTAAGAGATTCTAGAAACATGGTGTTAATATTTGAATTCATGCATCATCAAAGGCTCTATTCATAGTTAAAATGACTGTTTGATTTATGAGTCAGAAAATAATACAAGGATAATTGAACGATATGGGTATATGTCTTTAAAATATCAATGTATGTTTTAAACATGTCGAAAAAAACCAAAAATATGGCTAAAACTCTGAAATAAAATAATTTTTGTAATATTCAAAGAAGAATTTATATTTAAGGATATGGTTTTTTAGAAAAGAGCACATAATTTTTTTTGCAGACAATATAGGCATGGGTTGAATTTGAAAGGAATAATTTTTTATTTGAACAAAGTACGTCTTTTGTGATAACAAATTTTTTTTTATTAATTTTTAACCCTTTTATTTGATAAATATAATCGGAAACCAAGTATAAGCTTTTTTAATAATATCATACCTAAAAACAGACACACCGACACCAAAATAAAGCAATATAGACAAACAAAATTATAAATTAAACAACAAGTGAACATATAAAAACTAACTAAGTAACCGAACCCAAGTATTTAATAATTAAACAGGAAAAACAAAATTAAAAAAAAAGATTATATATAAGTATTAACTCGTTTCGATCATATAAAAAGGTCGGTTATGACAGGAGAAATTTAAATTAAAAAAAAGATTTATAAATCATATTATATTTACAAATTATGTAATTAAATAGAAGTGCCCGTGGAAAAAATAAAATTTCTACCTTTATTCTATAAAATTTCAAAAATGTTTTTTGATTCAATTGTTGTGAGCCTTTGATGGCAATAAGATAATTAATATAAAAATCTAAGGGAATAATGTTAATAAACAAAAACGTATGGAAAAAAATAAATGAGCTACTGTAATTAATATCTTAAACAATATAAATATTATACCGTGAGTAGAGATGTATATGTATTGGTAGAAAATAATATAAAATTATATAAAAGAACTCGAACTAATAAAACAGATCGTGGTGTATAAAAAACTATAGTATTGAGAAAAATCCTTGAACTTTTAGGTCTTATGGATAGAAAAAGCATCTAAGAAGATGTAAAAGAAGAGGATATTACAAAGAGTATAGATAGTATGAATTCACTGGAAATAAATCAAGCTAAGTTAGATGAAAAAATAAAAAATCACCTAACGAAATTAAACTATAAATAAAATTTGCCTATCCAAGAGGACAAATAAATTTTATTTGCACTGATATTTGTCAACATTAATACGAAAAACAATACTTAACAATTATAAACCATGAAAACATCAGGGTACAAATATTTATAAAATAAAATTTATTATCTAATAAAAAAAATGTTCGTTTTGTTAGTACAGAGTATAATGCTTATAATTTAGACTTGTTCCATGTAAAAATATTATAAATTTTCAGCAATATTTTGGTTTTCTCCTTTTCTTGTATACATTTTTTTAATGTATACATCGATTCTTTACTATTTTTTGTGTACTTGTGCGTTGATCATCAAAACCAATGCTATGATCCAAGTTTATTTTCATCATATATTTACTATATTGATGCCATCTTTCTTTACCTTTATAAAGCCCTCGATTAGTACACTCGTTTTTTTATCAGTTCCAGTTTGGTATAATTCGCACATTTTCCTCTATAATACAAAAATTTTTTGCTTAATTATAAATATTTATGCTATTTTACAAATAACTTTCACAGTTTTACAAACGACATAACTTCGTTTTCTAAACTTTTAAATTTCCAAATCTACGTGCATAATTTTATTTCACATTTTTCGAAATTTAAATACTATTGCAACAGATAAAAAAGGTTTTATTTTAAACTTGTCCATGTGTATTATTGGTGTATACGCATCAAAATCTGTTTATATATAATTAATAGTTCTAATATCATCAACTGTATCATAGAAGTACCTGAAGGAACTATATGTCACGAACCAGGTTATGGGATATATTCAAACCTTGGGATTGAGAAAAACCCTTGAATTAATAAGTCTCGAAAGAAGGAGCGGTATTGAAGAAGACTTTGGAGAGGAGAAGATAGCCGAAAGTATAAATACGCTGTGCGTACAGAGAATCAAGCAAGCTGTGCCTGAGAACAAAAACTAAAATTAAGACTATAAATATATCCCATAAATAAAAAAATAACTAATATCATCAACTGTACATTGACATAATAAAAATTTCTATTAGAGAGTTATAATATCCCTATAATTGACCACGCAACTGAATTAAAAATTAGTATTTATAAAATTTTAGACTTAAAATTAGTTACAAAGTACAGTTTTATTTCAATACAATTACTTAATTTTTGTAGCTTGTTAAATTTTTTCATTTTTTAGTTGGTAAAATAGAAGTGATAAAAATGGTTTTTGTACTTTGTATGCTCTAATCAGTAATAACGGGCCTATATGCTTTTGGTTTCGTATTCATATATTATAAATATTTCGATATAATTTTGGGAAAAAATTGAAATATTAAATGCATTAAAAAATCCATCCCGAGACGCATTTATTTATATGTCATCATAATCAACTTTAGTGCTCGCAACTGAAATTAATATGAACAGAAATAATATAATCTCCATTTAAATATCTATAGAAATCAAGAAAACGTTTAAAGTAAAAATGACAGATTTTAAAAATATGTAACATGATTTTCTAGGCCTTAATTTCATCTAGTTCAAATAAAAGTGTGCATTCTAAATTTTATAATGGGAGGGGAAGACTTAAACTAGTTTATAAATTTAGTTATTCTTGTCTGGAAAATGCATCGATATTGTTTAGGTTTATAAATTAGATTTTACAAACTATCCATATATATTTCAAAGGATTCGTTTTGCCTAAGATTATAGTAAATGAGCTATGGTGTTATAATTTCCTATATTGTACATTCGAATGGCAGATTTTTGCAATAAAGTAGATAAATTTCATAGCATACAAGAAAGTCAAAAAAAAGATTAAATTGTATCCATCACATATACCTTACGAATATCTATTTAATAAATTATGCAGCATAAACAAAAAAACCTATTATCACAGTAAAAAATATAAAAATATCATTAGAGTCGTAAATAATACATTTTACAAATATATATTTGGTTAATATAGATGATTATTTTGCATATATAAAATCGGAAATTTATGTATTTAATAAAAAGATAAAGTTTGCCATGTTTTCACAGTTCTCTAAAAATAAAAAACTAGAGCAAGCACGGATAGAGGTAAAAAAACATAAAAAGTTATATTGACTAAATGCTACAGAAAATTATATGTTTTTTCAATAAAAAAAAGCGAAAAAGTAAAAGATTTAGAAGGGGAAAATCGACGGAAAATACTTAGAAACCTAATTATTGTGATTAACTGAATTATATCCTCAAATGATCAAAAAATAACTTTGAAATATATAGCAGAAGAATTAAAAATTCGTGATTTAAAAAACACGAGCTTTCGACCCAACTAAAACCATATGTAGGATTTTTTAATTTTTTAAAAATATAATCCAAGGAAATATAATCTAATGACTTGCATTTAAAAATATAATTATTCTAAAAAATAAAGCTAAAAATCTAGTTTAAATAAGCCTTAAAAAGTAAAGATTCATTAATCTATAAATTATATCTTAAAAATTACACACCTAGATATAAATATATTAAAACGCGTGGTTTTATATTTTTTAATGAAAAATATGCTCAATGCTTATCTTCGGCATGTATTTCTAAACATAGTAATTTCATTTGGCTTGAAAACTTCTAGTCTTAAAGCGAATTCATTAGACCGATCTTAAATATGTAAAAATAAACACTATTTATTTTAATGATGTAACAATAATCTATAGTAATTTATTTCTGCTAAATAATCATTTTAGAGAGGCAAATACCATTTAAAAAATTTTCTTTTATATAAATTATAGCCTAGCTGATATTTATATTGTTGATTTCTGGATAAAAAAAACCAAAATATAATTTTTTAGATATTTTTATATATTAATCCACACATCAAAATTTAATACAATTGAAACTGGTGAGCAGTTATCATTTATATTCATGATCAAGTATATATCCATAGATTACTCGAAGTCACAAACCAAATCTAGACATATGAAACTATATAATTGAATAGAACTCTTGAGCTGAAAGATCTTAATAAGAGCAGTAGTATCAAAGAAGATGAAAGTGAAAATCGTACAACGAAGAGTTAGTTTTGATGAGCCCAACTAAAATAAAGATAAGATAATTATAAAAAAAAATTTAAATTTTTAAACTTAAATATAGCCATAAAAAAAGATTTAAGTTGCTCATATATACATAAGAACGTCATATTTTTATTTTATGGGTTGTATTTCTTTTTATCAATTTCGACTAGGTCGGCCCATTAGGAACATTGCACAACCCCTTGTTGCATCTTTTGGCATCTTTCCCAGATATATCTTGATCAAGTGCTCTTATTATCTCAAATGATATGTGTTCAAGTGTCTGAAGAAGTGTGAGAGCTTGCATGTATGCTTCTGATTTATACGGGATTTCTAACTCCTTACATGTATTATAGACTATTATTTATTTATGGGTTAATTTTCTTTTTATCGATTTATCTATTTAGACGTGTTCAGCGTGTTGGGAATACTGCACAACTCCTTGATGCATCTTTTGACACCTTCCTCTGATCTATCTTCATCAACTGCTAATATATTATATTATTATAGATATTATGTATTTCATAAAATAAAGTTGCTATTGTGAATAAATCGCTATATTATTATACACTGACTCTTATGGTTCGTTGATAAATTTATTTTAATTTGTAAATAAAATAAATGATTTATTGCTATGAAGAGGCCGAAATTATTATAAATCACCGTAAAAACCATTAATAGAGTTTTATCGTTAGAAGCATGGCTAAATGAATTTAAAATATATGAGAAATTTTTAATAACTTAATAAAATATATTCGTTCTCTAATAATTTCCTTAATATTGCAATTTGTCTATAAATTTAGATAATGAGGCAAAAGGGACTAAAATCTTAGATACATAATTTGAGAAACGGAACAGAAAATATATTAGCATAACTATTTTTACATGCAACTGTTTCTTTGTCATAATTATAGTAAAGTAAAAACCGAACATCCTTCAAATATTTCTAATATTTAAGAAAAGATTCGATGTATTAGCAGGATGCAATTCAAACATTTATATAATAAATAGAAAAAATTAAATACAAATGATAAAAACCAATCTAACCATTATAAAATCAACTTAATATTGTAAGTTCGTTCATTAAGAGTAAATTGAAAATATATGCAATATATACAAATTCAAAATTCAATTTTAGAAATTTCCACAACAATTTTTGTAATTTATCATCCGAATTCTTTTTTTTGAATCACTCACTTAAAAAGAAATTATTTATTACCTAATTTAAAAAATTAGGAAATGCAATCAATATTTCCGATAAGGGAATTTTTGTTATTAATTTAAAAGAATAAATTTTTAGGTGAAATATTTATAAATCGCAATGAATCCAGCGAAAGAAAATCAAAACGAAGAAACTGTAGATGTTAATATCAATATACCCAGTAAATCAAAGTCAGAAACCAACTTAACTCAGGTGATTCAGCAGCATGCACTTTTTTCAGCTAAAGAAATATTAGAAAAATTCAAAGAAAAAGAAAAAGGTGCTGTCTTAACTAAAAATCACAAAGAAATTATTGAAAAACCAAATGAGATAAAACAAGAAAACAACGCTGTCGCTTCTATAAATGGAAATAAAGATAATGATTCCCAAAATTTAAAGGTTGAAGAGACTATACAAAAAGATAATATAAATTCAATTGTTGTAATAGTCGAGAATCCCAATAATTCATTAGAAAAAACAGAACAAAATACTTTACAATCAGATAAAAAATCGACTGATAATACAAAGACAACAGAAATAAAGAACGAAACTAAAATAAATGACAAAACTGAAGCAGGCAAAGAAAAAAGCGTAAACAATATAACCTCGAAAAAAGATATAGTCGACGCAAAAAATGTTAAGGAAGCAAATAAAACAATAGTAGTCATCGAAAGAGAAATTTATAAGCCCGTTCCTTTGACAGAAAAAGAAAAAAGGAATAGAATATTGAACACAATACTGATATTATTGTTTTTCGTCATAAGCATTACGATGTGGTGTTTGTTATATTGGGATATTTTGAATGGGGGCTTACTAATCGCAGGAAGCATAATTAGTCCTATAGTATTTTTTATTTTACTGATTGCTCTATTGAGCGAGCAACCTTTTTTGATAGATAGTTTTATTACGTTTATCACGATTTTATTATATATCATAGTTTCTACTATGGCACACGTTATTGTTTATTTTTATTCCAAAAGCGAAGTAAAGAATAATTGATGATTTCATATTATAAATCTCTTAGATATTTTTTTTATTAAACATATTTCCAATTCTCTTTTTTTCTTTAAACTAAGATGATATCTCTTTAAAAATAAAAATTCACTAAAATAAAATAAATTATTGCCTATATTTTGGTGTAAGCTGGTTTTAACTAGATTTTTTGATATTAATTTAATTATCACTGTATAATTATGGCTCTTAGTATAATATTTGAAATATAATTTGCATAACTTTACTTATTAATGGAATCAAAAGATATCGATTATAAATTAGGATTACAAAATATACATTTTTTATATCTAGAATAATCTAATTCTTTCTATTATCCACCCAAATATCAATAGAATATAAATGAAAAAAGCTATAAATGTTTTTAAGATAAAATATGTTTAATTCGCTTATATTATCTAAAAATATTGAATTTGTTAAAACAACAAACTATAATTCAAAAAAGTTTTTGAAAAGGATTATGTATGCTTTATGTGGCTAAGAGAAGCTAATTCTTTATTATGAAAGGGATACGTCGATAGCAGTGGATATTAAAAAATATTTTATGCGATCTTAAGTAAAGTTTAAATCGTATTTCTATGGTATGCTATTATATAAAATATTCCACAGATATATGTTCATTCAAATATATTATGGCTTTGTAAATAAACACATTTAGTACACGTCATTAGACCTATCAGTGCATGTGAAAACAGCACATTAAGAATACTATAGAAACAGTGAAAATATTTTATATTGGATGATCACCTATGTTCTATATATTTATTTCCTCATCCCTCTACTAATTAGTTCTTCTAGAAACATATGCACAAATGTAGAATGGAATTGACTTTCACGCGTAAAACAAATAATTATTTTTAATATATTTATAGAATTTTTCTTACTTTTTACCACATATAAAATTTTTTTTATGAATATTTATTCTATTAAATAAGAATCTTAAGACACACGAGATAAATTTCATTTTTTCTAAATCAAATATATTGATAAATTTCCGCATATTATTATAGTTTATAAATATTATATCAATTAAAAACATATTAGGGTTATTCTTTAGCGTATTAGAATACATTTTATATAGCTTTATACACAAATCATCGATAGATGTATATATTAATAACGAAATTATGTTTTTTTCTATTTTATTTTGCTTCGATTATGCTTCATTAATAGTTTACGAGTAACGGAAACATTTTGATATTTTATATTTTCAGAAAGTTACTCTTTTTTTGCAATAAAAAGAATTTTAGCTGAAAATTATTTGTTAAATGTAGCCATAGATTCTCAAGGGAATTGTTTTTTTCTCGCCTCCTTAAATTCCAGAAAATTATTAATAAATACTATATGTTATAGAAAATTTCTTTAGTAAAATAGTTAGATAAACAGATTGTTTTTCTGAAAGAATATTATGGAAAAGTGTAGATTTATGTGCTATAAGTTCATGTAACTTTTTTTTTTCACTTATCGATCAAAAGTTGCATTTGTGGATATGGTTTAAATGAATTGTGCAATAAACGAATTTAAAATAATAATGATATTCTCTTTTACGTAAATTAATTGTCAAGAATATGCAAAAAAATAGAAAAAAAAATGGTTTGCATTTTCAGATTATATTTAATTGAAGGGTTAATAAATTAATTCGAATGAGTTTTTCATCGAGTGATTCCAGCAGTATTTCAGATATTGATCTAGAAACCGATCACAAAAGAAGTTTTTCCCTACCAAACCTGTCAAAAATGCATGATGAATGGGAGAATAGAATGGCATGTAATTTGGATTTCTATTCAGCACCTTCTATTCTAGTTGAAAATAAAAAAGAAAGACCATATGAGTCATATCAAATAAGCGATGAAATCAGCCTGGATAGAAGAAGACGATCAAAAGGAGAAAAGGTACTTTTGAAATTGAACTTATTTTTATTGCTACTTCTTATTCTTATGTTCATTGTAATTTGTATACTTTTTGAGCATGGTTTCGTGGGTGGAAAATACAGTAAGACCACATTTTTTTGTCTTTGTGCATTTATTTTTACTTTTTGGAGTATATTCATGTACGGTTTAGGATGTGAGCCACTTTATAAAGTATTTACACTTATTTTAAATTTTATTTTTGTGTGGACTCTAATTATTTTTGCTATATTTTTTGAGGTAGATCGTAGCCAAAAACCCTTAATAACTATTCAAGAAACGAATGTCGATGGGTGGTGGGACTGGATGATGGAATCGGGAATTCATATAACAAAAGGCAGTAATTAATTGATGTTGAAATAAGATATCTTTTACACAAGGGTCTAAATTTTCGAAATGACACAGGAGAACCTTGTACTGCCTTATTAAATTGTTAAATCACAAAAAGATATTGGTTTTTTGGTAAATAAAATCAAATTCGTAATATTTCACGTTTCAGCTTTAATATATTATACTATAAAAATGTTAATCATCATAGAAATAAAGCAATCAATAATGTAATAGGGAACGAACAAAAATATTTTTTATTGTAATAATGCAACGAACAACTTAAAAAAATTCAAAGAGCACATTACTTATAAAATTTACGAGATTCAAAAAGGTATGATTATTATACATGAATTCTACATATATTACCGATCGTTTTTTTTTCAAATAAAAAAAATGCCATAATATAAAAAACTATGATAATCAATTCGAAATTCTAATCTTAAAACATAAAACATAATCCTTGTATTTTGCGATATCAATTTTTTCATGTTTTTATCTTCAACTAAAAATAAGCTTAATTTAATGCAAGGAAATTATTTTGGTTTCTTGTCATAGAAAATTTAGAATTAATCTTGTGTGTGATAAATTTTTTAAAAAAAAGACGCGTGCATTTTTACATTAAATTTCATCTGTGTTAAACTCCTCATAATGTTATTTTCAAAAAAAATTAATATTTTATGCTTTTCTTTTACTAGAATTTTCAGATGTTTATTATATAATTTTAAAAAGAATGCAAAAGAAACGAAAACGATAAAGACAATACAGTGATATAAAAAAAACATAAAAGAAAAATGATAGAAATGATAAATACATAAAATTCATGTTCGTTATTTTCATCCCATAACAATAAATTTACCTAAAATAATTAAAACCAGCTAAAATTATAAATAATAAATATGATATCTAGCATTGAAGATTTATAAAATATCAAAGATTTACTCCTTCTGTTTCTAATATTTAGTAAGAGGCGGTGTACAAGCAAATTAAAATACGGATGATATTACATTATCTCGACTCTACAGTGTGTATAAAGAAAAAATACATTGTCATATTTTATACAAATTAATATGGCAATAATTAACTATACTACTACATTTTATATGTCTTGGCATCAATGATATCATGTTGCGTAAAGGGGTGAACATAATGAGGTTGATTTAGCAATAACTACAAACAATTCATATAAATTTGCATGTTTATTTTAATAATTATATGGGGTAATTTAGAATTTTTTTTGTTTAATATAGGAAACACACAGTCGAAGAATTATTGCACGCCGTAAATATATTTTTCTGTTGACTATATGCAAAGAAGACTACAACTCTTACTTTGTTTTTATTTCTTGATTTGAGATATTTATTTATGGATTAATTTTCTTTTTATCGATTTTATCTATTTAGACGTAGTCAGTGTGTTAGGAATATTGCAAAACTCCTTGATGCCTCTTTTGACACCTTCCCCTGATCTATATTCATCAACTGCTCTTCTTCTCTCAAATGAGATGAGTTCAAGTGTCTTGTGGAATGTGAGAGCTTTCATATAAGCTTCTACATCGTCCGGGATTATTTCTTATTAAATTATATTTATATTTATCAATAATTCCATAAATTAATATGTTTTTTTTATCTATTCCTCTAGAACTAAACATAATTTTTAATAAATTATATTTTAATAGGTACATAATTATTTGCGTACGTATTTAAGACAAAATCATTTTTATTTTTAAGGAAGTCTAAAAATATCATAAAATGGGGGATGTCTGGAAGAAAAGGCACACACACGATAAGATTAAGAAAGACACATAGGTATATTAGTCTTAAATGATGAAATATGAAGAAATTGATCTATATATGATGTATTTTGGAAATTATTAGCTAAATTAGAACTAAAATACCATATAAATTTTGATCTGGAAAATATGCTAAAATAAGATTGCATGAAATTGAAAAATATAAACAAATATGGCTATTTCTAATCTTAATTTTAAAACAAGTAAATAAAATGTTAATAATGCATTTTTGTCTAAATGGAATTTCTAAAAATATTTCAAATGAATTCGACAATAAATTTTCAATTAAAGGAAAAAATAAAGTTAAGAATAAGATTTTTTTGATAAAAACTAAAGTTTTTTTTATAGGCAGAACACTTATAATTTTAATTTGGAGTTTAATGCCTAAAATATCAAATTAAGAAATAATTACAGTTAAAAATAATATATTACAGAATAATTTCCTTTAATTTATATCTAGTAAGCTGAGGTAAATAATTTATATTTAGATCTGGTGACATCCCCATTTAATTGGATGCATATATGTTAATAATAATATCATATTAAATATATAAAAAAATATATACAGTGGTCTCACACGAATAAAAATCTCAGAAGTGTGCACTGTCAATCAAATCAAGAAATAATTACAGTTAAAAATAACATATTACAGAATAATTTCCTTTAAGTTATATCTAGTAAGCTGAGCATAAATAATTTATATTTAGATCTGGTGACATCCCCTTTTAATATGATGCATTACTGTTAATAATATCATATTAAATATATAAAAAAATATATACAGTGCTCTCACACTAATAAAAATCTCAGAATTGTTCACATTCAATCAAATTAAAGAAGTAATAACTGTTAAGAATAACAAATTGTAGAATAAAAATATGTTTTTTTAATTATAATAAGTACAATATCAGAAATTTCAATTCTAAATTTGAAAACAGTTTATTCTTTTCGAGAATCAATAGTTGTTAATAATGCAATATTGGCGATACAAATATGATTTTTTTATTTATAATTAGCTGAGCATAATTAATTATAATTCAAAATTAGAGAAATCATATTAAATATAAAAAAAATTGTTTATATGAATAAATATCACAAAATAATTTTTTTTTATTTTTAATACCAGAGTATGATTAATTTAATATAAAATTTGACAAACCATATTAAATATAAGAAAAATTATTTGTATAAATAAGATATCACAAAATAAATTAATTTTTATTTATGGGCTATATTTATAGTCGTAATTTTAGTTTTTGTTCTCAGGCACAGCTTGCTTGATACTCTGTACACACAGTGTATTTATACTTTCGGCTATCTTTTCCTCTCCACAGTCTTCTTCAATACCCCTCCTTCTTTCGAGACCTATTAATTCAAGGGTTTTTCTCAATCCCAATGTTTGAATATATGCCTCAACCTGGTTTGTGACATCTAGTTCCTTCAGGTACCTTCTATGATATCGTGTAACCACACCGTCCCATGTTATAACATATGGAATAATAGATATCACAAAATAAATTTTTATTTATTTATAATTAGTAGAGTATGATTAATTATAATTCAAAATTTGACATTAAATATAAGAAAAATTATTTGTATAATAAGATATCACAAAATATAAAATATAATTTTTAATTTCTTATCGATATACAACATTGTTTACTCGGCATAAGTGACCGGGACACCCGTAATTAATTCATCACCACCAACAAATGAAACCCTTTCATCTGGTTTAAAAAGTTCTCTTCTACAAATTGGGCATACTTCTGAAGTTTCTATGCACCTTTTTAAGCAACTTTTATGAAAGACATGACCGCATTCGATTTTCTTACCGACTGTCATTTCACAGAAACAAATAGGACAATTAGTATTATCGCCTGAAGGTGTTATATCTTCACATGTATCCAATCTTTTAGAGATATCGTAGTATCTAAGAAACGAGTAAATCTTTTTATAGAAGAGTCTTAGTGTCGAAATCGCTTCTCTAAACAAATTGAAAGGAAGTCTAAAATTGATTGCAGTAAAGACAAAGAATGAGACGACACAAATTAGTCTTAGACCGAGAAAAACGATATCATTTAAAAAGAGAAGTATTGTTTTTCGTTCTTCAATCAGAGGATCTCCGCTTGAATCCTTTTTTTGAATGAATACGAAGAAAATATTTCTGAAACAGAAAAGTGTCACTATACCAAATTCGTACGCGAAAAGAATGTACAGTGATGGTTTCTTCAATGTATATAATAATGAAGCTCTTGATGAAATTCCAGCTAAAAAACATATTATTCCTACCAATAACATTATCTTTCCATTTTGTTGACTTTTTATTCGTTCTATTATGATCCAATTCATGCATTTTAATGAAAGTAAGAAAGAGAAAACAATCAAGTTTTTGATATTTAGATCATCTGAAAATATCGTTACAACAAGAAGGATGTCCGTAAGAAACATGAAACAGTTATCGTTCACATTTGATATCTCGTCTGATCGGATTGTACCCAGAAAGTAGACTAATAACATTTTTGAAGCGATGTACATCAACAGTATTATAAAGACCGTGTGCACTAAATGGAGCCCGTTGTTTTGAACTATTGAGATACACAAAGGATAGAACCATGGATCTTTTTGATATTCACGATAAATGAGACTCAAGAGCAGAAACGTATGGAATAGCCCGTAATACATCAACTTTATCATTTTCTTGGGGTATATTTATTCGGGCTTTTATAATAAATATCGAATGAAAATAATGTTTAGACTCATCCAATGAAAATAAATAGAAATTATTAAAAATGCAAATATTAAATTATGACATAATTCGTATGACGAGGAAATATAAGAGCATAAAAGAAGAGGGGACATACATAAAAAAATTAGTTGGTGAGAACTCATCAAGTATTGGCAGTTGAAAGAAGAAGACCCAAAAAAGCAGAGACATACATAAAAACATTAGTTGGTGAGGACTCATGAAGTATTGGCAGTTGAAAGAAGAAGACCCAAAAAGGCAGAGACACACATAAAAACATTAGTTGGTGAGGACTCATGAAGTATTGGCAGTTGAAAGAAGAAGACCCAAAAAAGCAGAGATATACATAAAAACATTGGTTGGTGAGGACACATGAAGTATTGGCAGTTGAAAGATGAATACCCGAAAAAGCAGAGACATGCATAAAAACATTGGTTGGTGAGGACTCATCAATTATTAGCTATTAGAAAAAGAAGATTAATAGATGAAGTTTGTGAATAATATATACTTTAGAAGTATAATAGAATTGAAAATGATTTTAGAATTAATAAGATATGGAAAGAAGAGATTTATAGTAAAATATTTGTAAAAAAATGATTATGAAAAAGGTAGATGGAGTTGAGAATGTCACTTGAATTTTTAATTATTGTATAGAGGAGATGTACAAGCGTGTGTTTTGAATAAGATGGGATTCAAAATTAAAAGTATATTTTTCTCATAAGATAAATTTAACAGTTTTGGTCGGTTGAAAAGGGGCATGGTGTAATAAACAAAAATAACCCATAAATAAATTTATATAACAATGTATTAAATACTGCCTAAAAACCTTTGGATTAATAGGTCTCAAAAGAAGGTGGGGTATTGAAATAGACTTAAGAGAGGAGAAGATAGCCGAAAGTATAAATACGCTGTGCTCCCAGAGAATCAAGCAAGCTGTGCCTGAGAACAAAAACTAAAATTACAGCCAATAATTTAGCCTATAAAATAAATTTCATATAAAATACTGGCAAAATATAGGATTGAGAAAAACCCTTGAACTAATAGGCCTTGAGAAGAGGAGAGGTATTTAAGATGATGCAACAGAAGAGGATATAGTTAAGAGCATAGATATAATATGCCAACGGAAAATCAGCACATTTTGCATGGAAAGAAAATCTAAAATTATAATACCAAAATTAACCTATAAATAAAACTTTTTTAAAATAATGCCTGCCTGAATACTGCTACACATGAAAAATTGAGATAGGATATTGCCAAGATACTAAAAGTCGTATATTAAGGATTTGATAATTCAGACTAAAGTATAAGTATGCGCTTGAAAAGAAAATTGTGGAAGATAATTGAAATAAAAAGTCTTAAGAAAAGAAATACCATGATAATATTGTAGACATGATGTGATATAAATTAGTATAAGTCAAATATGCTCTATACTGCAATAAAAAATTTTGCTTTAAAAATTTTAGATACCTAAAAGTCAAATACATCCATAAATATATAATTTTTATATAGAAAAATGTTTTTTTTTTATAATTTAAAAAAAGATTTTTATTCAAAGTAAAGATATTCAGCAAAATGAGAGAAAGAGAACATACAAGGGACGTAAATGTGGCAATAGTGGAATTAGAGAACTTCAAGCAATATAATTTAACAATTAAAACATAACTAACAAAAAAAACAAATAATATGTGATCATTTTTTATTTTCACCCCGATGAAAAGGTTGGAAATTTCCCCCCATTTTATAAAGTTTGTGCTGCAAAATAATATCAACAATAGTAAATAGGGGTTAGAAAGACGAATTATTTTTAAAAATGATTTTAGGCGTTAAAACCGAGGTTTTATGGTGTTTTAGTTGTTTAAATCAGACACCTTTATTCATACTAACATTTAAATTCACCGATACCTAGCTTTGTTAAACATAAATTATTTTAAATCGTTTATATTATTGTTTTATAAATAAAAATGACGCTTTTAAAAGTTAATTAATATCACCGAGTGTGTTTTTCATCTTTTTCTTGGTGGATCAATGGAAAAAGCATTTTTTTTTCTTTTTAGAATCATATCTTGTATCAATAGCGTTCACCAAAGAAACCAATTAATTCATGTCTAATATTGTAATTTCACTGTATGTGCATTTTTGATATTTTTAATGCGGCATGTAGACTGTATAAAAAAAAATGTGTGTTTTATACTGTATATAATCATATTCACATTTGTATTTTGAATACTTTTACTAATTAAATTATTTAAATATAAATTAGATTTGAATATGTTTTTTTATTCTTCCACAGATCCATCTTTCCGTCATACCAATCATACAATAAAATGCATTTTAATATAAAACCTTTCTACGCGGCACAGACTGGAGAAAGAAGCGTCTTTATATTTAAAATTATTTCAATTATGTAGCAAGTGAAATCATATAACTTATCTATGTGGCATAGGAATACAACGAATAATAAAGTGAAACATAGCCATTTTAATTTTCATTAGTTAGATATATGATCAAAATCTTTTTTTGTTATAATTTTTTTTTGCATATCAATAACATGCAATAATCTGGAAACATTTCTCTTATGCACAGAAGTCTTTTTATCATAAAATTTTACTTTTTAGGTTCATTTTAAATATAACAATTTTGCTTTGTTTAAGCTGTGAACACTATACAAACATATCTAAAAATGTAATTCGCACAATGTAACGAAAAAAAAACATATTTTTATTTTTAAATATGGGCTAAGTTTATTTTTTTACCATCACCATCTATTAAGAGGCGCCAGCCTATTGATAATTTCGCACAACTCCTTGATACATCCTTTACGACCTTCACCTAATCTTTGTTCATCAACCGCTCTTCTTTCTCAAATGAGAAGATTTAAATTATAGTATTAAATATATTTAACAATTTATGATCAACTAAGAAGAAATTGAAAAGGGGTGTTTAATTTAAAAACAAAATTAAATTTTATTTTCAAATTTAACACCAAGATATCGTCTAAATTCCTTCAAAAAAAAATCAAAACGATAGTAAAATAGGCAGTTCTGTTCTACATTAAAGGTTGTGGAATAAGTTTAACTGATTAAGTAAATTGAAATTAATTTTATTCATTTCTTTTTGAATATCTTTAAATTCGATATTTAATTTTTCAGGCATATAAAATGATGTGAATACCTTATATTATGGCATTAGATTCTATTTCATAAGTTTGTTTTATCGATAAGAAAAAAGCTAAAAATTAATTTCAATTATTTTGGTAAAAGCTCATGGGTTAAAAAGGTATAAAGAGGAAATGAATATTCATAGCAAGATTGGTAGAAAGAATGGTTAATACAATTTTGATTTAACGATTACTTAAAATAAAGTTAAATAAAACACCTGGTTTGCTCCAAATATATTTTACAACTGGTTAATCATATTCGAGCTATTACTTGCAGAAAAATTTCAAGGAAGTTTTTACTATCTATCAATTCTATGTACAACAAGTTCTATAGCCAAAAACAAAATAAAGGTGTGTTCTGAATGACCTTTCACCACGTTTAGCTTATGTTTTTTTTGTTGATATAATCAAAGCAAATAAGAAAAATATGGGCGAAAAATAAATAGATTAAGATTGAGAACATAATAAATTGTATTTTGCGTTTTAAGAAATGTAAAGTTTGCTCTAATTTTATATATGTAATAAAGGCTTTCATATAAGAATTTGATGATTTAAATTTAATTTTAGATGAAAATTAACGTCATTAGCCAAAAGCTGACAAATCAATAAGGTTCGATATGGTCATTTCGTGTATCAAGAACATAAACTTCAATTGACTAATAGTCACTTTTTCATATTTTATTTCATCAATATTATCCTCGGTAGTTATTTTATATTCACGCAATAAAGTGAATTTTCTAGCTCTATTTTTAAGAAGTTTAACATTTTCTAGTCCAAAAAATGGATATTTGTCATTATGTTTACTTTTAAAGATGTTTATAGATGTATAGAACTCTTTCAATTTAGGAATTAAATATATAGACATCATATGATTGCATTGAAAAATATTATGTGTACTTATACACTTATCTTTTCTATTTTCGAAAGTATCCCCATCAATCATAAATGCTATGAAAAATAAAAAATGAAGACCACGATGAAATCCGTGTTTTCCATATTTACGTACATTTTTTGATTCGTAAATATCCATCGCTTTCCTATAATACTCTACATTTTTTGGTGGCATAAAAATCGAACTAAAATTATGAAAAAAATTTAGCATATATAAGACGTCACGTTTCTCAATTTTTTTTTTCATTTTTAAAATTAATTCGGTCATAGAATCTTTGTTTTTGCTGATTGCATTGCAAAGATTCTGAACAGATATTCTGTATACCATTTCAAACAAGTAGAATTCGTTTTGTAATTCTTTGAACTTTCTTTCAAGTATTTCAGCAGCTGCAAATTGACTATAATCCTTATGTGTATACAATAACTGGCCTATATTTTTTTCATCTCGAAATAATTCGATAAATCTAATTATTAAAACCATCGTTTCGGGAAATAGCATACAAAGTGCCATAAATTCATCTTTGAGTCTGTAATTTTCACAAAGATTATTAATTGTAATGTCTTCAGCAGAGATTGGGGTCTTTTCGCTTCGATATTCGAAAAAAAAGTTTATACAGAAACCAAAAAATTTATTTACAACATCTAATGGTGATTTCATAGATGTTTCACAGCATATATATATGTTTGTATCATGATTTTTCGTTGTTTCGAGATTACTTTGCTCATGTGCATTTTTCAATATGTCTCTTATTTTCTCAACATCTTCTTCGGATATTAAATCAATTCCAATGCCAGTAAACTCTTTGAAGATCAAAAGGCTTATGCGATCATCTGCTTCTTTTTCCTTCTTCACGAGAGTATTTCTGTGAATATTCACTGTTTGGGAATCTGATTTCTTGCATGCATTGTAATATGTTTCTGTGTTTATTTTTATTTGTGATTCGTTCATTCGATTCACTTTTCTTTTCTTCTTTGGATCCATCCCCTTTCTTTTATGTATAAATCTATAGCACAGTTTATTTCCAGCTATCTTAGGTTTTTCATGGGGATAAATACTAGCATTTACTTGGGGATGCGTAAAATTATATGTGTAACAGAATGGGTTGAGTCTATTCGTAAGTATTTTACTGGCTTCATGGGCTTCCGGGATCGTAGATACAATCGTATTATTAAGAGTAGTATCTGCTTTACAAAATAATTTTTGTTCTTCTGCATTTATTATATTGCGACTACATGCTATAAAAAATAAATTGATAAACGAAATAAAAAGAAAATTCATCTTTCTTGAATGATCTTTTTCTATATATTCTATTACTTATGAAAAGGGTAAATGTGTTTAGTAGTATTAACCTTTATTGTTTAATTTAAAAAAATATTTTCTAATGTACCAAAAAAGTGAGTGCCTTCTGAAATATAGTCAGTATATATACATTATTGATTTTCTTGCGCAAAACCCTTTTCTCAAGGATAAGATTACAATTTTTGCAAATAAATTAAAATAATGGCATACAAAATTTGCACTTGAATCTTAAAGGGATACATTTTGGTCTTGGGACTTTTAAAAAAATAGATTCATTATTTTAGTCTCTTTCCAACTCTTATGTTCTTTTTTTCATCGTTATTTGACAAAAAAAAATAATGGTTCTATTATATTAGAAATGGTGTTTGGATCTATAATATGCAACTCTTCCATAGATTTTAGTTGAAAAAATCTATTATAAATATTCAATTCACTCAAATATGAGAAAGAAATAATTAAATAAAAAATTAGCCCGTGGTAAGAATAGTATGATTTTCAAGTTTTTAATAAAGTCAAAAATGATTTTTTAAAATTACATTCATGTTTGTATGATCTTCATTATTTTGAAGAAACTATTGGAATTTGTGTGCAAAACTCACACATAAAAAAATAGATTACCGATATAATCGTATATAAAAAGTCGCATGGTAAACTAAAATTCTTCTTTCCCTCTTATGTGATAGAATAATCGAAATTATGTATTCTGACGCGAAAAATGTTAAATTTACAATTAAAAGGTCATATTGCAATGGAAATATTACGAAAATATCGTTTTATATAATTCGAAATTGTGTCAAATTCCACGCACTAGATTATTACCATAGAAATGGCCATATAATTAGAAATAATCGAATTTTTTATATATGATAGCAAAGATAAGTTACGATATATTTTTGTCTAGGCAATTGTTGATTTTGATTTTAAAGACCAAAAAATGTGTTAAGTTATTATAATTGTAATATATGATCAATTTCACCAACCAAAAATTTTATTATTAAATTCTTTGTATTTAGAATTTTATAATATATTTTCTCAACATGAAATAATGCACATTCCGGCCTTATAGATTATAATAGCTTAAACAAAGCCTTTGTTCTATGAATTTCTTATTTTAAACGTTTATAAAAAATTCAGCATGAAGTGATTTAAGATTAAATAAAATTTTATTGTATATCAGCAAGTAGCTCTTAATTTTTCAAATTTATTGATCAAAAAATTTAACTAGATCTATATATTTTTTTACCTATACTATCAACACTGCCGATTATATTTTTTGGCTATGTAAACAAATAAATAATAATATTTACAGTGTTTAGATCTTTATATAGTGCAAAATTTGAAGATATAGATATTTCTATACCAACGTATATATATCGAATGTTTAATTAAGATTGCTTACTTTAATCATGCCAAAGATTTTATAACAAAAAAACCAAATGATTATTTGAGTGAATATTTATTTCAAAGATACAATGTATACAATATTATTTTCTTCTTTTAATAACATATTAAAGAATAGTACATCGTTTCTTTATATATCTTCTTTAAAACCGCTCAAAGAGCATTTATTGATTCTTATATGTCTATATATATAATGTACACGACAGAAAATGAAAATTTTGTATTTCCGAATTAATATTATGATTATCTTGCCTCTATTGCACAAAAAAAGAAATAAATATAATTAAAAACAGTAAAAAAAATAGTGTGAATATTTAAATATTTGAATTTATGCATAAATAATTTTTTTTGAAATAATTGTGTTGTTCTTTTCATATGCAGAAACCTCCTCTTACTTAAGTTTATACGAATACTTGGAGATAGAAACGATAATCCTGCTCATAAAAATAATAAACTTAGATTTGATAATTTATAAAAAGACTCTATATTTGGTTGTCTAAAATTAGTAAGATATGGGTGGATGAAGTAAGATGCAAACCAACCAAAAACATCGTAAAAACGTCTTTTAAGATCAAAATTTACTTTCTAATTAATTTAAAAATCCGTTGTATAAATAATAAGATACAGATATAAACATAAACAATAAAAAGATAATATATTACTTCAGAGTCAACGACATGGTATTGGTTTATATGATATAACAGACAAAAAAAGGCTTATATTTCAACAATATTGTTTTATCATAGTTTTTTAATTTATTAAATAATATAAATTATGTTTTTAGGATTTCCTAAGCACATGTCTATCCTTTGTGCAAAATTATGAAGTAAAACAATATCATGTTACTAAAAATAGGTTTAAAATTTATAAATAATTTTATTCTACTTTTTTAAAAATTAATCAATTGTTTTCGCAGTCAGTAGAAACCGGGTATTGTAGAGTGACACAATAGAAACATTTTTTTAGTAAATTAACTGGAAACAATTTCGAAAAAAAAGTTTAATGTATTTCTTCATTTTTTTTACATGTTTCTTCATGTGTTTCTAAAAATATATGCGCGAAGAGCGAATTAATAACTTTATTTAAAAATTTGAAACTTATTTAGATTCAATATTATAAAAATTCCTACTGAAATTTAATTTATATTTTTACCAGCAACAAAATTATTAATTATATATAAAAACTCAAAATAAACAAAAACTGTTTAAAAAATGCAATATTATATGAATAAGAACTCAAAGTAGGCAAAAATTTTAGAAAAAGATAGAATATTATAGAATAAAGCTTGAAATGAGCGATATACATAGATATTAAATTAATTTACAAGATTTAGTTACACATTTAAATTGTATGAAACTATAGATTAGAATAAATTGTAATAGGTGGGCTTTATAAATGTCTGATTTAAGAGATAACAATCCTGTGAGATAAAATTAAAAAATAACCGTTTAAAGCTTTACTAGTATAGCATTTCGTTAAATGAAATCAGTTTAATATACAAATGTAAAAAATAAAATATAACAAATGCAATCACATAGGATATGGTGGTTACAAATTCCATAAAAATTATGTTAAGAAGTTAAAAATCGCAGATGAAGATGAAGCATACATGAGATCTCTCACACGTCGCAATAGACTTGAACTCACGCAATTTGACTTGAGATGTGCAATTGACGAAGATGTATGCGTGGGTGGTAAAAAAGGTGCATCAAAGAGTTGTTCAATATTCCTAATGGACTGTTAACACTCATTATATGTGTTATTTAAGAGAAAAAACTTAAACGATGAATAAAAAATGAAATTAAAATTAAAGGATCAGCATAAAATGCCTAGAGATATATGTAAGCTCTTTATTCTACATTCCATCAAAAAAACTGCAAGTTGTATAGAAATACAATTGGTACTTTGTTTCAATGTAATAAACCCGTTTTTAAGGTATATAAACATAACAGTATTAAGGATTTTAACATTAGACCAATATTTTAAACATATTTGATCTAGAAAATAACAATTTACACATATGAAATATTTTTAAGCTTAATATAATGCCTTTTTTTCATAATTAAAACATGTTATACATTCATATCTAAGTAATTCTATTTCATGAATTTGACTCTAAAAAAGCAGTAAAACCATACATTTTGGCATATAAATGATTCTATATTTGTGATGCAAAACAATGTAGCAAAATGTGGGTTTTTCTGTTTGTTTAGATATCATTCTATTCAAATTGAAGCTTAAGCGATAAACACACTCTAAATTATTTTACAATCTTTTTTACATAGAAACCGTTGTTCGAGAAATACAATGGCTTGATAGTTTATTCTATTTTTTTAGTTTTAAATTATTTTATTAATCAAGAGTAGATTTTATATTTTGCTATATTTATTTAATCCAAAAACACAAAATAAAATTGTTTTTACATCTTTTATGAATCATTATGTGACGTTTATCATATGATATTATAATAAAATTTGGTTATATCTCAGTATATATGTTTTTCATAAAAAAAAAGCTATAATCGGCTCTATTTTTCTTTGCATGTTAGAAAATTAGCATATTAAGATAGATTATATATAGATAAAAAATTTTTGGATAAATAAGGTTTTTGCATCGTATTTTCGCACAAAAAAACGAATAATTTGTTGCTGATAGTAATTATTGATGGTAATTTGAATATTTCAAATTTATATTTTTAATGGTAGGGGCTATATTTCCTAAATATTCTTTGTTTAAAGCTACGTCGATAGACACACATCTAATATAGTTAGCACTTTAGCCATTTGTATAAAGTTCCCTATAGCAACATTTACATGTTCATCTATAATTAGAAACATATTTTCCAAATAATATTATTTTTTGCATCAATTTTGGCAATACCTTTTTTATGAAAATAAATTTAAGCTTGGAACTAAAAAAGCCGACCTTAAGAATTTGATTAATGATAGGGTTCTTGCAAGGTATATGTGAAATTTGAGTCAATCAATATAACCAAATCAAATGTTGTTCATTTATGCACATTTTATTGTATAAGAGGTCAAGATGTTTCTAATTGTTATTTGGGGCAAATCGAAGTCAAATTTATGAAATAATATGTAAAATCTTTTGTGGCACTGATTAAATTTTAAAATAGGGGTTATTTTTTAATTCTCTATATTACTTATTTATTTGTATAAAAAAAATTATATTCATGAATAAGTGATGTTGCAATAAAAGCGACAAATGTGCCAATTAGGGTGAATGTAACTTACTGATGATTGCTGTATTATGTAAATGGCTTGATATAATGCCAGATTATGATGTAAATAGTTAAGCACTTTTAAATTCTTGGAAAGAACTTAGTAGTAAAATATATTACGCAAGCTAGTATTTGTGCTTCTAGTAAATTACGCTGAAAATCACTTAAATTATCTAAAATATATAACCATGTTATATTTACTCCATGAAAGGTTTTTATAAATCTTGAACGCATCCTTTTTGACTTTATATCGATAACAAAATATATCGGTTCCTGTTACAGAAAAAATGTCGCACATTATGTTATTATATTTACAGACAGTGCATTTAATACAATTCTGGCAATAGTTTGCTCTAAATCATAACCATTTGTTTCTTTAATGGAATTTTAACTAAAATTACACGTATAATATAAAGAAAGCTATCTTAGTTTCTTTAAAAAATTCCAATCACTAATTAAAATTCTAATTTCTATTCACAAGCACAACTTTCTTGATTTCTTGTGCGAACAGCGTCTTTAACGTTTCGGACATCTTTTCTTCTCCATACCTCTTCACATGTCTTGAATTACTATTCATGCATTCATTGAAATCTCAATGTTTGTATAAATGTACGATCCGGTTCGCCACTTCAACCCAAATTATCAGTAAATTACAAATATACAATAGTTAAATAAAAATTATGCAGCAAGAACTAAGAGTAAGTATTATTGAAGCCTCTAATAATTTTTTGTGCAACAATTTCAAGAAAAAATCGTCGAATTTTTTGAATAAGGTTGTAAATATACATCTTTACATTATTTCGTATACATAAATACGCTTAAATGGATTGGAAAAAAATCGATGCGCTTCCCGAAATAATTTTTTTAATTTATTAATTTACTATGGATTTTTTTTAAAAAGTAACATTGAAGATAACGCGTTACTGGAAAACTTCCACATATTTATCTATTAAAAACCGCAATAGCATTAATAAGATTTTCGCCGTAACATAGGCATTTAATAGATTTTCTGTGTATTTTAAGCCACATTTTATAAACTTAACGATGAAATAAAATTAAATTTAACGCATGAAAATCGCAATATAGATTATTTAAATTACTTAAGCCAAACAAATCCAACTATAGGGTGTAAATAGACGTTATTATCGATTGAAAAAATGAAACATTTATTTTTGTAAGGCTATAATAATTAATATAGGTAAAAGGTGAGACCCTGAAAAATAAATTTGCATGATTTGAGACATTGTAATTATGTAGTCATACATGAAAACAAAAAATCGTGCGACTTTCTTTCTGTTTTTATCACTATAACCATTATAACTTACGGTGTTTCATTTTATAAAAATAATTTCGCTATTGTTTGTATATCTTAGTATTGCACAAGTTTATAACTATTTTATTTTAATTTTCCAAATCCAACTATGTAGTTTTAAATATGATAAATTTGAGGAACAATAGTCACTCCAAATACGTCTTAAGACGAATAGACTCATATTATTATAGGGTAAAAAAATATAATATTATTAGGATGTATCTGTCATGATGTAAAAAGATGCATTCTGAAGTTATGCAACTACTGGTGGGTGACACAGATTCACATCGAACAAAATTTATATAAAGAAGAAACTTCCAAAATATCTAGTACACAAAAATGTCATATATTCCTAAGTTTTGAAACTGTTAGTAAAAATCCAATCTGTTTTTATCGCTTTTGAAATTATAATCTTTTGAGATTTATATAGCCGTTTCTCAATAAGCAAAAAACATTCTTACATTTTGAGTATTTTTATATTATTAGGCCCATTTTTTATTTTTTTGATGTAAGCTACCCATGTCGAAATATCTGTTACCGTTGTAGCTC
This sequence comes from Rhyacophila brunnea, assembly GCF_057557595.1. Taxonomy (NCBI): domain Eukaryota; kingdom Metazoa; phylum Arthropoda; class Insecta; order Trichoptera; family Rhyacophilidae; genus Rhyacophila; species Rhyacophila brunnea. Next base: position 120,137 of record NW_028232775.1, read on the forward strand.
GTTACACTCGATTTCGCTTGCCTGTATATTTAGCTTTTTTTTAGAAATATGAATAAATAATAATTTATTAAATATAATACAAACTAAGAAAATCGAATTAACTGTCTAATACCTTTTTATGTGTCATATATTATCAATTATACATAGTCATAATGTTTATGCGATTTAGATATATAAAACATCAATTTATATTTATTTCGTAGCTAGTTGACTTTGTATTTTTTATAGAATTAATTTTTGCTTGGATATTTTTGCCAGCTAATCAATTATGAACGTAATTAAAAAAAATCTAGCGAGTAAACATTTATTCACCATAATTATATGGTATTTATTTTTGTTTTTAGATATTTTTTGTATTTTTACTTCATGATTTTAATTTTTTTGTGTCTCTACGTCTAGGTTTTATGATTAGATGCAGCTGTTTGTTTAATTTTTGTATATTTAAATACCAAAAGACTAAGAATAAAAAAATATATATAAATTTAACAGCTTTAAGGAAGTAAAACAATAAGATTGTCTAAAATGTATGAATTAACGAAAGAGGCGCTGAAAAAAATATTTTTTAATTTTGTCCCTACATAGGAACGCATTTTATGAAATTGTACGTTTGGGTTGTTTTTTTTTTGAAGAAAAATTAAAAAATTTTAGATAATTAATAATCAGGGGGGAAATAATGATTGCATGCGAAGTCAACAATACTTTCTGCATAATAAAATCTATTTAACTACTTAAAGCATATACTTTTCTTGCTCTTACTTCTAAGTTGTCAGATGTATAATGTTTAAAATTCTACGTTTGATGAACGATAACATAAATAGATAATTTACGTGTTTAAAAATATAAACATCAAGCAGAAAGATTATTTTATATAATATGTCCATCAATTTGCACTTTTTAGAGTAGAGCGAATATATATAGTAATTTTATTTTTAAAAAACAGATTTCCAGCCAACACGTTCCTAAGAAAACACGGGTTAGTCAATAAAAAGGGATACATATTTCAGATTTTTATATGTGCTTTTACAAAATAAAACATTATTACAAGGGATTGGTGCAATATTCTTTTGGCTTAAACACTTGTATATTATGTGCCAAAAAAAGACAATCATTAAGAAATCAGATAATTGATTATAGATCTGATTACTTGCAAGAATCTTTATTTTACTTTAATATTCATATAAAAATACTATTAACACGATATCTCAAAATATATTACAAATAGTAGACCTAGGACCAAAATATCTACTTGAAAAACGCATCAAAAATGCCAAAAAAGACAAAATTTGAAAAATTTCGATAAATACACACTTTTTAATATAAAATATTTTTTATCAATCATTTTTCTTCGATTCTGTAAGGTTCTTCGTTGTAAAAACGCGCAAAAATAATATACCGAGGCAAAAGATGAGCACATAATTTAAAAAGTTGGTAAAAAGAAGATATAGATTGGGAAAGTGATTACATATTCAAATAAAATTTATAAATTCATACAGAACCTTTGATATTCTTCGAATATTATATGAAAATTGAGTTTATATAAAAAAAATATTAAGTTTTATCGTTTATTTTTTTTTTGGCTACTAATGCGAAATCATCAGAATTTATGAAAAAAAATAATAACAGGAATATTTTATCTTGTTTAAATCATTCAAGCAATCACAAAACCAAACATTTACGAATATTATCAATCTAACTTACAATTATTAATGATATAGTTTTAAACTCGATACATAAAATTTAAAAGTTTGTAAATATACCAAAAATTTTACGCCATCAAATATTAAAAGACGTGTTTTGAATGTGGGGAAAGCAGTGATTTCGCATAAAATTCGAAAACAAAATGAAATTTCTGGTTATTTGATACAGCTAACTTCTTAAGAAAAGAGATACGCTTTACCACTAGATATTTTTTGGTAATTGCCCGATTATTTATTTTAGTTTTAAAGGCGACTAGTTATTATATTTTTTGAAATATGCAATACGGATAATGATTTATAGATTAATGTGATAACCACTAAATTTAAAAAATTTAATGCCTAATTAAATTAGCGATATTTATGAATAACCAACTTAAAATATAATGGTTTTATCCGAAAGGCGAAATTTCTTGAAAACCAAATACATAAACTGATAAAATGCTGCAATTTTGAAGCCGAGAAAAATCATAAGTTCAAAAATTATGCATGGTAGTACAATCGTAAAAATCTCGATAAAGAAGCAATTAATCTATTATATACAGTAATGTATTGTGTTAAAATTTATGATAAACGTTGATTAAAGTCTTCTCTGTTTATTTCATCTTTCATAAACTTAAATAAATATATTAAAGAGCACCTCTGCATCGTTCTGCTAATTATACAAGTTTGTATTTTGTAGTGTACAATTATATAAAACGCTATATTTCAAGCCTCATGAGTATAAAAACCAAGTAAGAATACAACAATTATTTTGCACTTACATAACTACATATTTTTTTTCTATTTTAAAACCTTATTGCTGAAATATTCAGACTCTTATTTGATAATTTCTTATTGCTTTGGTTATAAACTAACATTATTTCAGGAAAGTCTTCCTTGAAAATTATTTTGATATATGTATTTTTTATAAGCATACGATAAATAAAATATTTTTGAAGCCAGAGACAGGATACAAACCGAAAAAAAAATAATTAATAGTAGATCAATATTTTTTATAAGAGGTAAAAAAACCTTCAGATTTTAATAGTATAGTTAGTTCAGGCATTTGAAATTTCTAGATATTGCAAAATAACATATATATATGTTTTAAAAGGATAAAATTCGGATTTTATCGTCCTTTTTAATGTAAATATATTTTTTTTATCATATGTTTTTTATAAGGATTCATAATTTAGGTGATCATCGCATACAAATTATTGCTTTTTATATTTTTCTACGAAATAAATACGTTTTTTATATTATATTTATTTTAATGGGTTCCCTAAATCGGATGATAAAAATAGTCTGCTTTAAATTACAAAACGCTCTAATTGCATTTAGAATCAACAGAAAAATACTTAATAGTGACAAAGAGGTGCAAAATTTACGACAGAATATCTTCTATATTTTCAAACATTATATTTTATTTTAAAGATTAATTTCATAAAAGATTAAAGTTTACTAGCTAATTATTTATATAAGAATTAATTTACGATTTAGTAAAATAATAAATTTGGCTAATTTTTCATGTGCAATTAAATTAAGAAATAAAATCTAACTATATTTTAAATTTTCTCTTGTTACCTTAATCTCATACAGATAATTATTAGTGCAAAAATCAACCATTTCACTTTTGTTTACAGTTTTTTTTATGAATAGATACAAGCTTCCCCAATTTTCGTAATTTTTGATAAATTATAAGAACAACAAAAAAAAATATGGCCGAAAGAAAGTCTAACTATTTCATATTTTGCTCAAATATGCAGCATATGTGGTTAACAATCTTGATATATATATTTTAGGATTATCAAACACATATATTTATTAATTTTAATTTTTATAAAACAGGCACTTTCGATATTATATTATCTTAAAAGACTAATTCATTAAAAAGAAAGATTCTAGATGTGAAAGCTTGTTTACTAGTATTATATTGCAAATTATAGCTACAATAAACAAACAAAATTCAAAGCGGTTTTCAACTAAAATTAAAGAAAATTTTAACATAAATAAAAGCTTGGAGATAATTTTCAGAGGCATAAACTATAAGAAAAAAAAATTTCAAAGACTGTTAAAGCATTTCTTTGTAAACAAGACTTCAAAAACCAAGTACGAGCGTATGTTTTTTATAAGAGAATGAAACCTTAGGCCATATTTTATATTTGAAAGCATAAAAAATATATGACTCATATCTGAAGGTATTAAAAAATCCATTTCTATACATATATTGATATACCTAGTTGAATTTTCAAATAATAATAAAAACCACGTAATTAATCAAAGAATCGCATCTTTATATATAATGCGCATTTATCTTTCTATATTATTGTTTTATTTGTGTATCTAAAATGTTTATTTTCTCATGATATATTTATTTCTATTATGTGGTGTAGTAAAAATTTTTCAGAACTTTTTAAAACTACTTAAGATATTCAATGGCAGATTATGTCCTATATTTTAAATTGTATATATTATTTGCCAGCTCATAAGCATAAAATTTAGCATTATATCATGAATTGTTCATATTTATTCCTAGCTTTTCTGATATTCAGTGGTAAATTTAACTATTTTTTTTTAAATTTGTCTATACTAAAAAAATGCTTTATATTAATTTCATTTTATTATATAATTCAATCTAGGAAGTAAGCTAATCTTTGTTTTGACCCTAAATAAGATGTAAAAAATAGCTAATCTTCATTTATTGAATATAGGAAAATTTTAAACACAAGTGATCTTTGATGAAAGCATAGATTGAACATAATAAAATAAAACATAAATTTAATTAGAATTGTATTTTTATTCTCTAACCTGTTATTTTTTCAAAATTATCTGGATATTAGACCTAAGAAAATGAAAAATATCCAAAGTCTACGTTCATTCTTGATTCAAAATTCTAGATACCGTGTTTATATGGTTGCTTTCAATATTATCATGAGCAAAATGAAATTGATTTTGCTGAAAATAAATATAAAACCATACCAATTTATTACAAATATTATAAAATTTAATCTTTAAAAGGTGCATGCAAATACCCTATAGTATTTTTCTGTGGTATATAGGGATCCTGTGTTTATGTAAATAAAGACCAGAAATAATACATTTGTCAAAAATTAGTAATTTAAAAAACAATTAAATATTGATATATGTAGAATCTTATACAATTGCGTATAATACGATCAAATAAGTATTGATGAATATTGGATCTGTATGTAGATTTAGTATATAAATAGATTAAAAAAAAGTTACATAATAAAATTATTTACAATAAGTAAAAGAAAAAATTTATTAAAAAAAAAGCGTTTAGAATTACGAAATATGCACTTTATATTTAAATGCATAAAACCTGCGACTTTTAATCATAAAATGCAATTTGATTTTGCGATAATTGTATATCAATAAAATTCTTCAAAATTATTCGTTCTTTTAGACGAAATAGTATGAAAAATCTTTGTTATTTTTATGATCTTTTTTATGTATTAATATCATTCGACTGTGGCTAGCCAATGTCCATTAAAAATTTATTTTTATATCAGATAAAATAAAATGATAAAGAATCAAAGGTATTACGTCTAAATATATTGCAATTAATTAAAATTTATCGAACAGTTTTTTTGTAAAAACTGTGGTTAGTTTTTACCTTTTTATATAATTAGGAACAATTTTTTTCTTTCTACGTAATTATTTATCTTATTTAGACATTTTGCTCATATGATCTAGTATCGAACTTTTTTTAGACTTAATATTATAAATATTGCATAAAATATATTTTTTATATAATTGAATGCATGAAAAATGTAATTTTTCATCTCAAATACGCCGATAAAATGTTATGTTGGTGTTATTATACATAAACCCGTTCAAAGTACTTTATAATTGTTTAATGAAAACAAATACATGTATTCTATATAAACGCAAAATTTACTACACTTCAAAAACAAAAATTTGTTTCAAAAATATTTTCTTTTGTATTTTAGAAAATTCAAACTTTGGCCAAACTTAATCTAATTTTCGAAGATACATAAAAATAAAAAATAGATAATTATGTCTGATCAAAGGCGTTTGACTCAATAGAACATGAATACCTACATGCATGTATTGAAAATTTGAAATTACCAGCATGGATAACATCTTTTATAAGAAAGATTACAAGTAAATGGAGTATATCGTTAAGGTTAAATGGAGAAGAAATCATGAATAAAAGAATAAAAAAAGAATATTACAGGGAGATAGTCTGTCACCTTTTTTATTCGTTCATTGTATTGACCCCTTAAGCAGAAAATTAAATGAACGCTTTCCAAGGGTGAGTTTACGGGATGATGAAATCTCAAATACAACAAATCGCCTACTCTTTATAAATTACCTCAAATTAATATCAAAAACACCAGAAACACTTAAACTCATGACGGACGAAACACTAACCTTCTTTAATGCAGTAGGCCTTGAAATAAACAAAAACAAATCAGCCACTAACCATGAAACATGTGCAGATGCTGCAACATTTATAGAAGGCCTGGCAGCCTACAAATATCTTGGGGTAATTGAGAATAGCAAATCAGAGCTAAAGCAAGAAACTATAGATATAATTGCAGAACAAATATTAAATCGAATAAGAAATTTTTGTAAGATTAAACTTAATGCCGGGAATTTATTTAAAGCCATTAATGAACATGCGACGTCACTCATAAATTACCGCATATGCGTATTAAAATTAGAACCAGAAGAATACATCAAACTTGATGATAAGATAAGAGATGTTTTAAACGAATTTCACATTCACCTCCAGCCTAGTAATAAACAGAGATTATATATAAAGAGAAATGAACTAGGACGTGGGCTATGTAATATCGAATTTAAAGCTGAGAAGATGATCTACCAGCTAAAAAATCTGCTTGAAAACAGTAAAAACAGCTCACAGAGGAGGGCCGCAATTCTAAAAGTAGAAAAAGATAACAAGAAACATCTCTCACTAATTGAAGAATATCTTAAAAATAAATATCATGCTGATATCACCGACTCCGAAACACTGGAGAAAAAGAGCAAGAAAGTTTATTGTGTAAAATAAAAGTTTAACCATTACACCAAAAACCTTTTGAAGCTAAGAATAATGATATGGTTGATATTGTTGGATCATCAAGATGGATAAAAGATGTCAACATTAAACCAAGTGAAGAAGGAAAATTCTGTTTTATTCAAGACAGAAATATGTTTTTTGGTGAGAGGATAAAATGCCCACATTGTAACGAAGCTATGAAAACAATTGATCACCTTGCAAAAAGATGCAAGAAAATGTTAGAGCATGATTACACGCGAAGAGATAATGAAATAGTAAGATGTCTTCATTTCCTCCTATAAAGACGATACAACTTCAAGAAAACCAAAAAAATCAGAACTCACTCAGTACAAGAGATCTGCGAAAACGAAAATGCAGAAATAAAAGTTGATACCCGAATTATGACAGATATTTTTAATCAAACAAAATAGACCTGAAGTTTTTCTATACGATAAAAAAGAAAATATGATTACGCTGATCGAAATAGGTATAACGAGCCTTGATAACTTGACTGAAGTTGAGAATGAAAAATATAGGAAATATGCCATCTTGGCAAATGAACTTGGTTTAATTTACAAATGTAAAACAAGAATAATACCATATGTGATGACTTGGGATGGGGTGGTCACAAAATATCATAAAAAATATGTTAAGGAGTTAAAAATACCGGACGAAGTAGAAGCATACATGCAAGCTCTCACACTCCGCAAGACACTTGAACTCATCTCATTTGAGAGAAGAAGAGCAGTTGATGAAGATATATCAGAGGAAGGTGTCAAAAGATGCATCAAGGAGTTGTGCAATATTCCCAACACGCTGAACACGTCTAAATAGATGAAATCGATAAAAAGAAAATTAACCCATAAATAAATAATAATTATATTATGTTCGATCCCCCATTAATAGGCAAAAAGACGGATTATATATTATCAAAAATAATAGAATTGATCGGAATAAACCGAAGCATAATTTTCGATGGATATTTATTATATAGTTAAAATAACTTAAATACAAATATAGCCTTTCGATATACGTTTATTGTATAAGTTGATTTTATTTATGCATTCTATTCTTTTAAGAAACGTAATATTCTATGATAAAGAATGCGCATACAATATGCAAATATAAAATTAGAAATGACAGTCGACTTGTTTTCCCACATAAATTAAGCGTTTAAATCATTTTTTTATGTGTTTTTCTGTCACATCAAACTAGCTTAGTTTAATTTTATTAGTTTATTTATCATTTTTTTTGCATTCTAAAATATTTTTCCGGATAAATGTGAAGCTTTTGACCATCGATTTTATTATAATCAATCATAAATGTAATATATGTAATAAACATTTATTGTAATCTAATTCCACTTATATGCGTATTCATAGATTCAAATTTTTTTAGTCCTTCCTTGTAAGATCGATATTTTATGAGGGGCTACAAAATAATTGCATTAAACAAAGACAATAGTTTATATTATGAAATATCCGTTCATTGAGTTACTTTATATCTTATAATTTCACTTCCAGATACAAGAATTTTATGTTTCATTAGACAAAGATTAAAAATCAAAGCTAGGCATCAATTCAAACTTTAAAAATTTGATTTATAAATTTTATTTATGATTGCATAAAATCATAAAACTTAAAAGAACAGAATTAAAAAATAATGACAATAAAGTTCATTATTAGAGGAAATTGTGATCTATATTATGAGAAAATCATAATTTCCGAAACTTGTATCCAAAGGATATAAATTTATCTTATATGTAATTTAAAAGAAAGCGAGAACAAAAGATTATCTTCTAAAATTTTTTTTTAAATCCTAGATATTTCAAAAAGGGTGATGCTGAAACAATAAACTTTATAAAGTGCTGATTTTTGCTTCATACAGACATTAAATCTTTCATATTATCCATCTAAAAATTTTTTTTGTTTTATTGACTATAGACATAAATATGCATTATTCATTTTATTTTTTTATGGTATTAAATTATATACAATTTTGCTTTCTACTTGTAAATTAGACAGGTTTCGTAGGTATTAACAAGATTTCATTATACTATCTTACCATTTTTAAAAAACCTTTCGTTTTAGAGAGTTTATGCCCACAAGTAAACATAGATTATGGTTAAAATTTTCTTTGTTGTAAAATTTAGGTTCTTAAGCGTCTGTAAAAGTTTAAGCCGTTTATACTTGTATGTTTTTTTGGTAATACTAATCAGCACAGGTTTAAAAATTTTAATTCCCAATATAAAACAATATTTCGTATAACCAACACTTGAGCATAAAATTTATTTAGAACCATATTAAATGCTTTTTTTGTTGCTCTATTTTCTGTGAAATCTCGAATTTATTCACGTTATTTGTTTGGAATTTTCATTAAAAGTAAAAATTTCTTATTTCCAAGTTACTTTGTCAAAACAGCCAGTTTTTAAATTTATATATGTAATAAAAAGTAAAAAGGTGTGCAAAAAATATATAAAGTATATATGATTTAAAAATTAAATAAAAACCATATTTTTATCCATTTAGACAATAATTTAGTAAGTAAAGGCTATAGAAATGAGGGAATTAGCAAGAGAAATGATTGGATTGATTATATAAGTATTCTGGGCGAATCTGAGCTTTATATATAAGAGTGGAAAGTGAAACGGCTATTTTGTTTTAACTTTATAATATGCAAGAAATGGCAAAATCCTCTAATAAAATTAGATACATTCAATTTCAAATGCCAATAAAAGATATCTAACATTTAAAGAACTTAGTTAAAGTATGTTTTTGAGCCCAAACTCGGTAATAATCCGATTTAATGTTATAAAAAAAAGTACGAATTTCTATTTATTTTCCAGGAAATTATAATTAATGCCTTATATAAATTAATAAAATAATTGATTAATGCCTTTATAAAACGCTGATTGGGTACATAAAAGAGCATCGACAAATGCTGCATAAGTAATAATATGTCTAAAGTCTATTTATAATTTCCAAAAAAATGAATAAAAAACGAAATCTCTTTGTAAGCCGGTATTAGATCTGAAAATTACGTGATATAGGTGCAAGAAAGCAAATTGAAGAACATTTAATATCCTAAAAATATACAATAAAAAGTAAATAGGCTTCTTGTATATTTTGACTATATATATATTTACGAAACGCCAGTATATGAATTTTTATTGCACTTGGGTTTAGCCTAACTACTATTCAACAATAAAGAAAGAAAAGTTAGAAGGAAACTAAAACATAATAAATATGATTGGAGGCGACTACAAAAATTTAAATTACGAAACCTAAAAAGAAAAAATAAAAGAAAATCGGTGACATCGTGTGGGATGTGTATGGATGTCTGTAGTATAGAAAATGCAAATTAATATTGAACATATACACAAAAAGTAGAAAAGAATATAAAAACCACATTAAAAGTTTCATAAATATATAAATCCAGGTATACATATAGAACAGAACTTGAAGACATATAATAAAGTGTGCAAAAATTACAATTGTGACCATCAAAAATATTTGTGCTCACACGAAAACATTAAATCCTAAAAAAATGTGAAATTGATATACCAGTAAGTAGCTGAAATAAGAATGAGATAAAAGATTTTTGAATTTAAAATTTCGAGAAAACATGATAAAGAAAATAATGCTGATATTTTTCGTATTAAATAACAAAGAATATAATTAAATTTTTTCATACGAAATCTATATAGAAAAAAAATTAAAAAAAATTATACAAAATCATGACCAGGCTCAAAATTGCATATATATTATAAAAAATATAGATTATCCGATAATATTTGGTTATCTACTTTTTTTAATAAATACAAAATACCTTATACTAATATATTTTTACCATGTGTCTTTTCTGGTTGAAAAATTCACATCAAAAATGCTTGCTAAAACTGTTGAAACTATTAAAGGGACCCTTTTATTATTTGAAACAACATACAAATTGTTTTTTTCCTTCTAATCTACTTGAACTTGTGTGTTTCATATGATTTTATTAAAAATTATTAGTTTTTTATTAATAATTGTGTAACGTTATCCGATTCTTATTTACAATTCCATAAAATAAAAAATATACCTTCTTAAACAATACATAAAAAAATAAATATTTCATTCAAATAAAATATAAAAATCATTTCTTAACAAATTTAAAGTTTAACTTATATATCGCTTCATATATAAAAATTTATAATCGGATCTAATATTTCTATCAAAAAAATAAATTATGCAATAATAAAATTCATACTAAATTCATAAAAACTAAAATTTCAACGACTGTTATGGAAGCGATAGGATTTAATATCTATAAACAACTCAAACATTTTTGAATCTTAAAATCTATATGATCGATACAAATTTTATATAAAAACAGGTTCTAAAAAGTTGAATTTGCCCAACAATCAGGAATTAGAAAAAAAAATTAAAATTCCGTCTATATATGTGCCTATCTTTAAAAATCCGAAAAAATATAATTTAGAAAAAGTCATTTTCCGGAACATTTTTATAAGTTTAAAACATGTTTATGTGTATATATTTGTTATGCTTACGACCTTATTTTTCGCAAAAACATATTATTAAATATTCTAGGAGGAATCATACATCGGCAATATTTTAGTTAACACAAGATCTTTCCCAGAATAAAAAGAATGAAAGGTAAAATAGCTGATAAAAGGTAAAATTTAAATTGTAGGTATTTTATTATTTTTATGAACTTATAATGAGCTGCATGTCAAAGTAAATATAATTAAATTTTATAGATAATTGGCAAAAAAAAATACATATTGTTTTTCTAGCTAGCGTAAAACAAAATATTTTATTTAATTATGTCTAAAAATTCTATTATTTTGTTCTACTTATCAAGAACATATTAATGCAACTTTTTTAGAATTTCTACTATTAAAGTATGATAAAAGATACTTCAGCATTTTTTGTGGCTATTATGATATTAAATGTGCTGTAATTTACATAATATACCACAGTTTACAAAGTGCAACGGTATATAGATATCACATATATGAGGTATCGTTCAAATAAAGAGTTAGTGCTGTAAAAAAATATATTTATTGTATTTTACTTCTATTTGAAATGTTGAAAACCAAAGAATTATTTTATTTACTCTCTGAAAAAACATATGCTCTTTTTAAAAGCTTTCTCGTCTTTAAATATAAAATAAAATTGCTTCAATAGTTTTTTTTCCGCAATATAAATTTAGCAAAAATCATAAAGAGAAATTTTACGTGCCTGAGGTTAAAATTAGTAAGTAAAAAGCTATATGTATATTTGAATTTATTTTTGTATTTTTTTAAGGTCAATAGATTTACTTTCTTTTTTTGTTTTTATTTTATAAAAATATCTGTATCTTATGTTGAAATGTTGCAATCAATCTTAGGTATACCACACCATTACATTATATCCAATGAATTTCCCATTTTTATACCTAGATTTTCTTGTGAGCAGTGCTTTATGTCTTAATTTATGATAGAATAATTTTAGAACATTTTGTCTGCGTAATTTTTATTTTTGTGGTTTATTAGATCTTATATTGATTTTTTATTAATAAATCTTTTCGGTTGAATATTTAAAGTTTTTTTTATAATTTTTTGCTAATCTAAAAGTTACCATTAAAAGGCAAAACGATCGCAAAAAGTTGGTTTCACAAAAAAAACTTGAATGCCTGCAGGGATGATCAAATTAAATGTACAAAATACAGATGGTAAATTTTATATTAGATCTAAAATGAAAAGTATTTGGAAATAACACGTTTGTTAACCCAATTGACCGATATATGACATATTGGTTCTAGCAGTATTGAAGTATTTTGAGCGGTGGAAAATTAAAGTAATTGTTACACAATTAGAACTTTATCATCGAGAACACCGAAAATAAAGTATATAAAACTTCAAGTTAGGAGGTCTTAATTATAAACCAAGCATAAAATTCGCTGATAAACTTATAAAATAGTAATAGTGGATTCATAAAATAGGACATCAAATAAAAATTATTGAACATTGTCTTGCATTTATAAAATAAAAAATTTAAGGATGAGATTTTAATTTAATCTTTATATAAGAGAACAAACTTTATTTATATTATCGTCAATACTTATAGTATATGTATTTTTAAAACACAATTAATACGCTAGTTTTAGATTTGCAAAAAAATGCATAAAGTTATTATTTTATAATTGGTAAATTTTTTTCAGCTTCAGTTTTAATATTTTTTGACCAGATTATCCATCGAAAAATCTTTATGGCAAATAACAAATTTAAAAAAGCAGCGAAAATCAAATCTATTATTTTTTCAAAAAAATATAAATTTGAGGGTAAGATTGGTTTAAAAAAAAAATGTGGTTCTAAAATGTAATAAACGCAAATTAAAAAAACTAATGCATAAAATGGTCCCTTTTCATATAAATATAAGCAAAAAAAATATATTTTTATTTTATTGTGCTTAACTGCTCGTTGATAAAACTAGTATTTGTTATATTGAGAGTATTCGAACAATGCAAACATATATAGCATTAAAAAGAAATGTAAATGTTCACATTTTATCATAAATTTATGTTGATTCTGTAATGAAGGTTTTAAAAGAAACAGCTTGAAAAGCTTATGATCTTTTCATATTTTAAGGCATTTATGAAAAAATCCAAATATATTTTATGACACATCTGTATTTAAAAAAATGATAACCAGCATAGATATGATATATCTTTAAGCCATATGTTGATCCTTGATATAATTTTTTTTGAAATCAAAATATTATACATGCATAGTTTTTACCGATAGGGTCACAAAGTGTTCAAATATGTTTTAAAAACTAAATATTACAATGAATTTATGTCAGATCATCCCAAAAAAGACTGAGTTATACGCAATACTTATCGTTCATTAACTTTAACACATAGTACTTTTTATAAAATAGAACATAATAACCTAATGAATTACAGCTTTTAAATATATTTTATTTTGATTTATATATTAAAGTCTTTTTCATCAAGATTTTTTAATATATGCAAAGCCACTATAATCGATAGTTCTTGAACCTTTTTTGTAATCTACAGAATATTAAATCTTTTTTTAGGCGTAAAGTAATTTTATATTACCAAACAACTTTTATTATATTTTTGAATACCTTTTACAGATAATATATCAATATGAAGCAATCTATAACCGGTTTTTTGAGTAAAGTAAAATTGATCAAAAGAATATGTTTCAATCAAAAAAATTAGCTAAATTTAACCAATTTAATTGTTTCTATCTAGGAAAATGCTCAAATAGTTGTCATAGTGTATTTTTGAATGTTTTAATAATTTTTTATTTATGAGCTAAATTTATAGTTATAATTTTAGTTTTTTTTCTCGAGCGAATTTGCTTAATTTATGCGCGCACAGTCACATAATATATAGCTATCTTCTTCGTCTCCAAATTATTCTTTAATACCTCACCGCCATTCGATTGAATGCTTTAATATTAATATTAAAAAAGATAATTCATTGGATTTATTGCAATAATCTTGAAATTATAAGTTCCTAAAATATTTATAATTCTTAGTTTATTTTGAAAATGTGTTTTCTGCTGGTAAAATTTGGAAAATAATTAAAAGACAAAAATTTAATTGACAACAAAATTTTTCAATGATTAGTACAAGAGCTACATGAACGTTCATGGTAAATTTTCAAGTGACGGTTTTATATAATAATAAAAGAATCTTAGCAACTTTAAAAACGTAAATGTAAATATTATTGCTTGTTTAGTTATTCGATATAGCATAACCTACAAAAATTGGTCAATGATGCACTCATTGCATTTTGATAAATGACTGAATATAGAGGTAGTTTTATAATATGTATGCTTATAAAAATACACTACATATAATCTCGACTTATCTTTTGAATGGCATCGTAAAAAACCAGCCTATTATCTCTATGAAATATTACTTTGCAGTCTATATGCTATAAAAAAGCCTTTTATATTTTTACTATTGTATAAAAAAGCCAAAATATGAAATTTTATGCAAGCGAATATGTAAAAATTTAATGAATAATAATCTATATAATTTCTCTAGTGACATTTTAAACTATTACTTGGTTTTTGTCGCTTATTTTATGAAAAAAATATCGTTTTTGGTTTATAATATCATTTTAACCTTGTTTTATAGAACAAAAAATCTAAAAATAGTTTTAAGCACAAAAATGTATTTGTATTGAATTAGGGATTTTTAAATGAAAAGATTATAAGAAGCGCAAGCTGTTAAACTTAAATTATATATAGAAATATAATCGAGTTTATATAATTTTTTAATCAATATACAAACTAAAATATTTATTTTACAATAAATAACTTGTTGTATAATATATATTTCTCGGTTGTTAATGAATAAATATTTTAAGATATAATACACAAATTCATAATCCGAAGCTATTTTCATAGATACAATCCTTATCCCCATTGTAAATAATAATTTTTTCATTTGTGATTTTCGAAAATTTGATACTTATAGGTACCTAACAATAATTTTAATGATTAAAAAGATCTTTAAATATTATGTAAGTTGCGGTTTTTTTTATTTTATAAGGATCAAACTTTTTTTATCATTAAAAACTTACATATGGTTTATGTTAATATTATTGCGAAACAAATAGTGGGCCTGAATTTTGGCAAACAAGAATTTTTGAATTTATTTATGAAATTTTATCGATATGTATCGATACATATAAAACATGTTAAAGGTTTTATTCGGATTTTAATCCGATTGTTGAATAAATATTTATTATCACTGTCGGTATATCGACAACTTCTTATAAATAGAACTATGATCGTCGTTTGCAGATGAATCATCTTTTTGTTTCTATATAATTATCTTATTATTAATTTTAACTTCCATTCGCGGTTTGAGACATAAATTTTAAATAAAAACGTATTTTATGTGTTTTTAAATTTGATAAGGTTTATGGTTTTTATTTTCTTTATATATATACACATCTTTATTATAGGATAGAGCCAAAATTATTTTTCTAAAATTTAAACATGCCCAAAATACGTGATAACATCATTAAAATGAGTTAATCACAGGAATATTAGCGATGATTTAATTTTTTTAGAAATAATCACACTTTTTTACAAATTTTTTATATGAATGTGTTGATTTGTTTATAAATTTCAAATAAAAAAAGCGTTAGTTATTTTTCCGAGATCTGTTTAAGATTTATATTGTTTTTATAATCTCAATGAACGCATAATTTTAGAAGTCTTAGCATCTAATGTTCTCCTCAAAGGGTTTACAAGGTGATTTTTGATTTTATGGGAAGTCAATTTTGAAATTAGATCCTAATAAGATTTTATAAATAACGTATTGGATTTTTAATATTATTTATAAGTTCTACTGTATTTTTAATAATAGTTATTTTTTTAATCCGAATTAAAGCGCCTTTTCCATCCTATTATCTTCAAGAGTGATGAAACTTCGTGGTGTCTAATATTTCAAGAACAAAATATAAGGAAAGAGGTTCAAGAAAAACACAAAACAAATTATATTAATGCATGGTTTTTAAAAAAAAACTGAATTCGAATTTATGTTTTTAGAACTCAAACTGTTGCTTTTTATCTAAGGACAAGTTCCTCGCCTTTGCTATCTTATTAGATAAAAAATGAGTATAGAATACTAGTCGATGATTATGAAAAATTGTTAATTTTTTAGAATTTTATTTTTTAATAGGATATATTCAAATTTATAGCATTCTATAAATCCACAGAAAATAAAAATAAAAATTCTATACATTTTTGTTAATCGAACAGTACAGGTTGATTTATACAAACATCACATATACTTTTTATATGATTTTTGTTTATGAATTAAAAAGAAAACTTCAAAAATACATCATAGCACAGAGTTGATAAATAGTAAATTATTGGGAAAAAAATGGCAAGACTTTTATATACTGATATCACGATTATATTTCTATTTTCTGTAAATATTAGAAGCATATTATGATTTTCTTATACAAATCTGATGCTGAAAATTCGTATATTTGGTGTACCATTTGTATTATTGTTTTTATTACAGCTATTGCACGTAATTTTGCTTGAAGTGTGATATGAAATTTAAATAATAACGGAATATACATTATAATAAACAAATCATCACAATCTGAAAAAAAACTCTTGACCATCTATTTTTTTTTTGATAATATCGTTGTATTTTTATAATTACGCATGCTCATATCAATTCTTGTTCAGATTAAATTTTTTTAAAGATTTTACTATAATTAAAGCTGATTATGGGATGGAAATGGAAAAAGAAGCGTTTCATTATAATATATACAAAAAAAATCGTCA
The DNA here is from genome assembly GCF_057557595.1 of Rhyacophila brunnea. Lineage (NCBI taxonomy): Eukaryota > Metazoa > Arthropoda > Insecta > Trichoptera > Rhyacophilidae > Rhyacophila > Rhyacophila brunnea. Next base: position 137,199 of record NW_028232775.1, read on the forward strand.
AGAGGCTAAGATAAGTTAAGTCGAACTATTTTATATTTGAATGTCGTTTAAATCTCGTATGTAATATTTTTTTAATGTCTACTAATAAATTTATGCATATAATAAACGGATAAAAAAATAAGGGGTTCATTTATCACATTATTTGGATTTTACTATCGTATTTATATATATTGTTGCGAAATATTAAATAACTATAAATATTATAAAGTTAAGTAAGGGAAAAACTTTTATTTCTAATAAACATAAACCAAAAGATTCGTATTTGCTAATAATATAGGCCAGATGTGGTTTCCCCGACTCCCCATTTTATCTAAGTATTGATAATTTATTCAGAGATTTTGTTTAGCGCGAAAATATAATCGAATAACCGGTTTTTAGTTCAGTAAATAAGATATTAGTCTTTTTTTTATAATTTTTCTTATGAAACACCTGCACTTCATGCTATTTTTTTTTGTAAATGAGATGTATTTTCTAAGCGTTATTGTTCTTTTTATGTTAATTATTTATAAGATTAGTATGATATATTATAAATATTGCTTGTATAAGGCATTAATTTTTTCGCTTGTCAAAAAAATCTACCAATAATCTGTATTTAATTGATTAAAAATATTTCATCTAAGAAATTGTAGTATTTTAATGATCACAGTTTAATAATTATTATTTTTGCCGTTTTACGACACGTGAGTGAATCTTGCCCATGCTTTTTATACCGTAAAAGCAAATATCTAGACAATTTTTTTATTGTTATTCTGTCAATATTCTTTTTTAGCCATATATAATTTGTATCAAACAATATATTCAACAAGCGTTTTATATTCAATATTTTCTTTTATAAGCTAGAAAATCAGCAGAAAAAGTAAGTTTAAACTCATCAATGAGATATAATCAAATATCTTTGTACGTCTTACTTTTATGTTAAAATCGGATATTAATGATAATGTATTTATATCTAAAGTTTACTCAGTTTTTTTTGCCTTTTAATTGTGATAGCTATCTTTTTATTTGTGATTCGAGACAATTAATTCTTATGAGAATTTCAATGACATTTATAAAAGCGATTATGCAGAATTATAAGAATTTCTGTATTATAAAAATGCTTGAATAGCCACAGTATAGATTTATGTTATGTTATAGTCTTTTTAATTTGTTTTACATTTTTTTTATAATTTAAAATCATTTCGACATCAATGTTAGCAATATTTTCAGGTTCTATTATTTTGAAAAAAATCTAGTTTATAAGAATTTTCTATTAAAGCGCAAAACATATTTAGTTATATTTTTTATAAACTCTTTTTTGCACTTATTTATTAATAGTTTACTTTTTATTTAAGGGTTAATTTTACTTTTAACGTCTGCTCGCGCAATAATTTAGATTGTTCTTTATCACAAATTTGACGTATGCTTTTTTTAAGCCTAAAAATCTATCAGTCTACTAGATGCATCTTTCACGCACAAGAATTATAATTCCAGTGTTTTTCTCGATACTATTATTTGGGTGCGTACTTTTATAGGAATATCTATAAAAATACAAAAAATTTAACATTATAGTTTTTGTAAGTAAAGTCTTATTACATCATTTAAAATTACATAATAGATAGTTTTTATGGTTTCTTATTATCAAACAAGAAATTAAAAAAAGCTCTAAAATTTATGAGACAAAAAGTCACTCTAAAAAATAAATATATTAATATCTATAAAAACTTTTGAATATGGTTTAGTTTCACTTTCTGTAGGCTTTTTAAATAAAATTTAATTAAAGCTAGAATGTTTTATTAAAGCATACAATTCCATTTAATTAAAAAATATGTAAAATTTTCAATAACTAATGGTTATGAATATGCATCATCGATTTAAATGCTATAAATTATCAACAATAACGTTATTATTGAGGAAAACATCGCCTCTTAAGCACAATATGATAAAAAAATACATGTAGATTCATAGGATTTTTTGAAAAAATTTCTTTCATTCCGATTGAAATAGAGAGAGCCTGTAAAAGGAAAACAGGGTGTAATTGACAGACTGTATTGTTTAGTTCATCTAATTTTGCAACAAAATACACCGTAACTGTAGGAATTAAAAAATTTCCATGCTATTTTATTGTTAGATTTTAATTGCCATTCTTGATAAGAAAATATTAAATTGGTTTATGTCAATAGTATACGGCTGATAAGAGCGGAATAGTATGTTTAAATTCAATTCCTACGGGGGCTAGTGTATTTTACATGGTATAACACATAAAAACATCAATTATAATCGTATTAATTTAGAAAACATAATGCGGTTATTATTTCAATATGTATGGAAATTGTATTAAGGTTCATAAATCAAATCATTTTCAATAATGCACAAAATTTCGATTATTTATCTATAAATATATTTAACGATGGGCTCTGATCACTTTTAGCAAGGGTTCTTACAAAATGGGCAAATTGAAAGTCAAATCTATAACATGATCATTAAGTGATTGATCCATGTTTTATCAATAGAATTTTATTTTTATTCTTATGGCGACTAAACTCATAGGATTTGGGCTTTAATAGTCTGTATTGTGAAAATGATCATAGTATCAAACTCTCATGCCTATTTAAAAATCACTTATCTACAAATTTCGCAATGAAAGTAGCATTTATTTTAATAAAGATCAACACCACCATCCACATGTAATAGTTTATAACTTTGCCTATATCTTTTTATAAATGAATACTATTTACTTCAAGATTGTTTTTTTGTGTAAATTTCTTAGTACTATGACAATCATAACACACTTTAATGATTCTGGTGTATATTTTGAGGATGATTACTCAAAAATTAAATTCCTAGTCTAGTGTTTTAAGTGTTCAATGGTTGAGTTACGCAAATATTTGACCTTTAAATTTTGATTTGGATATTTAAATACTCAAATTAATCACATGCAAGGACATTTTTCTACTACAAAACAAGTAAATTATACCATTGGCTGCAAGATATACAGCAAACGCTGATGGGCAGATCCACGGTATAAAAAACCATTTTCTTTGAAAATACACTTGATTTTAGAGCTAGATATCTTTACTCGAATCACGAGCACGTAATCAAAATCATTTTATTTATGATGAGGATATTTCAAAAGAAAAGATCCGTTCGACGTATCAAATTAATGGTGCTGAGCATCTACTTGGCAGTGCCATATTTTTTACTTCCAAACTTCAAGATTATAGTTTGAAAAATCTTTTATTTTGATTAACATATGTTATAGAAATATTATCTCATAACTGAGGCAGTATTTAAAATATTTTCTATAAATTCTTATTCTTGCACCATTGAATATTTTAATGGAGTATGATCGGCATCTAATGCTTAAAGATTAATTCATCATTTTTAAATATTTTATTTTTATTGGTCCCTGTACAAATTATTTAATAAAACGCATTTAAAATTTCAGTATTCTTTTAATTATTACAAAATCATTCTGTTTTCTCGAATATCACCATTTCGGCTATTTTTTAAATTATTTGTTTTGTTATAATAGTTAATATAAAATATTTTCGTGGAATATACTTTTCCTTGCAATGCTCTTTAGGATATTTTAAATTTCTCATCAAAGACTAAAACCCAATTTAATTATTTTAATTAATTTTGATTCGAGCAATTCTTTTTCTTATTTTTTCTTCAAGACTAAAACTCAATTTATAATTTTATTGATTTTGATTCGTGCACTGCTTTTTAGGATATTTTAATTTTTTCTTCGAAGACTAAAATACAATTTTATATTTTAATTAATTTTGATTCTTGAGATCATAGTTTAGAATCTATAGAAATACACCCATTTGAAGATGGCAACTTTTGTTAGAAATATGGCAAATTTGGCGAATAAATGTCTGAAATAAGTATCCCTGTTTTTAATTAAGTATTTATTGGCTAGTAAATCAAAAATCGACGACTTTGAAATTTCAGATAATTTGAGAAATGATTTTCTAATCCCAATTTGAGAGATAAAAACATATTTAGACAAATCAAATGTCACATATCAAATTCAAATCAAAAAAATTCAAATACATAATTTTATAGATCATATTTTCAAAAAAAATAAGCCCAAGGATGCGTACAATATTTATTTTTATAATATTCGTAATAAGTGGAAATATTACAAGTAAAGAGGAGGATCAAGGATCTGTAAAACATAGCAAAGTTTCAGAAAAAAAGCCCTGCTGCTGTAATTTAAATAATATAAATGTGGAAAACGAAGTGGAAAAAAAATTTGGTGAAATCATTTTAGATTTGCAAAAATCAATAATATCTTTAGCTGAAATACAGAAGTCTAAAGGTGATAGTCCACAGATTAATGATTTGCTAATGGATATATACGGTGATTTAAGTATTTTGGTCAAGCTTTACTTAGGTAGAAGGGAGTTAGATTCTATTAAAACTCAGGACGAAGCGGCTAAAAGCATAGAAAAGGAAAATGTGGAATTTAAAAATTTGCTTTCTTCAAAGATGAAAATGGAACTTGATGAACATCGAAAACAGCAAGCATTAATTGTGGTGAATGATGTGTCTTCAGAAAAATGGTTTAATAATTCTTATATTGAATTGGGTAGAGCAATAGAGGGAATAAAATACCATATTAAACCATTAAGCGAGTCGAAAGATAATCCTATTCCTATTCCGTGTTTAAAAAGGCGAAATGCATTATATCCAAGACGCCAGGATAGATCATCCTTCGGTTATAGCAAACTTCAAAGCGTAATGGAAAAATTAAATGAGCGCGAATATGACAATATGGATTATAGCAACATAGCAAAAAATTTGGGGGAACAACAAGATACAATTCTTATGAAGATTGATGAACCGAATCCGCAAAACTTCACTTATAATCAATCAACTAAATACGAAGCGGAATTATCAGATACACAAACGCACACGGAAAAATCAAAGTGTGCTTTAGAACTTCAAAAGTCTATTTGTGTTCTAGAAAAGCTCCGAAATGAATTTAGAAATATTCTTAAAAATGATACTCTGAGACGAATCGAAGCTTTTAAATATTATGATTCCTTGCTAAAACTATTTGAAGAATTATCTATAGCATCAACAACATGGACTGTTAATTCAGAAAAAAATAATGTGGAACCTTAGAAAAGCTTAATTTTATATAAATAAAATATAATTTTGAGAGGAAAAGGAACTAATTCAATTATGATATCAATCTTTTTTGATAAGTTAAATTTTTAAAAAAGGCAATAAATTTACGCAATATTGAACAATTTTAAAATTAACGCATGCTAGATATCAAATTGATTTTTACTCATATAAAAAAAATTACTTAATCGCCAAATCAGTTAATAGTTTATTTTAAAAAATTAATTACGTTTGCGTAGTTTTTGCATCAATTTTTGCATATAAATAAACTTATTCAAGGGGAAAATATGATTGATTCGGTTTATGCTTAATAATCATGGTAATCTCTAAATATTTTTTTTTTGTATTTTAATTGTCTTTTACTAGGTTTTTTTTACCCCTTAATTAACTTTATTAAGATAATATATTGCCATGTATTTGTTTTCTTATGGTCTATTTGAAATGATCTCACAAATGCCAACTTATTAAACGATTTTTTTTTTTGTTAATGTATTTAAAAAATTGATTACTGTGTACATTGAGTGTGTTTTTTTTGCTGAAATTTAATATCAACAGTTTGCCGTTTTCTATATTTTACAGTGTCTAACAGCTGTCTATGATACAATTAAATCAAAACCTGATGTCTGCATTCAATATTTTTATTTTTACAGCATTTGATTTTAATTTTTTACTGTAAATTCTTAAAATATATGTGCTGTGGTTTTCCATCATTCTTCCTGTTATTTTTACTTTACAATGTGGCATAATTTCAAAAAATAATAATCGTTCCAAATAAAAAACCATATATAATATAAATTATTTGCAATATAATATACTCTGCAAGAAATAATCTACATATATCTTGAAGGATCTTAACAATCATAAAATTATTTACTGCTGACTATTTGTGTTTTCGTCTATTACATGTGCTAAAATCCAAAATACTAACAGTTTATAATACTATAAAGTAAAATTTACATACTTTAATAAAATTTAGAAAAAAATATGTTTCAAGCATCAAGCTTTGCTTAAATAACATTGATTTTAGACTGCATATAATTATTAAATTAGATTTACGGCCTTCAACTTTCAGATGAAATTATGCAGCCAAAGCCAAAATACTATCTAGATTATAGTAAAGGAAAATAATCCAAAATCCTATCTAGATTTGTGCAATAAATATAATCAAAAATCCTATCTAGATTTAGGCAATAAATATAATCAAAAATTCTATCTAGATTTTAGTTTATAAATATAATCAAAAATTCTATCTAGATTTTAGTTAAGAAGCAATCCAAAATTCTATCTAGATTTAAGAAATAAATATAATCCTAAATTCCATCTAGATTTTAGTTAAGAAATATGATCAAATTACATCTAGATTTTAGTAAGAAATATAATCCTAAATTACATCTAGATTTCAGTAAATAAATGTAATACAGATGTGTAACTATTCTTTCAAAGGCCTTATTATAGTCTATTATACACAAAAACGCGGGTTTACTTGTCTTACGCAACTAAAAATGGATTAAATAAATCATATTACATCTTATTGTCCCTATTGATAAAAACTTCTGTCGTCTAAAAGCTTATAGCGACCATATCTACCCATGTTTTCCAAAAATCCAGATTTGTTAAGAAAACAAAATTTATATACATGAAGAAAATGCTTTTCTGTTGTGCTATAAATCTTAGTGGTAGTATCAATATTGGTTTTAGTTGTGGTAGAAAACCATCACCCAAAATTTAATTTTATGGATTTTTTTGTAATTTTTTTAACATCAAAGAACACAAATTTTGTGATTTTGACTTGATCATTAGGATCACCGCAACGCGAAATCATCCAAATCATACCAATACGGCTTGGATTATTTGTATTTGCATCTTTTATCGATTCGGTTATTCCAGCGCCGCAAATAATATGTTGTTTATAAACGAGATATTTATTGTATTGTAGGTTGACCTAACAGTGTTTGCTGTATTCCTTGCTCATAAGCGGCATTAATTTTAAGATTATTAATTTATCGTTGCTCTTGTCGGTACTGAATTGCTACTACAAACATATATTGATGATTATAGGTCGACTATTATAACTCTCGACCGCGTCTACATTATCTTAAAAAACAACCTTCTCTTTATGTAATTTAATAGATGATTACATTATTCAATTTTCTTTTACGATATTTATTTGACAAAATATCTCGAAAAAAATGAAAGGTTTTACTTGAAGCTGGCGTGGACACCTGCAACTAGCATTAAATTAATATTACGAATTGAATAATAATTATATGTTTTTACTTAATTAAAACTTAAAATTTACATATATTCTTTTTATATAAACATTATATTCTTAAATTTATTTAAACTGTATATTTTGCAGCCTCACTTAAGCTTGCCTTAATAATATAAAGATTCAATGCAATTTTTTTTTATAATTTTGGAGATAAAAAATGGAACATTAAGGATATAAAGAAGGTTATTTATTATAAACATCAAACATAAACAAAAATTTTTTCAAGGTAATCATCAGTGTAATAATTATTGCCGTCTATATAAACCAGAAATTCAGTTTAATTACTACAAAATATTTTTAGATTTTGTGTGTAAATTTAGTTTTCTATATAATGTCTATTTTATATATTTTTTCACATTTTAAATAAATATAACTTAGCTAACTAATGCTCTTTACTTGCAGCTTATAATTAATTATGCTAAACAAAAATAAAAAAAAACAAACATAAATTATAAATCAGATGTAAAACCCGATCCACATAAAATTTTCGTCTATACAATATCGTTTTGCGAAACCAATAAATTTAAAGAATTTCATTGTAGAGAAAAATATTTACTTAATTATTAAAAAATAGAAAGTTTCAATAATATATCATATTTTTATAAAATTCGATACTTAATTATTACAAAATAATTTTCATAAAAATTACTTCTTTAAATCTGCTGCGCTCATAATATTATGTTAATAAAACCTTTTTATATTTTGTTATTATAAAGGTAGAATAAAGGTATTTTGCTTGTTTTTTCTTCATAAATCAAGTGTATGATATTATATGGTGTATATTTTTAACGTTAAAAGTCTAAAATATAAGTTTTACTGTCTTTTTTCATATGTCTAATTTTTGCTTTCGATGATCAGTAAATTAAGTGGTGAAAGAGCTTCTTCTATGTAGTAATTTTGCATAATTTTACTTAAATCTTGTGTTTTTTTATATTTACATTTTAATAAATATATTTGTATAATACAGTTATTCTGCCAGTTCTAGAAGTAAGGATCACATAAACAGAGATATGACACATGAAATACTGTAAATTTGATGCAATGTGTTCATTCTAACATATTAGAAACATTTATACCTTATGATATGGAAGGTAGTGCCTTATGGGTAAGGGTTTCATATCATTTTTGCACCAAATTTTGTAAAATACTGGTGTTGCGCATAAAATATGTATATATAGATATGTATTTTTTTGCTTTTTGAAATAGTTTCTATTTTTATAAATTTTTGTGAATAACATGGGGTGACATTATCTTTATGCATACGATATTTACTAAATTTTAAAATCTTATTTTGAAAAATTATGATAATATCTAAATCCAACTAGATAAAATATTAAAACATAAATTCTATGTTTTCTAAACACTTAAGAACTCCAAGAAATACTTTTTCTGAACACTTAAATTAGACCCGAGTTTTTTGATATATATTTTTCCATACTATTCTATAGAAAGAGTTTTCGTGATAATTTCCTTGGTTCTGTTCTTTGAAGTTTTATATAGCTTACTGCAGTATAAAAAAAATTATCCTTTTATATGCAAATCATATATATTTTTAGGGCTGAAGGCTAAAATTTTTGTTTGTAAAAATGGAGCTTATACGATGAATAGACATATATATTACCTTTTAAATATAAAAATCCTCTGTTGAATTTTTCATGAATAAAAAAAATATTGCTGGAATACAGAATTACAAGGCTTTCAGATTAAAGAATGTACATAAATTTTATTTATATAGATAATTTATATCTATTCTTTTCACATTTAATTTGAGTATTTGTTTATCATTGAATCTACTATATTTTTTTGCTAATTTTATCATATTTTTGTGATGGCTAATGAATTTGCATAGTTTTAAACGCATTGAATATTTCAAGAACTCTATGCCTAAAAAATTGACAGCTTAAATAAAAATATGTGCTTCTAAAACACGATAAAAAAAATAAATCCTTTTTACATCTTTGTTTAAGTAAGCAATAGTTAAAAAATTACATTCTTTCATTAATTCATAAAATTTCATGATGTCGAATAATATGCAAGCTCACATTGTATTACCATAAAGTTTTCTGTTTTGATATGAAATAAATAAAATTGTGGATTAAATTTTTTTTATTCTGTCATTTTATATATTTTAAATGATTTATATCATTTTTCTTACCAATGATTTTGTTTGCACAAAACTAATTATAAATATAATAAATTTTTTTATTTTAGATAGCTTTATTTTACGGACAGGTTCTTTATAAAATTTAATCATTTCAAAATAATTCACCTGCAAATGTATTTATTATTTGATATTTTGATTTACAAAAATAATGATAAAATTATAATTTTCAAATAATAAGGTTTATTTGCTAAAAGGTATTAAGGTATGCTAATTTTACAATAAAATACAATCCCAAGTGCAAATTAATTGATTTATTTTTGCTTTATCATCATTAAAAACTTACATGTCTTCTGCTAAAACAGTATGATACATTCTTTAATGAAAATTTTACTAGCCTTTTCAATGCAAAAAATATATGAAATTGAATTTTTTTCTATTCCAGTGTAATATCTATATATATTTTTGTACAATTATTCCGATTCTTCTCGTTATAAAATAATTTTGCGTGTATTTGCCTTTAGTTTTTATCAATATATTAGTGCACTACGACAAATGCAATATTTTTTTATCTTTAATTTTTTTTTAGATTATTTATTTATGTATAAAAATCAAAATTTAATATTTAGGTAACAAAATGTTTATAAATTAACCTAAAATAGGATATGATATAAAAAACATTCCCCTCCTTAAAAAAATATGATTCTGTTTCATTTTAGGTTTCTCTTACTTTAATAAATAGCAAACAATATAAAAATCTTACTGTCTGTATTTTTGCTTTTGAAAGTAATTCTAATAAAATTATTCAATGATATTTTAAAAATTGATGTGTGTCACGCATTATAATTCATAGACTTTACAGTATTAATACGATTTTAATATTTTTAAATTTCACCTAATGAATATTTATTAAATTCAACAGAATTCGATGACATAAAAGTGTATTTTAATTCTAAAAATCCATTTTAAATATTCTTTTTTATGGCTCACAACTTTTTACCTTGAAAATCACATGCCATGCTTGAAAATTGATCTGTAATTTATAGCCCAATCATTGTAATAAACAAAAAAAAAATATATTATAAATTTTTTATTGTTATACACGAACGTAAATATGTTTATAATTTCTATACGCAGTACCTCTAAAATAAAATCTATTCATTATTGTTTAAATTTTACATTTCTATTTTATATAAAACGGACCAACGTATAAAAATATGTTTACATATTATCAGATAATTTGTCGTTCATAAATTTCGCTTAATATTTCTCAGAGAAAAAATAATCTATTTTGCCGAAAAAGAATTATAATTTGCAAATAAAATCTACTAGACATTTATTTTGAATTTATTTAGCATTAAATAAAATTTCAAGTATAAGCGGGGCTGGTTTTGCAAAAAAAAAAAAGAATCCATGAAGCATATTATGTCTTATAATATTTTAATCTTTTAAATAATCGAAAATAATGTAGAATTAAAATTTTGGAAAAAATAATATGGATATGATTTATAAACCTTCCTCACGAAATATCGTTAAAATAAGAGCAAAATTTTATGTCTACAAAACATTATTATGAAGACTGAATAAATTTGAGGCAAAAATTAGCACCTGAATATATAAATAAAGATTACAATAATGTATATCTTCTCTATATTATTTTTCACGTGGGTCACATTCCATTATAAAAAAATTATTTTGCCCATCTATATTTAATAGAATCTTTAGAATGATCAATAAGACAGGAAATTTTAATCACTACGTTTTTGGAATATTATTTTTATACGTTATCAATTCTTCTGTTATAGATAAGTCTATCACTTCATGTGATTATGATACAGATAGCACCTTTATTTGTGGAAAGAATGAACATAGCGAGGAAAATTTAACCGATATTGAAGAACCCGAAAAAGAAATGTGTGATGAAGCCATGAAGAAACTGTTCAATGCTCAAATTTCTCTTGGTTTGACTGATCTACCAGAAAAATATCCGAAAAAGATAATTGATAAACAAAATGTAATATTATCAGAACAATCCAAGGAATTGCATATGAATAAAAATCGATTATTTAATCTTCCCGAATGGGATAAGCCAAAAAAGGTGTGTATTTCCGATTTTGGCGACGAACATATTAATATTAGAACGGAGTATTTATTTTTAGAAAGAATAGCAAAACAGCTAAAGATTACACATTTAGAATGCAATAATATAAATATAAAAGAAATGTTGAATAGAAATCTTATGTATGATACACTTTTTGATGTTCTTAAAATTATATTAACAAATATTAATGAATTACAAAGGGATTTTGTTTTATATAATTCACCACCAAAATTGAAAAGGCAAAGTCGTTTCATGGAAAAAACGAGGCGTAGAAAAGCCAAAATCCGAAAAAATGTTTCTGAAAGCTCTGAAAAAATTGAAGTTAGAAGTTCTACATCGCAATTTGAGACTTATAAAAAAGGTGATGATAATACTAGATTAGAAGGGGAAATGTCATACCAAAGGAACAGGGAGTCTCGGAATTCGATATCGTCTTATTCTTCTGTCGGATATCAAAGAAACAGTGATATTTCTGTTGATCCTTTTAATTTCATGAATATGTTTGAGAATATAAACAAAATTTTAACTCAACTTATAAGTTTTATGCGAAAAACATATAGTATCGAGTTAAAAAATAATAAAAATATCATAGACCTGCAAGAAATCGAATTTGGTATGATCATGAATGTTTTAAAGTACATAAAAATTGAGCAAAAAAAATTACGTGTAAATTCTCATCGTAGTAATTATAATTGATTTTAATAAAAATTAAATTTGAAAATATTATTATACTGCGGGAATATCATCTTTATCTTATAAATTATAATAATTTAGGTTTATATTTTTTCAAATATTCAATAAGGATTTAAGTATTTATTAAATAAGCCTGATTGTGCCAAAATATTTTTTATCATAAAAAATATATTATAGTTAAACATTTGTAATAAATCTGAAAAAATACGTTCTCGTTCTTTCCGATTACAAAGAATGGAATAGAATATGAATTAACAATATAAAAACATATAACATTTGAAATAATTCATGTTTCCTTTTTTTTTCATGTTGTATACATTTCCTAAATAATTGTATTATTATAGAATTTATTATTTTGATTATCTTTCTAATAAAGTTTTAAGGTAGTAAAATAAACATCTAAAATATGCCTTTTACATATAATTATAACTTAAAAACAAAAGTGATGAATTTATCATCTATGCTTATATTTGCTTTTTAATATTATTACCGAGTTCACTTTTATTATATGTTTTTTTAGCAATATTATATCTTTTCTCTAAAAATTTGTATTTTTCTAAAGTCAAAAAAAATTATATGTTTTAACAGAATACAGAATCAATACATGATTATATATTGATATACGGGAACTGTGGCGATTCTCTTATGTGAATATCATACAATTTTTGCATAATAATTATGTTTGACCGTATTTTATTTTTGTTCTTTCATGAGCAAAGTTTTGAACAAATTTTTGTGCTTTAAGACTTTAATTTTTTATTATACTTAACCAATGGCTCTTTTATAGCTTAAATTTCCGATTTTTCATTTTAAAAGATTATAAAACCCAGTTTAGACGAATTTACACCCTCCACATTGCATTAATCACATTTAAACGTTTGTGTTATTGCTATAAAATGATAAAGCAAAGTTCATTTTCATATAACTTATTATATAGTAATTGAATCAAAACTTATATCTTCATCCAATAGGCAAAAATAAACTATTTATATTAAAATAGTTCCAAAATATACATTGTGAAATATTAGTGATTGGATTTAAAAAATACACATGTATTTTAGTTGTTTTAGGCTCATAATTGTTATTTTCAGGCAAGTGTATATTCCTCGTCCAACATTAAAACATTAAAACAACCATTTCTGGTATCGTTTTTTTTTGTTAAAATGTTTGTAAGAATTCGCCAAATCCTTTTCATTATGCATTCAAAAAATTACTTAGAAACTATGATTAGAAAAATTTTATGATTCAGAGATTACTTACATAATTTATAACATTAAAAATTATCATAATTAAGTAAATTTAAGTTGAATTTTCATTGTTAAGTTTCGTCGTTTTTTTATGAAGAATATCTATGAAATGATTTTAAGATCTTAAATTCGTTTAGGGAATACATATTTCACATATGAAATCATTTACAGCAAATTTTATTATAATAAATTCTCTTCTATTAAAATAAAACCATTTTTTAATTATAAACCATAAGATTTTCATGATGTATTATCTTCTATTTAATTGCTAAAAATTCTAGCCGATTAAGAAATCAATAAAAAAAATAAGTCACAGTTGTAATATTCTAATAATTTTGTGATACCAACTAATTTTTCTTGTATAATATCACTATACAAGGAGTCATATTTGCGGCATTGAGTTAATTACGTCAACATTTGAATGAAATATATAAAAAACAGTCTTATAAATTTCAATTGGTTTAAAAAGCTTATACATGTAATAAAATGCAATTATTTGAGAAATTCGGTGTGAAAATGAATTAATTGTAATTCACTGGTAAAAAAACCATTTCAAAACAATTATGTCAGATATCCGGGAAAGCTATTCGCGAAGAATAAATTGTGTTTTATACTATTTTTTCATGTCAAAATTTAAAAAGAACAAGAATTGTAGATATTTATTAAAAATATCTAAATATACTATTTGTTTTACAAAACACATAAATATGACAAAGAAGCTGTAAATAAATAGAAAGAAATTAGAAAAGTAGTTATACCACAGATTATAACCGATTGCCAACAATATTTGAGCAAAACATAGAGCTAAAATCAATGAAAGCAAAACAAGGATCATGAATATATTCAATACATTTTGGATGGCGTATGGATATTAAGAAAGATCGATTCAAGTGTAAAGAGAAGCGTATTTCATGTAGAAGAATAAAAGATATAAACAAATTTTGATAATTTAATGTCAAAAATGCCATCATACTTTATACCGATCATTTTAAAGAATATAAAAGGCTCAAAGACAAATATATTAATCATTTAATGGTTAACCAAATATAAAACTATAACTTTTCAATTAAATGATAATCATACGCACTTAAATATAAACGGAATGGAATGAAACTAGATATTGTTCTATAGTTAAAACGCAACCAAAAGTCGACTTATAAAATCTAAAATTTATACTATATATAAATATGACCAAATCTGTATATTTAAATTATTTCTGATGTTTTTTTAGATTTAGAAGTTCTTTTCACACATAATTTGACGCCATTTTTTTATAAGGCATATATTTTTTTTTAAGTACAATAGAAATAAACCGGATCAACATTCGCCTTAGAAAAAATATTTCATCATGAAAAAAAAGTAAAATATTAGGTGTTTCTGCAAAGGGCTTTGTCGCTAGATGATTTTATCCACAAATTCAGCCTTCTATTATAATGAATGTATTTACAGGCATGAAAGATTTATAAAACATTTCCCCCTTTGGGACATAAATTTATAGTATGCTATTCAGAGATCACATTTCATAGAAGAAAAAGACATTTGTTTTTTTTCTTCAAATTAAATTCCTTAGCTTGAGTTCTAGATTATGGCCTTAAATAGGTATTTTTCATTGACGAATAGATATGCTATGCATTTTCACCAATATATCATGTTAAACATAGTCACTTATATTAAAAGGAGAGTCATCCCCTTCTATTGCCCAGAATTTTTCGGCAAAAAACCAACTTATGTGTATATTATGAAGCTATTAAGTTCTTTGAATACTTTTTGTGGCAAATTAAATCAAATTTTAAAACACGTAAGTTTTTAAAAATTTATAGATACAAATTTCTGCGCTAGAAACAAGCTGACATAAGTACTTAGATCGAATATTTATAAGATTTATTTCATTGAGAAATTAAAGTTTTTCATTTTTAAAATAGTCAATTTTAAGTTCGCAGATGATAAAACTATTAAAGGAAAATAATATGTTCATAAAATAGCGTAAAAAAATATTTAAAAAAAAAAGTTAATAAATTTTTAGAAGAAAAAATGTAACAAAATACGATCTTTTTTTAAGATACCCACATATTTTTATGGTCCACTTTTGCGTATCTATTATTTTAAAACATAAAAAAATTTAAAGAAGATAAAATAGTGTTAAAGATAGTTATATATGCAATAATTATATTATATATTATTTTAAACAGCGGTAAGCTTTTTTATTTTTTTTAAAGTTTGTAAATTCGTTCAGAATAGTATATGTATTAAAGATTTTTTTATGTTTTAGAGTATTTTTTGTTACCTTTTTTGCATCTCTACCATTTTTGTCTACTCTTTGACTTCTCATCCCAAAAATGTTTATTCTGTCAGTATTACAAAGCAATGAAACGATAAAAATCTAAAATTTGTGTAAAATGGAGCTTAATTTGCCTTTCATGTAATAAAAAAATGTATTAAAATCCTTTTGCTTAATTAATCTGTATAAAAGCATCATCACTTATGATTTATCTATAATGTTTTGAGAAAATAAATGACTTATTTTTTATAAAGAAAATGAATAAAGTACATATAAAGGTATGTGTCGGTGGAATTAGTGAATATTTACTGGAATTTAAAATATATAAAATAGACCTTTCTTTTTAGCTTGAAATTCTTAAGAAACAGAAAATATTTCACAAATAAATCAATTTTAATAAAAGTGGATTTGATATTTAAATGAATTTATGGATTCTATTATATTTCTTAGCATTGATATGTACGTTTATTGTACTTGTGGTTGGTAGAAATAATGTCAATTGTTAAACAAGTAATAGAATAAATTTTATATTTAAAGAATGTATTTATTTATGGGTTATTTTTTGTATCAATTTGATCTATTTAGACGTAGTCAGCCCATTGGGAATATTTCAAAAGTTCTTGATACATCTTTCGACCCATCCCAAAAATATATTCATCAATTGCTCTGCATTTCTCAAATAAGATGAGTATAAGTGTCTTTTGGAGTGCTATAGCTTGCATGTATGCTTCTACTTCGTTCGGAATTTTTAACTCCTTGACATAATTTAATGGAATTCTGTCACCACCCATCCCAAGTCATCACATATGGCATTATTCTTGTTTAACATTGTAAATTTTACAGTTTAATTTTCCAAGATGTCATACTTCCTATATTTTTCATTCTCATATTTAGTTAAGTTGTCAAGGCTAGTTATACCTATTTCAATCAACGCTATCATATTTTAGTTTTTATCATATAGAAAATATCTTGTCTATTTTTTTTGATATAAATATCTGTTTTTATTTGGGTATCAACCTTTATTTATGAATTTTGGTTTTCGCAGATCTCTTGTACTGAAAGAAGTTCTGATTTTTTAGGTTGTTTTGAAATTGTATCGTCTTGATATGAGAAAATGAAGAAATCTTACGATTTCATTGTGTCTTCGCATGTAATCATGACTAACATTTTCTTGTATCTTATTGCACGGCGATCAATTGTTTTCATGGCTTCGTTACAATATAGGCATTTTATTCACTCACCGAAAAAAACATTTCTGTCTCGAATTGAACAGAATTTTCATACTTTACTTGGTTTAATGTTTTTGTCTTTTATCCATCTTGACACCCCCAAAATATCAACAAAATTTAAGGTTTAAAAGTTTATTTATGCAAATGCGCTATGTGCAATGTATGAATAATCATATCAGAATAGTTAGGAATAATGATTTAAGAAGATAAAATACAAATTAAAAAAATATATTTATAAAAAATATAATAGGAAACGACGCTTTTTAAATATCCGATCAATTATATTTTAACATATATGCTGAAAACATTATAAAAAAAATAATTATGTAGGCTCGGTTTTTATATCTGGTATATTCTGATGCGACAAATTGTTTTGTTAAACGCCTTATGTGTGAAGTTTATATGGCTAGAATTGCTGATAGGTATTCACATGACTGCATATTGCTAATGCCTTGAATGCTAAAAAAGATCTGGATTACTTGAATGTAAATTAAACGAATTCATTTTACGTATTTTCTGCAAAATATCATGCAAAAAATGCTTTCTTGTGTCTGAATATACATTTTCTACATTACAATTAACTAGAATCTAAGAATAAATGGAAAAATTAAAATTTTTCGTCTGAAATTTTTTTTTAAAATTTAAATGTTCAAAATCTAAGTTTTAACATAAGTCCTATTTGGGAAAATTAAATTTGATTCATATGAAGAAAAGAAGATTATATTTACGTTTCTCTCGAAAACCGAGTTTTTTTAAATAATTTTTGCAAAATATATTTATATTATTTTTTTTTTGAATTGTACGAGAATTTTTTTTTTCTAGAACTGACGATGTTTCTTTTTTTCCTCATTAGGAACTTTATTAATTCTTCTATATAAGCATATTGATCGTATTTTTGCAAAGAAACATCAATTATATTTTTCTAGCTCGATTTATGACTTTTAGTTCATTCATACTATATATGCTTCCCTTGTGGCAAAAATCACCAAAAGTTTGTTGACTATAAATTTATAAAAATTATTTTGCTTTTTTTATTAATTTAAGCTCATACAAAAAAAACGTACTGAGGAGAAAACTTTAATATTTTAGTCTTTAAGATAGAGGATTTATTGTTTATGCTGTAAACATTATGAGACGGAAATAAGTAATAAGTAAACCTTTCTTAAAGGAATTTAAAGTGTCATATAGTATTTACAATATCACAAAATTGTAAATAGCCTATTCAAAAGAAAATTTGCTGTTTTCTTTCATTGAAATTAAAGAAAATCAAAAACAAACTGGGGTTAAATTAATATTGGTAAATTGAAATAATAATTTTTTGGGTGGTGATCATAATAAAAGCCGAAACTATCTTCTCCCGGTATTTAATAGATATAAATATTTATTTAAAGGGCTAAACTGGTAAAAATAGGGTTATCCGCATCAATAACTTGAGGAATGCTATTTAGTGGAACTGTAAAAATATTTCATTGATGAAACATGAAATGTTGCGGTTGCATTTAAAAGAGTCGTATGTTATGATGCTAGGTATGGTTTTGGGTACTAGAATTTGTTCGAAAAATAGGGTTTCAACAGACGCATATGTTAAAAAGTCTTATGCGAAAAGTATGATGAATTTGTTACAGAGAAGTATTGAAGGAATTTTAAAAAAAGCCATGTTCTATAGAGAAATTTAAATTATTTTTTATTGATAGTAAAAGATAAAAATATAAAATTAAACCATAAATAAAATTTATTTTCCTTTTCATAAATTTATTATCCTATTTCTGGCTTAGAAATAGATTTAGGATTTTATCGTTGAATCCAAAACCTTAAATTCAATTTTATGTTGCTAA
Source organism: Rhyacophila brunnea (assembly GCF_057557595.1). Classification (NCBI taxonomy): domain Eukaryota; kingdom Metazoa; phylum Arthropoda; class Insecta; order Trichoptera; family Rhyacophilidae; genus Rhyacophila; species Rhyacophila brunnea. The sequence continues at coordinate 156,073 of NW_028232775.1, forward strand.
GATCAAACATATTATAACAAAAGAATTTATATATCTAGTAGATATTAGTGTCAATTAAATCAATAAAATATTCATTGCATATTATGCACAAAAAATAACGTAATTTTAATTTGATTCTTATTTTTAGTTGAAAAATTACTTGTCGTATCATTATTTTATAATTAAGCGGACTACTGGTAAGATTTTTATTTCATTACAGGAAAAAAATTTCTTTTAACGAGCTTTAAATTCTTTTTGGGCAATGTTACTTGTTTATTTATAACGAATCTTGGTTGTCGTGGACTATTGTTAAAATATATAACATTCTACAAAGAGCAATTTAAACTGTATACATCTATAAATATTACAGAAATATATGAAAATATATGTTTTTATTAATAAATTATGCGCTTATATTCTATTAATTATCAATTCTTTTAAATTATATTTATTTGTAAAACAATACGTTGCATCAATAGAATATGGTATTGATATGATAGTGGATTGATTAGATGGCATGTGCAATATTTTCGTAAAAACCTGTTGTAATTTGGATTATAAAAAAAATTTAATTAAAATGACAGCAATAAGAAAGTTTAAATTTTTGAATGATGCCACACATCTTTTTTTTTAATGAATAATTTTATTTCACACAATTAAAACAAAACAAATTTTAGATGTGTTTTTAATTAGGTAATGATTCTGGCGCACAATAATTATATCAAAACTTGTAATTTTATATAACCGTGTAATTTTAATGTTAAAAAATGTCACGTTTTCTAATTATTCATATATGTACTATAGGTTTTTATGCAAAAATATATGGCTTTCTAAAAGTCTACATTAAAATTTCAAAATATCTTGGGCGTTTATTCAGAACATAAGCTAATCAATCACCATAAAATACTTATAAATCGACTTTTATAGAAATCTGGTCTAATACCATTTTTCATGGATTCATTTTTATATTCTGGTGCAATAAGAAATATGTATTTATTACTACATATAAATTAAATACACATATACCGAAATAAAGATTGAATTATTAAGATTTATCGCATAATGATTGCTTTATATTTATATGTTGCAGTAGAGTGTTGTTATATTTTATTTTTTGTTAAAAAATTAGGGGTATAGATTGAATTTACGATTGTTTAAAATTACGGCATGGCCAGCCTGAAATCAAGTATAGCGCAAAACAAGATGAAATTCTTTAGGAGATATCAAAATTTGTATTTTTTTAATTCTAATTATATATAAAAAATCGACAACGAAATAAAATTTATTGCAAAAAAATATGGTATAGATAAGCATCAATCATTTTAATTTTTTGCTGTTTTTAAGATTTTCAATTCTATAATATTTTCTTCTAGTTAAATTGAATTGATTACCTATCATACATCATAATTAATCACTGGGTTTTATCTATTTCTATTACATCTTCTAGGGTATCTATTCTTTTTATAAGACTGTAAAATAAGATATTTGCTCAAGATTTCTATATTTTGCTGAATGTCATGATTTTGTTTGAGATATCGACTCTTTCGGGTACCTTCTATGATATTGTGGTAACGCTTTATTCAATATTATGATATATGTAAAATCTTTGTCTTACACATGAAAGGTAATATTAAAACTAATATTACAAATTTTTTTTGTCTATTTTAGACATATTTTATATCATCTATACTAATTAGGCATATTTCAATAAAAGTGATACATTTTTTTCTTGTATTATACGATTTTTTACAGGTATGGCCCTAGAAAATACAATTTATGTCTTTATTCTCGTATCTGCCTTCATCTTAACATGTATCTCTTAATTTTTTCTTGCTCTGAGCGCCTGTAAATATATCCTTTTTTTTAGAAAATATTTCTTTCTAGTGTGATAATTATGAGCCTTATTGGTTATTGTGTCTCTTTATGTAATCTTGTTCTATATTTTTTGCAGTTTATCGACTGTTTTTAAATATTCATTGCATTGAGCGCATAATATTTTCTCGCTGCAAAAAAAATGTTCTCGTCTTGAATAATCAGATTCTGGCTTCTTTTACTGGTATTGAGATTCCTTAATGTATCCACTATGAAGAAACTACAATATTCAGCGTTTTTTTCTTGTAAGCATCGAAGTGTTTTTGATTTTATTCAAACAATAATTTTTTTTTGCCAGCACTTGCTATTTATGTATTTTAAAAGGGCTCAAAACCTATGAATGGTCATTGATCAATCTAAGTTTATCGCAGTAAGATCTTTCATTCTAAAAATGGCAGTTTTTATATGCGACATGTTTCTTTCCTATTATAATTGATTTTATGGCAGCGGAAATGTCTTGAACATGATTTAAACTTTTTTTGGTAAACCCAATTCTAAGAATATTCTTTTTTAGACTAAACACATCACACATGATGGTTTTTAGCTTTTTTTTGTGCGTAATTCATAGGCTTCTTTTATAATAATTTAATTTTTTATTATCATATATCTTTTTTTAGTTATCTTACAAATATTTCATCAGCAATACTGCATTATTTTTATATAGTCAAATGTTTTCTTTGGCTCTAAGCTCAAGATTGTAAAAATGTTGTACCCTTTCAAGTTTTTGTTTCATACTTTATTGCAATTTTACAGTTGCATTCTCTTTATATAGTACGCTAGTATTGCAGGCATTTCCTTCCCGTCTTTATCCTATTGAAGCGGGCTTTTTATGTGCTTTCAATATATTTTGTTGTTGTCGATCATCTTTATTTATTTCACCTATATTATCAAAATGCCGTGCGGCTTCTCCCGCTATAAATTGTAAGCTTTGATCGTCTTACGCTAAGATCTCAAGTTCAACGATAATAAAAAAATAATGGTCATGAGCAAAACGGACATCAAGTTATCGAATGACAGACCTGACATTTTTGAATATGACAAAAAATATTATTTTATCTCTCTGATCGAAATTGACGTAACAAGTATTGACGATACAAACATAGTTATAGGCGAAAAATTGATAAAACATGACCTGCTAGCATTGAACTATCATCTATATACAAATGCAAGATAAAAATTATCCCATATGTTATAACATGGGACGGTGTGATGACACGATATCATAGAAGGTATCTGAAGGATTATGATGTCACGAACCAGGTTAAGGCATATATTTAAACCTTGGGATTAAAAAAACCCTTGAATGAAGGGGTCTCAAAAGAAGGTGGGGTATTGAAGAAGGCTTTTAAGAGGAGAAGATAGCCGAAAGTATAAATACGCTGTGCGTACAGAGAATCATAAAAGCTGTGACTGATAACAAAAACTAAAATTAAGACCCTTAATTTAGCCCATTGACAAAAAAAACTTAATGGTTATGAACATATTGTTATACTTTGATGGCAAATGCTGGAACTTTTTGTGTTTTAGATTCGACATATTGGATTTATATGCAGAATAACAATAAAATGTGGTAAACAGATATCCTACTTATTACTTTTCGTCTTTTTATCCTGTATATCTTTGTGTTTAGTCTTAGGGATGTATTTCCATTATTTGTGTGCAGATATGCATTTAATCACCCACTCAGCATATTTAGTTTTTAAATTTGCTAACTAGAGATTTGTAATTTATTTACTAGAGTGCCCTGTAAAATCAAACTATTTCAAGTGCAATTATTACAATTCTCGATGCTAACAGAAAATTATCATGGCCTGTTCCTTAGAATCTTGTGCTTTTGGACTATTCCAAGTATATTTTCAGATAATATAATTATGTATTCTTTTCACTTACAATATCATTCTAATTGACAGGTTATTTGTTTTTAAATATTTTATATCCATGTTTTAGGTCTTAATTTTGTTCATCAACAACTATTTTTTGGTAAAAAGTTGTGCTTCCCAATTAAAAACATTCCGTATCACAAACATTTGTATGGCCTTTCGTTTTGCTGTACATGTATCATGTTAAGTGCAGGTATGTCGTTTTTATAAAAAATAATTATAAATATAGTCGCATCATGTAGCTTCCAGATTGGTAAAAACATAACATATCATAGAATTCGGTTTCTGATAAATATATAAAAAAAATTTTCTCTAAGACTTTATGTAGGTAATAATCTTGTGTTTACATATTTATGCGACTTTCGCTATTATTTTAGCCATGAATTCAGTTTTAATTTTTTTATCGGCTTTAATTATAGGTTGTGTTCGTCTTGTGCAGTATCAATAGAATCCTTGGTGATGACTTTAAATTGAATTTTTCTTGTAAATTCTTTTTTTTGACATATTGCTCTATTTTCTAAAGAAATATACGTTTATTAATGTTATTTTGGTTTATTATTTTAAGCACATCACCTTTACTATCAAGAAACTTATTATTTTAACGTATAAATTTTCATAGGAATTTTCAATCTTAATACATACTTGTACTTCATTCTACGTACTTTGCAGTCATTCATTATTAATTCTAAATTTATAATATTTTTTTTCCTCTTTAGAGACGTGGTTTTTTATATTTACTGCAGGCTTTGCTCTTGGATTTTCATAGGACTTCTGCACAGCTTCTGGTATTTTTGTTCTACTACAATTCCTTTGGGGTAATTTCTCGTGTTTTAAAAAGGGACCGCAAATTTAACGGCTATACAATTTATTTTTTAAGCTTAGTACAAGATATTATTTTGTTCTTCGACGTTCTTAGTTCATATTTGCCTTAACGCAATTATTGTTTTAAGAAAATATTTTTGCATATATGTAAATATTTTTGTTTTTAAGCTATAAATTGTTTTCTTCAATCTCTTCGTCTCTATTTCCATAAATTTCTATCTTTTCTTCATTTGTCGTCAGTGTTTTTCAAAAAAATTGATAGTGTGGTCTTAATATGAGACACATTTTTTTAAGTTGCAAATATCATGGTGGTTTACAAAGCTTTTTGTTATTAAATACCAGTATTTTTGAAAACAGTTCTGGATCAGACGTAAGCCCACTAAAATAAATGATTTATATACAAGGCTTCAAGTTGGCATTCGACTATTTTTATAGAGATCTGTGGTATGATAATATGTGTTTTCACTAGGTTAAACACACTTGCTGGACTTGAATGTTGTTTCTGAATCTGTTTTTAAAAATTTACATCTTTATAATTCTCAAATATTTTTTTTTAAGAAACCAATATTTTTCGTAACAAAGTATAGTTTTTATGGTTGCATTAGCCCTTTTAATATAAAAATTATGAAAACAGCTATTTCGAATGGGGTAAATATTCTATGCAGAATCAATAAATGATAAGATTTAAGAATTGAATTATACACACACAAAGGCAGCGTTAAATTACCAAACAGATATTTATGTCGTAAATTGCAATTATTACAGCATAAACTGTATACATACCTATAGTAAATAAAATTTTAAGTTTTGCATATACACCTGATTGTAGAGCTTCTACAACCAAAAATCGATAAATACGCGCATATAAAAAATAAAATTTACCAATATAAATATAAAATTTAAATACAGTAGCTGTAACTCGATTTACGTGAATAATTATAAATCTTAAAGTTTTTAGTACATAAAAATATAATTTAAAAATTATCTTTTTAATGGGTTAAAACTACTTTTTAATTTATTTTTTTATTCATATAAATGAAACTTATAGTAAACTGTCAAATTAAATATTTGTATTATATTTCTAATGCGGAAACGGCCGTACTTCTCTTATTTCTTTATTTAATATTTTACTTTATATTGTAGCTCTGCAAAATCATAATATAAATTTGTATCCAACTATAGCATAAATGAATTTTGTTGTACTTAGAAGAGGGCATACTAGCATAAAAAAAGAAAGTACGATGCTAAGGTGATAATTAAAGCAATAAAAGACATATAAACCCTTAATAAATAATTTCACAACACATTTAATTAATAATGTAAATAAAAAGGAAGCAATGATGGTCATAATATAAATTGTATTTGTTTCTATTCATCTACTTATATTACTGACAGTGTAAATTTGATACTAATTATAAATTATAATATACTTACAAAACATTGGGATTGCGAAAAACCCTTGAATTAATAGGTCTCGAAAGAAGGAGGGGTATTGAAGAAGACTGTGAAGAGGAGAAGATAGCCGAAAGTATAAATACACTGTGTGTACAGAGTATCAAGCAAGCTGTGCCTGAGAACAAAAACTAAAATTACGACTATAAATATAGCCCATAAATAAAAATTACATACTTACAAAAATTATTAAAGTGAGGGTATCGAATAAGCTAATAAAATATACGGTTTTTACGTAAATACAACAATTGGATCTTGCAAATTTAGATTATAAAAATCAATTTGAACCATAAAATCAATATTAAAAAAAAGGAAGCTTGTAAGTAAAGAAAATCGATAATTTATGGTATCATAAAATACACTTTATTTTATAAAAATATTTTCCGTAATTATATAGACAAATTTATCAATGCTAATATGAATCAAGAAAATATTAAGACTATTAAACATAAAACATATAGAAAAACAAAATTTTTTGAAAAAATGAACGATCTATTTATATGGATAATTCGAAATTGAATGCGATGCGCAAATAAAAATTACATGCCTAAATTTTAAATTAAAGCGTATATTAAAAAATCTATAAATTATATATTACTAAAGAAAATCAAGTTACAAACCAAATCTAGCTATATATATTAAAACGCTAGGCTTAAGGAAAACTGTGATTCTAATAGGTTTTGAAGAGAAGAGAGATATCACAAAAGATGCAAAAAAGGGAATGTACCAAATGTTTTAGATTTATGAGCAGAAAAAGAATCAAACACGTCATGCTTGATGAGAAAATCTAAATTCACTATTTTAAAATCAACCCAGTAATAAAAATATACTTAATTCAATCATATTAGACATAAATACGTATCAGATAAATTATTTCGGAATCTATACATCGTTAATAGTTTGAATCTTTTTTCTGGATAGATTTGGCAAATTTCCTGTGTGCATAGATAATTCATAATTTCGCCTTTTTTCCCCACTTCAAGTCTTATTCAATACTTCCCCATTTTATCAAGCATATATTTTCAAGGTATTATCTCCTTTGTTTAGTGTATATATTCCTAGATCTAGTCCGCGACTTCGAGTTCCCTCTGGAGCCTTTTATAATATCATGTCAACATTTATCCCAAGTTATAACGTAGAGGAAAATTTTTATTTTGCACTTCTATATTATGAACAGCTCAGATGCTATCAAATCATACTTTTTCGATTTTATGTGCAAACTATGATAATATTTTCGATACTTGTCACTTCAATTTCGATCTGGGGTTACAGATCTTCTTTTTATCACATAGGAAAATCTATTGAAAACTTTTTTTTTCAATTGTGTTAAATTAAAAGAAAATAAATTATTTGTCAAAATTATAATTTAATATTATATACAGATAATAACATTAAAACCCAAAAAAGAACAGAAAATATTAGTATAAACATCGACATTAATTCTATAAATACAAAAAAATGTAAAGAAAATATCTTAACTCTATAGAAAAAATATCAATTGTATAGCGAATCATATTTGGTAAACAATCCTGAAAAAATTTTCATCTTCAAAAAATTTTAATTCTGAAAGTTATGAATCATTCGTTAAACCCTTAAGAGTATTTCACGAATTTGTTTTTATAAGATGATGTCTTAAAAATGAAATTTTTGTAATACCATTGGTTTTAAAAAAACTAAAAAATATAGCAAATGTAATTATATTGGCAAAAAAATGGTTGTAAAATTCCTAATATATATTTTATTTCCAAAAAATTTAAAAGAGATTTTAGAAGGCAGGAATTATAAAAAAAGATACAATTATTTGTAATAATGTAATTTTTTTTGCAATGTAAGTCAATTTTTTATAAAATATACGAAGCAATTATTATCTGAATAAATAAGACTATGAAAAAATGAGGAAATCCTATGTTTACAAAGTAAATAAGGTAAATTATGGATCATATTTATAATACCATACAGGTAAGTACTACTGCCAAATAACCTAAAAATACTACGTAAATTGTTTAAATTTTAGGCGACATCCAATGGATCCATGAGGAGTCACAAAGATTAAATATTCGTTCAAAAAAATTGTAACATGGTAAGAGAAAATAATAATCACAAATTAAAGAAGTAAACACAGACTTAGAACGCTTTATAATGACTAGAAACAAGGACTTCAAATCTAAAAAAAAATGGCGAAAATTGTGTTAGCATAATATCTAATTAGACAAAAATTGACCATAATTAGAGCTATATTTATGTATTAATAGAAAGGAAATGAAACTTGAAGAATCTCTAAAATGAGCTCAAGTTCCGCAATCAAATATAAGACAGTTTAATTGTCAAAAACAAACTGGATCAATTTAAAATCAAAGCTGATTAGGAATATTTTTAGGATTTATAAAACATGTTGTTGAAAAAAAAGAAAATTTACGCATACAAAATTAGATATATAGGATCATAAATTTTCAGTTTTTTTAATCACTAGATCTATTAGAAGAAATTATTTACTACTTGTCTTTTTGTAAAGTCTGGTTACAACGAGTTCTTATAATTTTCAAAAAAATAACTAATGCTTTTACTAAATATCATATCAAAATATCACAGATACATAATCAGAAAATATATCTATAATGACAGTTTTTGCATTATAACAGTATGTTCTTCTAAATAGTAAATGTTTAAGTGTAATCATAGTCAGGTAATAATCAGTATAAATAAAATCTTGATAAAAGGCAGATATATAGCAAAATAGCATAAATTCGTAGCCTTATGCATCAATACTAGCAAGTTTTTGAGGCGGTTTTATGTAGCACAAGATAAGAAAAAATAATAATATATAATAGCATGACTCAATATATAATTTTTTTATGTTTTCGGTATTGGAAAAGCCCAATGTCTGGAGTTGTTATATATATTTATAAGTGTGATAATATTAATTGAAAAATTTTAGTAAATATAAAAATTATAGAATTTATAACAAACGTATATAAATGGTTTTCTGCTGCATATCATATATTTTTTTGTTGTGGGGATCTATTATTGAAAATAATCTACATAATTCGCTTGTATAAATATGTCATCCGAAAAAAAAATTCTTATAAAACAGATCATTTTCTTTTTTTTATATTTTTAATTTTATGACTAAAATATGAAAAACTAATAAAATGTATAATAAAAAATTGTATACTTCTACAATGTAATAAAGCTAGAAAGGATTAGTTTATTTAGAAAAAAATGATGTTGAAGCTGTGAATTACAAATATATTAGATGTGAACGATAGAAATTCATATTTCACGATTTTATAAAATACAATAATTCTATAAAAGATGGAAAATTCGAAAAAAATAGTGATTAAACTGTTTCAAGATTATAGAATATGGTCAAAATAACCTCTATTGGTTAAAATTACTCAGTATATTTTTTGAGCACCCCACACATTTAAAGAAATGTAATTAAGTGTGATTTAACAATAAATAAATTACCTTGTGAAAAAATAGATGACGTACTGGGGATTTTAGAGAGAATATCATACGCTTAAAACATAGCAAACGACGAATGATAATATTAAATCATATATGAAAACGTAATGGAAATTATAAATTTTTTTTAGATAAAATGTTTATTTAACTAACTGGAAAACTTCCACATATAGGAACATCACTAAAAAAGCAGCAATTTACAAGATTTTTACGTTAAAAAACGCATTAACATTCAAAGAACTGTAAATGATCACATATAATATTATGATAGAATAAAATAAATATGTATATAAAATAAAATTTAGAACTGCATCTTGAACAACTTACTAGTTGACAAGGCATGTTATTCAAGATAGTTTAGATATGCTATAATTAGCCAAAGTAAGAAACTAATATTCGCTTTATGCAGGATAAACAAATGTTTCTTGAAAAAAAGTTATTATCCCAGTACTCTACCATACAGATTAAACAGTAGACCTCTTAGCAAGTAGATGTATTAAAAGGCTTTTCTATGATCATACACTTATAAATATATAGAAATTACTTCTAGACACATTATTTTTTAAATAAAATTCATCTTTTAGAGCCAAAGAAAAAAATACATTTGGTAACAGAAGTAGTATAAAACCAACCTGTGAGGTAAATGTATATGATACTAAAGAATAAAAATATATTTTTGCATCTTTTACTCTATGTTTTTGTGCACTATAACAATAAAAACATGTTTATTTTACTATAAAGAAGAATAACGAACGTTTTCAGTCTAGGTAATGTTAAAAATATGAATCTAAGAAAATAAGATATAGTGCAAATCACACCCATATTTTTACAAATGTACAACTCGAATAGCGCCATAAATCAATATTTGCGATGTGTTTGTTACAAAATACTATAGGTCTTTACTTAAGATGTTGGGAATCTCTACGAAGCGGAATCATACGCAAAAACAACAGTTACAAGATAAACACTTAAACTGTATAGTCATTAGAGAAGCTAATATTTTTAGGGATGTTTTAAACTTGACGAGTAACAATAAAAATCAGTCAAAAATGTTCTATAGACCAATCTAAAATTTTGTTGATGCCGCTATAAATAGCACAAAAGATATTGCTTTTCATGTATATATGCATTTAAAATTGAAATGCATCGTATATAATAAGAAATATAAACTTATTTTATTGCTTAATATCAATATTCGATTGCTTAACTGCAAAATTTTATTGCTTAATATCATAATTTTATTCCATAATATTCTAATTTTATTCTTTATTTGTCTATTTTTAGGTGTTACTTCTTATATATTGAATATTTTACCGCATACATAATACCTTTGAATGTTTTTGATTTCATAATTATATCGTAAAAACTAGAAGAAATTATATTTTCTTCTTTTTCATTGTAGACCCTAATCTAACTGAGGCAATATATTCACATATATGCATGCAACATCAAACCGGTGCGCATATTGCTTCCTATAATTCGTATATGGCCAAAAAAATCTATTTTACGTCGTATTTCTAACTATATCTATAACGCCAGACTCTTCGGCCTTTTTATTGATCAGACAGCCTATATTATGACCCTTTTCTCGTTTTTCCTTCTAATTATGATTCTGATATTTCTGCGGTCATATCCTTCTTCCTAAATTTTAAATCATAAAAAAACTTATAGCACACTCTTCAGTATCATTCAAACTATCGCAACACATGAATTGTGTATGTTTAAGATATTACTACCCATAAAGCATTTTGTATCTTATTATTGAACTGCAGGTTATAATGTAATTAGTAAGACTAAAGGACTTACTATAACTCTTTAATATGGCCACATACACTAGATAAAAAAATCTGGTGAATTTTGCAATTTAATGAGGGAAACAGATTTCGTCAAAACTGGGTCCTTCAACGGGATATATCATTTTTAAAGTATTTATAGCTATTTTTATATACAAATTTTGTAAAAGTTTGTATTTACACTAGTTTAAAAATAAATATAAGAAACATACAAGAATAGGTGATGTTTTCAAGAATTGTAGTGTTTTTTTATTTTTAAGATTTTCATATATTGATTTTCAATTTTTGAAATCTATTTATAGATATATTCATAGAAAAATATCGACATATAAAGATCCCAACGCTTTATTCAGGTTTTAATATAATGGTTTTTTAACGATCGGTATAAAAAATGATAGGAGCCACATTATTATATTATTTCTTTTGAATTAGTAAACTTTAAATGTTTGTAGCATACATTTTATATTTGTATAGAAGTCCCGCGATATTTTTTTATCAAAAATAAAAGCAAAAAACTAACAGGATTGAATATTATAAATTCTTTGATGTTTAGCTATGCATGATTTTGTAATAATGAAGTTATAAAATTTTAAAATGAATTATTGTGTATTTTTTTTATATAAAATGCAATTTAGTTAGCAAAACTTAATCTGTTTCAAGTATTTTGAAAATATTTATTCTTAAATTTAGGCAAATATTTATTTTGAAAGTAGAAGAAACATTTTGAATTAAAATTATCATAGATGGATTTATAAGCAACGAATTTTCTGGGAAAATTTGGCAAAAAAAATAAAAAAATGCATATATCAGATTATTTTGTACAAATGCTTAGACATGCTTATTGGATATGAAGAATAGATAGAATGGTAAATTTAAAAATGCACTGAAGGTTAAATATATGAGGAACAAACACATATGATATAAAACTTAATGTATATATTTAAAAGTGGGGGTGATCAATGTATAAAACTGATATTGATAAATAAAATATTTAAAACGCAATAAAGGAACACGAAATGATTGAATACCACTATAAAAATATTTCTTAGTTTATTTAAAAAATATAAACTATACTTTCATTTCAAAAGCCTTATATAACACATATGCTAGCTTATCATTCTCTATGAAGTAAAACGTGAATTATCATTTTTTTAAGAATATAAAATTCCTAAAGGTTTAGGTCTATAATGCAAATATACAAATCTAGCTTCGAACTTGAAATTTATGCCCCAAAATTAAGATTTTAGACAGTATACATGATATCAAAATTTTATTTTTTTCTCTAAACACTGTTAAAAAAGCCGCTTATTAAATTGTATATAAAGGGCTGTATGTACTTGATATTGACCTAATAATACCCGATATGTTTTTAAGCAATATATTGAGTGAAAATCTTATATCTTATAATTTCAATAAAGAAATTGCACATTTTTTTAGGAAAATATAAAGAAGTGTATAAGTTCAATTAAAGCATTGGAAGCCTCCTATTGTTTCTTTCTATATATAAAATAATCATACACAGCAAAGATTGCATACGAGAAAAATTTAAAAGTACAAATTCATATATTTTTCATTTCTTTTGAATCATCCATAAAACAAATAAATCTTGAATATAATAAACCTGTTTTATATTTATGTATTTATTTGCCACCGATCGTACTAATTTTTTAAGGTACAGTATCAAATCTGTAGCATATAAACTATATTTATTAATTACATTTTCGGATTTTTGTTTATATGAATTTTAATTTTTTCTATAACTAGTACATTTCTATTATAAAAAATTGGATCCTAGCCGATGTAAAATTTTGTTGTTTATTGTTGTTTGAGTTTTAGGGAAAACAATTCATGTCTAAATTTGGGATATTGATGTTATTTTACCCTAATAGAAAACCTTTTTTTGGTTATAGGTAGTTACCTACAATATTACAGGCCTAGGCCATGCTGTTTTCTATTTTTGCTATGTTAAATTATATTATTTATACATCACTAGAGTTTTTTCGGCACATGATATTTTGAAAGTAAAGATATCAGCTTAATATCAGAAATAAAGCCACAGTTAGAATTTATATCATGATTTAATTCCAATATGTAATTATCATAAACAATACTCATTCTACGTCTAAAACGGCCTGATTGATTTTTTTTGCATTTCTGTCTTCAAGATATCTATTGAGATTTTATAAAAGTATAAATATACTTTTAAATTGCCGGTGAAGCAATATAAAAAAAATAATTCTAAAAGAGAAGATTTTTAGTCTCTGGATATTAAATCATTTATAGCATGAAACATAACTTCATTATCGTATATAAAATGTTTTTAGTTTAGAATCTTATCAATTAATTAGACTCAAAAGATTTATGTAATGTCTATATTTTTTGTGGAAAACTCTGATTTGTTAAATTATAGAATAAAAATTATGTTGATATTACGGAATGAATTTAAAAAAACATTATATTTCGACAATATTCACCTATAATGTTCAAAAAAGATTTAGTACAAGTTTCTTAAATAATAAAGATGAAAATAGTTACAAATAACATCTTCTTATATATTCTGACTTTTAATTATCATTCTTCTAAGTAAAAGAACAAAAATATAATGGTTTTTTTTTAAAATCTATCTCTTAACTCTAAATATAGCAAATCTATTATTGAAAGATAACTTTTGAAAGGGGTTTTTATTGCATATTTAGAGTATTTCAAGTAATTCGTTATTAAATTACACGTGGGAAATCAATTTATTTAATGATTTTATCCCTAGATTAGTAATTGTAATAATTTATATTTTTTATGTATCTTTTTAATATGAGAACATCTCTATAATAAAAATTATATGAATAAAATATTATCATAAGCTAGCTTTTTGCTAAATTATCACAACAGCATGTATTATAATCATAACTTTTAAAGGTGCTCGGTAAATGGTTTAAATGATAAAGGTTTTTTGCAAATTCAAAAAATATTTGCATAACAAAATATGAATCGTAGTATTCGGCTTGCTAGTTAAAAAGTTTTTTATTTGTTTACTGCTACGATTTATTGTTTCGTAACTCAATTATGATTTTCTATAATCAATTTGAGTTATAGCTTTTATAGTTGTTCAAACAGATTTTAAGATTACTTATACAGCAGATTTGGCTGGTACTTCTTATCACCTCATCATCTTAACATTCTTCTTCGATTAATCCTTTTCTCTCAAGACTTATATGTGTAAGATAACATCAGAATTCTAAGATTTTGCGTATGCTTACGCTATATTTGGCTGATCTAACTCCTTGGTATACAAATTATGGTATTTCGTAACCATTTCAAAAAAACTTATGCCGCATGAAAGTATTTGAGTAATAAATTTAAAAATAAGGAAGAGTTCATTTGTTAATATATAATATTTTTAGATATATATTTAGTTAATTCTTCAAATACATAATACTAGTTATTCCAATTTATATTAATGTTATTTAGTTTTACTTTTTGTCGTACACGAAAAGGTGCTTTGGATAAAATCATAATTTTAAGTCCGTTTTTATTTATGTAGCCACTGGTTTTACGCTAGCAAGTTTGCAATGATATCATGGACCGAATTTTTTCTGATTTAATTTGAATTTTTAAAGTTGTACCTTTTTGAGAGCATGCAGAGTATTTATCTTATAATAAGCTTTTGTTTTGTATATTTATAAGTCAAACTATTTTTTTATATCAACTTGCTGGGTGGTTGACTGTTTTGTCTGCTTTTTCACTGTGTTGACATTATGACTTTTCTCCAAATAACATATTTCTATACTGCATGAAACATAATTTTACTTCTTCTATTGATTAATTTTTACAATTTTTAGTCACCTTAGAGATCATACTTTTTTGATAATTTAATTGTTCTACTTACTGAAAGATTTTTGATGAAGTTGTTTATCTTTGATTTTACGTGTTAAACTTTCATTGTGCTTCAACTCAATATATTCTATGAATAGATTATCAAAGTGGATTATGGTCATTTGTTTTTAGTTTAATATCTATAAATGTGTTTTATTCTCTTTTTCTATTTTTTATATAGCTGCACTCCTTGGGGATATCCTTTTATTGGTGTTAAGCGTCTTGTTTTACTTTAAAGACATCTTCTCCGATAAAATTAGGACATATGATAGTTCTCTCCCAATTTCTTCTCCTTTAAACGCCAGATTTATTATTTTGCTGGCTGTAGATGAATATTTTATTATGCTAAAAATTTCCTTACCCGATCATTTATTTTATCAAAGTTTTTTGGTTCAAATTCAAGAACACATATAAGTAATTCATATGTGAATATGCGTGCTCATGATGGGATTTGAAAAGGTTTTTGCTGCAGAAGTCTTGTTTTTTTCAAAAGCGCATTTCTTAATTTTATTTCATCATAAATTTTGGAATACGTTTCATCTTATATTTCTAATCTACTATACTCTAATACCCCGAGGTGTTGCATGTGTTCTTATCTTCTATTAAATTCGCATTTTAACCACAAGAAAAAAAGCATTTGTTGCAAACTTCGATTTATTAATGTCTATTTCTATGCAATTACAGAAATTAAATGTTTCTTCAATAATAATTTTACATTTTCTGCGTCTTTGGTCACACGTTATGATCATCCATAAACGAGAAGTAATATTTTATATAAGATATATATCTGATTGTATATTTACTAATGAAATTCATGTTAAGTACACTACTATCCGGATCATTATACAAAATAAATGAAGGGGTAAAAGGATTTTACCTTGCAATATCCCCTACACTGCTCTCGTTCTTATAACTTTCTTTTTTTATACCTAAAAGATTGGTCCATACAGTCGTTATCACACCTCTAAACCCGTATACCTACTCTGGAAGATTAAGTTCAGCGAAAACCGCCTTTAAATTGTATTGATCGATTGAATCAATAGACTTCTTTACGACAATAATATCTTTCTCTGTTTGATGCTGTATTTCTTATTTATAGCCGTGATTAGTAGCGCTTGCTAATAAGCCTATGTACCCGTTGTACAGCGCCTAGTTGATTTTTCGATTATAGATTATGCAATTTCACATCCTATTGTAGGTATTTCGTCAACTTTTTATTTTTCGATATGTAGAGATTATTCATACAGTTAACCGATCTAAATTCAAAATCATTTATAGCATTTTCCTTTGAAATTAGATGGATTTTTTTCTTATGTCAAATTATTGATTTACGATCTTCATTCGAAAAATACTAAAGTAACTTATAGTAGATATATTCATGCAAAATTCAAATTCTTTTATATAACAGTCTTAATTACCGATAGACCCTCTAATTTTATAATTGAGCAAATAGTAGACAATTTTTTGCAATCTTGGAAACAAAAAATATACACACAATCTTTTTCATGTTATAATTATAAATATACTATACAAATTGCCTGAATTCAAAAATTTTATGTAAAATTTTCTACTAAAACCGTTATATTTATTCTCATCAGCTTTTATAGCCATTATTTTCTTTTTATTTTATACACTTATTAACTATCTTTATTTCTTTAATATTATTTGCTTTCTCAGCTAAAACTCACATATTTTATGTATTTTTCGTTCAGGTATATTTTATTCCTTTCTTTTTGTAAATTTTCATAGAATTTAAAATAAAATATGATCTTTTGCTTAGGATTTTATGATGGTGTCGCGATGTTAATTCTTTCTGCTATGCACTTGCTTAATGCGCAATACCGAGTGTAAAGCACCATTTTTATTTATAACTGTATTTGGAATATCCATCTTTTACTGTAATGTGAATATTTTCTCGATGTTGATTCTCTTTTTTAGTGAACTTCAAAAAAACACTAAAAGTATGTTTTTTTATGCAATCGTAGTCATTTTAATGATTTGTATGCACTCGTCTTTGAAACTTTTTTTTCTGCTCAAACTTTCTTATTTAATTTGTGAAATAGTACTTTCCGATTTCTTTTAAGCCCCCTTATCACATGATTAGTAACTTTGCCTTACACTTTATATGAAATTATTTCGAATTTCAAACAAATTTTCTCTTTCTCCAAATTTTTGTTGTGGTTATAAACGTCTTCATTTTGTATTTTTTTTGGAGTTATAGTTGGTCATATTTTCGTAAGGGTTTCTACCACCATTTTTGTTGACTAGAACTTTATTTCGTATCTTATTTAGTTGTTTTAAACAATATTCCGTGCAAACTTTTCCTTACAGTAAGTTTGCATTTCCTAAAGAGTTTGATTTTTCTTTATTGCTCTCTTGGTTCTTTACAAGATCAATAGAGATGCATTTCTATCGGTGATTCCTTTTTCCTTGTTTTCTATTATTCACTTTTTTTTACTCAATAAGAGCTATTTTTGTGTTAAAATATGCATCATCAAATATTAAAAACATAATTTAGGTATATCTTATGTATTATTGCTTTGGATTGTGTGTGATTCATAATATAACCCGTTTATTTACTAATTCAATTTAATCCACAAAATAAGTTTTAAACAAAGTCCAAAAAATTTGAAATGAATCTTCAGGCTATTTTTATGTTATTTTTTTGGACTATTATTTTTATACATTTCATTTTGTTTATATTTGTAGAAATAAAAATTTTATTTTCTTTAATTTACATAAATAATATCATGTAACTTTATCACATTTATAATATATTTTTATAACAAATTTTAATCGATTTTTGTGTAAAAAGTATTTAATTTTTGTTGAACAAAAATTTCATTTACGCACCTCGGAAAAACATCCTATCTTACCGCAATAAGTTCGATTACTTGATTTACGTATGAAGATCGACTGTGGCTGTTTTTGCACCTCTAAAAAGTTTTTGTATATATTTTAAAGCTTTTTTTTCGTTTTAAATTTTATCGATGTTTAATATATTCTTTCTGTTAGGAGGAATATATTGCTTGTTTTGTAAATAAATAATATCTTTGCTTTCGATCAGTTCAAGCTATAGTCCTTTTTATTTTGGTTATAAGTTAAATATCTGTACCATTTTGTAATTTGAAATCTAGAAATTATACATATTTAAATGTCTAAATTAAAAACCCGGGGATAGTTACATCTTTAAAATATATTGTGATTATAATATTTTTGAAGATACAAAGAAAGCATTTATATAACAATATATTTTTTTAATGTTGAATCGATGCGGTATAAAAAATATAAAGCCTTCCGTGTATACTTTATGCTTTAACGGGGGCTATTATTATATATTTACGAGTCTTGATATATTGCATTCCTCAAGAATATTCAATTTTTAAAAAATATACAAGATATGACAAAGTATTTTTTTATATTTTCGATTAATAATGGTCTGAATACATTATTGAGAATATTTCCCACAATTTTTTAATATTGCAAACAATGTTATTTGTTCAATATAGCTCTGAAAAATTACTATAAACACAGTGAAAAGTATTTTTATTGTGCTTATTATAAAAAAAATGAAGCTTTAACTATAAAAATTCAAATTTTCTCAATTCTTCTTGTATAGTATTCGCAACAAGTAGGTCATCCCTAGACCTTACTAAAAAACTACCAAAGTTTAAATGCAAATTTTCGATAAAATCACTATTACAAATCGAGTAAAAGTAAACCATTAAAACTTCGCTGATTTCGTTATAGTTAAGCTTTAATAACTCGTGCAGAGCGTTACTATTACTAGCCGGTGTATTATTCCCATCAATAATCGAAATAGAAATATTACTTGCACAATCTTTGAATTCGCGAAATATATCGGCACCATAAATCATATTAAACATTTCTTCTTCTAACATACAAGTGCCTTTCAAAACATGCAACAATCTATATTGAGACATGTGAGGTTTGAGCTTGACACATAAATTTTCAATTGCTATAATTAAATATTTTTGTGTACCTAAATCTTCAGCTCTCGAACTTACAATGTTTTCTATGCGGCTATAAATTTTTGGTAAATCGATTTTTAATTGTAAATCTCTTTTTACTTTGAATTGTATTGTTTTTCTAAGTGATAAAAAAATTATTGTGTTTGGATTAATGTCAAATCGAAATAAAAATCCCTTTTTTAAATTCAAAGACGACCCATCGCAAAGATCAAATTCTGATTTTTTTTTAAGTTTAACATAATTTCGCATTTCTAACTTGTAAAAATCGTGGTTGGTAATATTAGGTATTTCAGTAAAAAAAATTCTGTTGTCTTCTTTGGTTTTAATCGGCCAAAATTTTGCAAGCTCATATGAAAAGATGGTACTTTTTACATCTTCTCCAAATTTAGCTAGAAAACTTAAAACATTATTATATATGAGTTTAGATGCGTCGGTTTTGCTCTTTTCTATCGGACCATATTTTATTATCTCTTTTTGGAGAAAAAAAAATTCCCTCTCGAAATATTCATGCATTTTCGGATTTTTCTCAGAACATATATATTCTCGAGAAAATACTATAATATTTTTCATATTGGTGTAAAATCGTTTTAGTTTTTGGCAGAATAACTCATCAAGATCATTTTCTGAAACTTGAAAATCGAAAAGATCATATATTTTGTCATCGGTAAAACTATTTTCAAAAATGTATTCAAATAAACCAATTTGGGTATTGAATCTCTTTTTACAAACGAATTTGTAAGATATTTTAGAGCGCAATTTACTATACAGTTTATTTTTGATTATAAAATTCGATTCTGATCTCAAGTTATCATAAACTTTTACATTTAAATTTGTTTCTGAATGAAAATGCAATGCATGGTCACACATAACGTTTGTGTATCGACCCAGATCATCAAAACCATCATTTAATATTAAAACTATATGTGTTGGTATTTTATTATTTTGTTCAACTGTGTATTTTATTTTGCCATCTTCTGATATTTCAGGGTAAATCCTTAACGTTTTAATGAATTTATATCCAATAGAATAAATATATCTATTTGAAAGTACGATTATATTATGATTTCGATACAGGGTTTCGAAATCTAATCTATCTTCCTCTACATAATCAGTTTTAAATTTTCGATCCCCACATATTATCAAGTTTATGCGATAACTTTCGTCAATATTGAATTTCGGTCGAAAATATATCATATCAATCAAATCCGAGACAATTTCATTATTTGCATCTTTTTTTATCATAATGAAGGTTGTTTTTAAATTTAAACTATCATCATTAAAACATCCAAGAAAATCGATTGAGTTGGGTATATAATTTTGTTGTAGCATTCCTGAAAGAACCCTTTCACAAGATTCATGACTTACGCCACATTCTATTTTATAATGAATCTTGTCTTTAAAAAAATAAATAAATTCGGTACTATCACACTGCTTTATCAAATATGAAATGTCTTGCTTAATTGAATCCATTAAATAATATAGCGCAGCTGGATTTATTCTTATTACAAGTTTGATAACCAACCATTCATTAATATCATAAAAGTGCTGTCTATTTATTCTGGTAATCTGATGAATGAGTTTTTCTTTTTCGATATAAATATCTCGTTTAATAATGTATTTTGTTATAAAAATGTCTTCCTTTTTTGTCTCCTTACCAACTTTTTCGAATAAAGTTTGTGGCAAATCCTCATAAAAAATTTTTTTGTTTTGTGCAAATAAATCAATCGAACAAATTGAAAACTGAATAAATAAAATTAAAACCTCTATTAATTTTGTTACGCCCATTTTTTCATTTCTAATTATCAATTTCATTCTTAAAATGATATTGAATATATCTAATATATATTAAGTTTTAATTATTATTTTAACATAGATGACGTGTAACATTGATGGATCATAAAAAATCCAATAAAAATGATCAAGAAAGATTTAATAATTTATTAGAAATTTTAGAGGTTGGAATTGCTCCTATATTTTGTTCACTATAATTTGTTGGTGATATTTTTACGATTTGACGAGATACAATAATTTTGACTCTTTTTATGAACTTCACCTCTTTTATATTTGGTAGAATAAAAAAAATTGATTAATAGCACAAATGAAGTTAAATATTTTGGTCTTAATATGATAATCATTTATAATGAACACTTTTCATGTTTTTTGAACGTTTTAAGATATAAACCCCATATGAAAAATATGTTCTAATCTTACATTACAAAACTAAAAATATAATCACTTTGATCTTTTCAAAAAATGTTTTACATCAATTTCTTTATTTTCTTTTGTATAAAGGCGAAAAATAATCGATTGTGATATTTTATCGATATAAATATGTTTTTCTAATATCACAATCTGTTGTCCTTAAATTTACAAATTCAAAAGGAATCACTTGGAATACAATATAAATGTATTTTATTGGATCTAAAAAAGAGTAAGACTAAAATATTTTTATATTTTTTTTAACATATGAGTTAACTATTCTAGACATGGTCAAGAATGAATCTTGAAATACCAATAAGAACGCCTCTTATAGAGATGGTTCAAATATACCGTTTCATTTGTTTAAGTAAAATAAATTACAAAGATCTTACTCTTTTTGGGATAAAAAATGAAGCCTTGAAAAAATATCTTTAAGAACTACTGGATCTAAATTTAGGTGAAAGAAATTGCACAGGCTAGTTTATATGTGTGTTATATACTTTTAGATCTTCAAGTTTAAATAATTTTATTAATTAATAACGTGTATCATTTCTGAAACTCAATAATTCTTTGAGATGTGTATAGACTGTTGATATAATTTTAATTTTTCCATTCACATACTTCACAATTGTAATATAGAATATATATTGTGATGTAAATGGAAAAAAAATAATCGATATGATGTTTATTCATACGCTTATTAGGTCATAGGGTAAAAATTGTATTCAAAAATCATTAAAACAAAATTCTTTTTAAATAATGTGAAACTTAGATAATGATGTAATTTTTTTCGTCTCTTCTTAAACGTTTATTTCTTTATCAGAAATTTTTTATTATGATGATCCCCTTTCTTTTTGTTCACAAGAGGTACTAATCATTTGCTTATCTTAATAGATTTTAAATTTAATATAAATATATTTTTTTGTAAATGCGCTTTTTCAGATGATTTATCGTGAGGAATAGGTCATCTCCCATCACAATGACAATATATTAAATAAAACACATCGCATAGTCATTAAAAGTATGTGATTTGGTGTGAAGTTATTAAACTTCATGGAATTTCAATAAAATGCCATATAAAAAAATCTAAATGTAAATAATATACAATTTAACGATCTTAATAATTAGATGCTTATAGATTCATAAAATGAGAATTACAATCAAAAAAAAACACATCTCTATAGTTTAACTTGTTATATAAAAATATAGTAACATGTGGGAATCGGGAATTACTGGATATAAAATATATTGGAAAAATTGTAATTTCCAGATTTAAAACATACTGCTCTCACTAATATAAAATTTTATCTAGAACTTTGGATAATCTATGAACCATATTTTTATTGAATTAATAAATTTTTTATGTAATAAATGAATTTTATATGCTATGACTGCACGCACCATTTTGATAGAACTTTACAACTTTTTTTATTATGTAGTATTTATTTTAGAAACTAAGAGTTTGATTAAGATTAATATTTTTACAAAAGCAATACCCACATTTTTATACAAAAGACAAAAAAATTTATTTAAAAGTAATATATGTGCCATAAAAACAAAGAGTTTTTTTTGAAAATATGCTGTATTTTATAATTACATTTTAATGTGTTATATTTTATAATAGATATTTTCGTATAACACTATCGGAAATTTAAGTTTATACAATAGCCATGGTTTTTTATTTTTACTAAAAAAAATTATTGATATTACAATCCTTTAACTTTATAAAAAGCAATAAAATTAACTTTATTTTCTGAAATAATCTAATTTTGTTTATTTTATGTATAAAAAATTCATGGTTGAAGAGATTGAAGATTTGGGGTAAAAATGAAGATAAACAAACACAATTCTATACGAAAACAACAAATAACACCGAAAAAGTTTTGCGTTGATAATTTTGCTGATATATAGAAGACCGCTAACCATTCATGATGTCACATTATAAACATAATTAAATTGTATACTTGTTGGAAGTAGCTTGGATTCTAAAATATTGGTTAGCTAGCTACATATTACAAATCCCGAATACCAAAATTTCAAAGTATAATGATAATCACCAATATATGGTAAACGCTGTTTTCGGCCTTTTTTTGCTGATATTATACTGTCTGAAGTTTCAATTTGTTTACATGATGCACTATAATTGTGTGCACAGTAATATAAATTCAGAAGAAAATTTTCTATATACCATTTTCGATGACTATATCTACATTATATATCAGAGATGAGATCAATCTGTTTAATGCAATATTTTTGCTTAATTATTCCACTGAATTAAAATAGCATTCATTCTATAAATTTTATGCGAGATATTCGCCTATAAATAACATAAAAACTTGTAAGCCTATTTCTTCTTGTTATAATATTATTAAAACCCCCCAAAAAACCATTTTTGTGACAAATATTGTATAACTTTGAAAATATTATATGTGAATTGCGGGATAATTAGGAACCGGGTTGATCAACTATTATTTTTTTCCTTGTATTTTCGAGCACTAGAAATATATTATTAATTCTTATAACATTTTTTTATGTTTATTTACTCAATTTCTTGTATGAACTAAGGTCTATGTATCATTCAAACTTAAATTTTACAGATCTGTGTGCAATAAGATGCCGCTTTCTTTCCATCAGAATTTCAAATAGATTAATAATATTTTTATTTATTGGCGCATTTCTCAATTTATTTTATTATAATTAAATTTTTTACAGTAAACGATAGTTATCATCACTTATAGCAATATTTTTTATTTTTTATAGATGGAAATAGAAGACAAAGAAATTTTGTATAGAACTAAAATTACAAAAAAATAGCCGAATGTTCAAAAGAGTGAGTTACCCAAAATACAAAATAATATTTATGCAAAATTATGAAGTTCTTCTTTTCAATATTTTTATATAAATAGCTATTTTGGCAGTTAAGAAATTCTTTTTTTAATTAAGAATGCATTTATGGGTCAATTTTATGAACATTATAATTTTTATAATTTTTTTCTCATGAAATATAAAAAAACAAGAATTAAATACGATTATATCTTTCCATTGTTATTGCTGTATGCATAAATTTTACCTAAAAGGTTTTTAAATATTATTGATCAAGTCAAAATGCCATTCCATAATTATAATATACAAAAAAGGATGTTTTATAGGTTTTTTTTTGTTAAAATACTTTAATCTAACTTAATATGACATAAATTAAGTTTTAAAATCATCGATAGTTTTTTTTATTTCTTTTAAATTTAGACATTTACAAAAGCATACTACGTTATAAAATTCAATTTTTTACGTTGATATTTTTTAATAATAATAAATATAAAAATTTTATAAGTATGAATATTTTTACTTCATTTTATTTGCTTTTTGTTTTCAGTTGTATGGTGCTGAATAATGTTGGATTGTATTTTATTTAAAATTTGAAAAATAATTTGATACTATTTGCGAAAAATGAATTTATGATTTTTTCAAAAGTTTAAGTTAAACATTATAATTAGCACATCGTTTACCATTATGTATTTTTTTATTTTCTTAATCATTAAAATAGTTTATTGCAGATAAATAATAATTTCGGTAATAAAATCTGAAGAAATTAAAATTCATCATCGTTTTTATTCATTTATATTTCCAATGTATCTGTTATACATTTATTAAACAACCATATGTATCACGCATATTTTTTTAGTGCGCAAATTAATATCGTGGGATGAAATCAAAAATTTCTTGATACTCCTTAAGTAATGATAGATTAACATATTGTATGCATAGCTCTCATGCGTATTTTTTATATGAAAAAATAACAAAATTGAAGGATTTTTTGGATTGTTTTATTACTAATAAATTTTTTTACCATATATAAAATGGTTTTATTATTTTGGATAATTATATATCATTTGTCATCAAATATAATCATATTTTTGCCATTTAAGGTTATATTTATAGATAGGTGCTTTCTTATTTCCATTATTTAAAATTTTAAGCTGTGCAATTCTTCGAAATGTGCATGAAAAAAATTTTATAGGTAAATCTAAATGCCGAGTAAAATTACTTCTAAATATTTAACTTTCAAAAAATAAATTTTTTAATATATTCTGTGCTTAAAGTAAAATTACATGCACAGGTTAATGCCAAATCAAACAAAAATCGTTTTTATATATATAATATGTCCGCGAATTCATGTAATCCGATTTCCTCAGTAAAACTAATATTGATTTTTATTTATGTTTTTTTGAAATGGAAATCATAGATGCTTGGTATTTCTATAATTAAAAAAAAATATTTATTATCTTTAAAAGGTCAAAATTTATAGTCACATACGAACAGAACCAGCTCTTAGATCAGTATCAAGATCACAAAAAAGGCAACTATTTTTTAAATCGAGGATTTTTTTTTCCTCACATTTAAATATTTCATTTATGTGTTTTAAATAAAGATTTATCTATATAAGTATGACTTCTATTTTAAGTTAGCTATGTGAATATATTTCATCACCGCAAATAAGTATATTTTTTTATTTTTCTAAAATATAATCAGTATTTATAGCTTCTAAATGCATCGACATCATATTCTGCAATTAAAAATTGCAAGTTTGCTTTAAAATTATCAAAATATTTTACTAAAGATAACACACAAAAACCTCAGCCATTATTCTGATACATTTAAATGGTGATTTATTTGTATTTTATTTCCAATATCAGAATAAAGAATCTGGTAAATAGATATATACAATTCTAAACGCCAATTACTCAGTATTAGGGTTCTTAAATCTGATTTATCTTATAAAAAAACATATTTTATTATTTTATTGCGGCATATCGAAATCTTGCGCATTTTATGGCGCCATTTTAAACTGTATTATATCTATTAGCGTGTTCACTGGTAATTCTGAAAGGTAATCGCTTTCTATAAATGTGAAGGGGAATTTTTCAATACCCGTGATTTTTTTGTCTCAAAAGAAATATATATTCTGACAGAAAACACATAAATTTGAAAATCCTTAAGCGTGATTTTGAAATCGTATCTTTTCAATCTTAGCATCTGATTTGTTTTCTTAATTTAAAAATATCGTAAAATTCATACTTTAGTTATTGGAATCTTCAGCCCCCATCTATATGAAAATTTTATTAATCACATCAAAAATAAACTAAATACTTGCTTTATTTTTTATAAAAACGAAATTAATATTTAAATTCTGATTATTAACATCTATATACCCATTAAAATCAATCTAATATGGTGAATACTATTCGCAAAACATTTCAACGTGAACTAACACACAAAAAAATTTTTAGTTATGCATCTAATTTAAAATTTATTTTCTCCACATTAAATATTAATTCAAACTCTATATGCCTCCTTAATCGATTGTTAATTTCGTATTTTATCAAATCTAGCAAGAGAGCATATCTTCCTGTGATATTAGAACGATTTAAATGCCCATCCGTTTCTTTATATAATAAAAATGTTTTCTATTTTCTATTCTAATCAGATTTATAAATTTTTTGTGTTTCGAACAAACTTCTTTTACAAATACATATTTTATTATAAAATAATATCCTTTTGTCTTTATTTGCTCATATTTTCTAATAATGCCATTGAAGATTCATCATAATAAAATTTTCGCTTTTTGTAAGCAATACATTTAAACAATTTAAAAGGTGCTGAATTAACATGATAAAGCTGTTTAAACCCTGTAAGATCTAATATTTGGATTTCAAACGCTTGTTTTTTTCTATTTCTCTAAAATATATAAATCAATAAACTATTTTGAATTTTTAACTATTAATTGATGTGCATTCTTGAAAGCTATTGAAATATCGCCATTTTAATTGATTATTAAATTAAACAAATTCTAATCGAATTTACTTTATTTATTTATGTTTTACTTCTAATACTTTTAGGAAATTCGCTTTATACCTATAGGAACTATTGCTTAACTGATACGTCTCTCTGTGGAACTCCCCCAGCACTTCTTGTCACCCGTAATCACCGTGGATTGGGCCCTTTCTCATAGGCGGCAGTCATTATGTGGAGGGAATGTGATTCTGTCTACTGTTTGTCGCTAAGAGTTACATGCTAAAATCACACACACTCTACACTTACCTATATCCTTGCTAAATGGTGTGGGATCTTTTTCCATGCTTTAGGTACAGTTTAACGGCATAGACAGCAGCCTCCTATTTCTCATGGCTTTTCAATGCTTTATGGTTTATCTTTTATTGTTCACTGGCCGCCCCCTTGGCTATTTTCCTTTAAAGTAAATTCGTTTCGGAAATTAGTGAGGTGGGTGGAGTGGAACCTGCGACCCCTCACTCTGGGGTCCAACTTGTAAACCACTCAACCATACTACCCCTTAAATAATACAATAATAATATTTATAATTTTAAAGACATTTTTAAAAAAATATTGAATCATATGACACAGATATTAGTATTTTGAGCTAAATGTTTTGAAACGATCTCTTTATTAATGTGTCTCAAAATACGCATATATGAATTATGCCGTTTTCATAATTAAAACATTTAAAACACATTATTATAATGTTTATTCATCACATTAGCATCATCAAAAATATCTCTCTCGAAAGCATGCATCAAAAATAAAATATTCTAATCTCTAATTTAAAAATAAAATCAATAAAAAAAACATATCATAAATTAACAGTAAAAAAATATATTGTTGTCTTCTTTTCGATACATTTTCGTGTGGTCTTATATGTTTTTTTAGGTCTACAGATGAAATAGTACGTGAATTCAAAAACTAACATTTCTTGGTTTTTCATAATAGAAATGTTAGATCTAAAATTTTAATTTGCGATAATTGTATTTGAGGGTAGGAGGATTATTGCTTTTGTAAATTTATATAACACAATTATTTTTTCGTAAATTATTTGGAATTGGTAAAATTCAAATATATAGAAAATTAAAGCCAAAAAAAAACTATAATACTATATAAATCATATTTATAGTATCGTAAATACAATAAAATATGACTTTAGATAGAATTTCTACAAAACCGTTTTGTTGTCAGCTATTTATTCTTCTGGGTTTGACTTTCCTAATAAAAATTTGTCGGTTTGATGGCATTTAACTGGTTTAATAATTTTAGATATAATCCAGACCAATAGCGATCAATAATTACAGATTATAGGCAAATTTTTATATAAAGCTTTAGAAAAAACCTTCATCTTTGGCTATATCATGAAACATATATACAATATATTTTTGCCTTTATTATATTATGAATTAGATTCCAACTATATTCTGATTTTTTAAGAGATCTTTAAGGTAAGGAAAATAATTTAAGGTTAAAAGGATACATTATATATTTCGAAAGTTTTAAATTCAGGAATCAACTATTCGATAAAAAAGGTATTATTGATCTTTATGTAAATCCATCTCCTTATACAATGAATATAATTGTCATAAAATGAAAAAATATTATAAAATCTAATTTTGCATGTTTTCTCAAGAGGAAACAAAAAATGAAGTTAAATACTGAAAATTTTTATTGACAAAATTAAATCTAGTCTCTCCTAAAAGAAGTAAAAAACACAAATAGAACGATTAAAAATCTTTTATGCAATAAAAAAAGTTTAATACTTTTATATTTGTATTTTTTATAGTAATTTGACTTTTTCGTTAAACTTTTAGGAATACTATAAAAATAAAATTTTTACCGATTTAATCATAAAAAAATGTATTTTTATGTATAACTAACGTATATTAATATATGATGTAGAATAAGATATAGCTAGCTCATGATTTAATAAACAGTAAATTCAAGTACACATAATTTTTATGAAAACTAGTAGTAAAGAGGTGGTATTAGTGGAAAAATAAATTACCACATGTACATTTGTATTTTGAATCCTCTAAAGAAAAATTCATGATATATTATACGTTTTTGCTGGTAATTTTATCCTTACTTATTTTTTATTTTTTGTTCATAGATCACATCTATTATCTGCGTTTTATCCTCTTATTTTACTTCTTTTAAATTACCTATCTTCTTTGTAAAACCTAAAAATTCAAAACTTGCTTGTGAAGTTTTTTTTTATGTTATATTCGTTGATTTTGTTACGTAAATCGAGCTTTTCGGGTACTTTCTATGTACTTGTGTTTCTGTTATTTCAAAAATTACGATATATGTATAATCTTTGTCTCACAGTTGTAGATTATAAAAAAGCTTATGTTAGAAAGTCTTGTTCGTCTATTTTTCGTTCTCAACATAGTTTATATCATCTATGCTAGTCTAACATAAATGTTTCAAAGTGATACATTTGGTATGTGTTTTCATATATAAATATATCAGGATGTCACTGAAAGTACAATTTATGATTAAATTCTCGTATCTACCCTCATCTCAACAAAATTATTTGTCATAATTTCATTTACTGAGTGCCTGAGAATCTATTTTGTTTTTTTACGCCATATTTCGTGCTAGCGTGACGTAAGTGAATATTATAACTCATTGTCTCTCCTTGTGTAATCTTGATCTATAAATTTTAAGCATCTTATTGCCAGTCGATCGAATGTTTTAAAATAGTTATTGCATTGAGCGCATAATGATTTATACCAGAAAAGATAGTTTTATTCTTGAATAAAGCAGAGTTTGGCTTCTTGAGGTGGTTTTAAGATTCTATACTGTAGCAACTATATAAAAACAACAATATTCAGCGTTAGGTTATTGTTAGCAAATAAGATTTTTTGGTTTTATATTACACAATCAGCTTTTTTTTAGCTAGCTCATGAATTTTCCTATTTCTAGGGTTAAACTTTAATATATAATATATGTTTATGAAAACTGAGTTTATCACGTTTTATTTATCTATCTTAAATACGGTAGTTTGTAGAAATGATATTTTCCAGTCCTATATTATTGATTTTTAAGCAGCTGCAATGTTTCTACAAATTTGAAATACTTTTTCTAATCCGGCTTCTTAAGTCATTTCTTTGGAAATACAACCTTTCTTCTACATTTGAATTGTATATGTATGTTTTTTTTGTTAAAAGCCTTCTTATATCAGAAACTATTTTTTTAAGAAAAATCTGTTCCTAACTCAAGAAATATTTATAATTATTAATTCCGAAATTTATAATTGTTTATAAGCTTAATATCTTATGTGGCTTTGGTTTTAGTATGTTCAATATTGTATACTTTCTTTTATTCCGTCAAGCACTTTAAGCTATTTTCAGGTTGCGTTCTTGATTATTAATCCCATAATGATTTGGTATTTTCTTTTAGTATTTATATTATTGTATGATTTTTTTTCTGGGTTTTTAATACCTTTTGTTGCTGTTTTTTCTATTTTATCTCCATTTATATATCTTAAAATGCTGTTCGGCTTCTTGAATCAGCTATTGTAAGTTCTGATCGTCTTACATTAAGATTTCAAGTTCAAATGAAGAAAAAAATTGGTTTTTTGTGCGTGTTTGTTTGTTTTTGATTGCAAATTCTGATAATTTTCGGGTTTTATTTGCAACTTATTGGATCTATATACAACTCAAAAATTAGTTATGAAAAACTGTTTCAAAGTATAAATCTTTTTGATTATTTTACCCTGTTCATCTTCGTGTTTAGTCTTAGAGATGAAATTATATATTTTTTATATGGATATAAATAAAATCACCGTCTTTTAAATTAATGAAGGCTTCTTAAATAGCTAACTAGGTACTTGTAATCCATTTTGTAAAATGGCTTTATATAATCAAACAATATCAATTAAAAATTTTTATTATGCTCGATGCTAACTTTGATTTTTATCATAGCCCGTTCTTTAGCACTTTGCACTTTT
Source organism: Rhyacophila brunnea (assembly GCF_057557595.1). Lineage (NCBI taxonomy): Eukaryota > Metazoa > Arthropoda > Insecta > Trichoptera > Rhyacophilidae > Rhyacophila > Rhyacophila brunnea. The sequence continues at coordinate 187,187 of NW_028232775.1, forward strand.
CGGACTATTCCAAGTAGATATTCTGATAATAGAATTTGTATTCCATTCACTGTACAAAATTGTTCTCATCGCCTTTTTTTTGTTTTTATATGTATACTATACAGATGAAAGGTCTAAATTCCGATTCTTCTGCATCTGATTTCTAGTATCAAGTCTGTGCTTTCTGATATGAAATAACTTTATAATATGTCTTTCATATCGTTTTATTTCTCATGTATCTTGTTGAGTGTAGGTTAGTCGTTTTTATATAAAATAAATATAAATTCAGTCGCATCCAGTAGCTTTCCAGCTTGGTTAAAACTCAACGTTTTGTAGAATAAGTTTCTGATATGGCCTTCTCTATGTAATTTCACTAAGGCGTATTTTTGTGAATATTTTTGAAGTTACATATTTTGAATTGATTTTCGCCATAAATTCTGTCTACATTTTAACGACTTTAATTACAGGTTGATTTGGTTTGTGAAAGACCAAAAAAGTCGTCTTCTGTTGACTTCAATTTTAATATTTAGTTTGGTAATTCTTTTCTTTTAGTATATTGCCCTATTTGCTGGCTTAATATTCATATTTAAATGTTATTTGAATTTTTTACGTGAAGCACGTCATCTTTATAATCAAAAAACTTATTATGGAAACACATGAATTTTCTTGCGAATTTTATCTTTGCTCTTTATACTTTTCCATTCTTTCTACTTACTTTGAATTTAATTTTCAGTAAGTCTCAGCTAATCAACCTTTTCTTCATCTGTTGAGATGTTGTTTTATACATAAAGCTGTCCTAGCTCTTCAATTTATATGACACTTCAGCTAGCTTCTAGTATTTTTGCTTATTAGCGTCTGCTTTTTGGGTGATTTCTGGTGATTTAAACATTTACCAAAATTTTAAGAACATAATAGTTCTATTTTTTTATTAAAATACAATGTACTTCCTTTTTTCTTATGACGTTCTGATTTATATTTATCTTGTCTCGATCTTTGTTTTGAGGAGGCGTTTTTACTTTTATTTATGTTATTATTGTTTTTAAGTATAGAAATTTTTTTCTTCTTTGGCTTTCTTATATCTTTTTATCTCTATTTTCATAAATTTTCAAACTTCTATATATTTGTCATCAGTGTATTTCATAATTTTTGGTGACTAAAAAAAAATGTAACGTTCTTAACAAAATATTTTGATATCATATTTGTTTTCTTAAACTTTTTATAATCCAATCCCAGTATTCTTATATAGTATTTCAAGATCTAGGCATTGAATTCATGATTTCATTATCATTATCTGTGGCGATCTCACGTATATAACTTTCAGTTAAGAGAGCCGTTGTATGTTTTTGTGTCTTATCATTTGTTTTAACAAGTTGCCGCATCAAAAAGCTATTTTTGAATCTTTTTTATGCTTATTTTTGCAGCTCTACTCATGTCTGCAATATTAGGATGCATTGAAGATATAAATAAAAATGCTTTTTTGTGTCGAAGAGATGTATTTTATTAGAATTAGTTATAAATCTCGCTCTCGTAATATTTGAAATCAGTAAAATTCTTTTTAAATAATATAATAGTAAAAAAATACTCAAACAAATATAGCGAGCAAAATATACTTTCTTTTGATGATTAATTCTGTGAAAGTTTTTTACTCATATCACAATTATACTGAAAAAAAAAAATTTAATTATTCATTCGAAGATATCAATCTGGTTCAACTATATTTTTGATTTATAGGTTTATGAAGAAGATTTGTTTCTATATTTTAATGTATTTTTCTGTGTTAATGGCACAATCAATAGCCTTTTTACTATCTTTTTAAATTACTTCAAGTGCTTTTTCAACTCATATCTTCCGGCTAACGTCACATAGCAGATTTTAGCTTTTTAAGTCTAAGGTGATGCAACTATTGTTAAAAACAAAACTACAAAGATTCTGTAAACTTTTGTGTTGCGCTCGATATTAAGTTGTCTGCAGTATTTTAAGTGATAGGTTGTTACAATTACATCCCAGGTAATTTCAAATGATATTATTTCAAGATCATGGTTTATAAATATATATTTTCGTTTTCATGTGATTTGATTTTCTTGATTTATCTGTTTCCAATGTTTGTAAGCTATCATATGATGTAATTCCTTTCTCTTTATTGTAATCTTCTTATCGCGTTTATCATACACCACTATATCAGGCTTATTGTGCTAGACTATAAAATGAGTTTTCGATTCTGTGTCTACCTTTATGCATTCGAAATAATTTTTTGTCAGCGAGTTACTTTGTGTGACTGAGTTTTTGATTCTTTAACATCTTATAGAAAATCTGGTTTTGACACCTTAATACCTGAATGTTTAGATTTTTAGCTATATTACAAAATCTTCTCGCATTGTGTTTCTAAGAGATCAAACTTTTTAGACGCTTTTTATGAAGGTTACGAATTTTCTTGCTTCACCAAAGAACATATTTCCACCATTTAATTAGCAATATAATCCTGGAATGTCGGACGATTGTTACCATGCTTTAACCATAAGGCAGACTGCTAATATATAGCTAATTAAAAGGTTTTTCAATTCAAGCATTTTAAACAAATCTTTCTGCGATTTTTTTTGTTTTTCGACAAGTGCTTTACATGTAACTTCTGTGTTGCTGAGAGTATATCTTGATGCTATATATTCTTTGATTATGAGAAGAAGAATCAGTTTTCTTCTCCAGAGAATGAATAGATTTTTTTCTTTGGCATACTGGTGCACGATTTTCGAGAAATTCTTGCATAGTCTGCAGTATCTGTTCAGCTTTAAGGCTTACACTATCTAGACTCTTGCCTATTATATTTTCTTCTAGATATAATCTCTCTGTATCATCTGCCTGTGGATGTAATCGATGCACCCAGAGAATCGATTTTTTCTTATTCTTATGGTTTAAACTCTATCGATCCAACATAATAATAATTTGCAGATATGGCGTGTTCGTGATTTGCATGAAAATAAATTCTTGCATAAAACTTCGACTCACATATCTTGCGCACTGTTTATAGAACATCAGCTTTTAATTTTTCGTGCTTCTCGGATTGTGTAGTACTATAAAAACTGTCCAAAACCCCATACTGTTTGTATCCTATGTGTTTCTCAAAGAAATAGCAGTAGTAATATAAAATCTCAAAGATTACTGAACGATCTTTCAGTATTCATGCCTATTCCGATATTCTCAAGATATGATTTTATATCTTTAGCAATGGATAAAAATAAATCAACGGATTATGAAGAAGTTTAATATCGTCGATAAAGGGGTGGTGATTGGTTTGATGCCAAACATACCCTCCATTATGTTTTACTTTTTATGATTTTTATTAAGTAGTCTGCTTTAAGGTTCAATGCACAACACAAAACGCAATAATGACAAACCAGCGCATATTAATATACCCGTTTCTAGTTTTACCTCCATAATTTCTTTTTGATTGTAATGGTGCTAAATAACCCGCTTTTCAATCATAGGTTTGACAAACTTTATTTATTGGGCCTTTATTTTTTTATAAATCTTAAGAATATATATGTTGAACAGTGTCATATGCTTTCTTTACATCAATAACATTGTAAAAAGCTTATGAACATGTTCCCCGTAAATTTCTTTGCCCAACATAGCTTGCATTTGGTGATTTGATAATCTCCAGCTGTTTCAAGTTAGTTTTCTGAGAGAACATTGTTGTGTTCGATAACATCGTTCAGTTCAATCGTTATAACTTTTGAAACAATCATGTAGCGATTGGTCATGGTGTAATTATTCGGTAATCAGAACATGAAATTGTTGCCTGTTTCTATGGTATAAGATGTGTCATACCTGTATTATACCATCCTGGTATTTGTTCTGATGAATGCATGATCTTCTCTGCAATTTTGATCCGACTTTCATGTCCTGCATGACAGTTTTTAATATTAAAATTGTAGACTTGATTTTCTTTAGGTGTTTTCCAGTTAGACAATCGAAGAAATTATATCCAAAAATTTTTTACCGTGTTATGATCACCTAATTCATTCAAAAGCTCTAAATCTCTAGTTTCGATTGCAAGTTTGATCGTTTTCGTGCTTTTTTTGCAAATATTCGACCGCAAAATTGCAATCTCATAAGTTTTCTGGGTTCTTACTATTTTTTATACGGATAAGGATTCGATCTAACATTCCATTACAAAGATTTCCTACCTCATCCACATTTCAGTTTTCAAACTGGTATTTTCTGACAAGTCTTTTTGACGGATGGATGTATATAATTTTTTTTTGTTTTTCAGGGTGTTCCAATACAAAGAACCTGATATATCATTAGCTTATTAATTGAGAAATAATATTATTCTTCCACGGCTACGCTTTTATGGCTTGTACGTAAGCTCCTCATAAAAGGTTTGCACCAAATATAAAAACGAACTTAGATACTCTATATTATTCAATGGACCGCTTTGACGACTTTTATGAGCTCTATTTAAAATCTATGGGGTAGATGTTTGTCAATTTTCGACAGCGGAATTTTCTTAGTCCTTTTTCTTTCGCTAATTTGGACTATTTTATCATGTTCTAATGCTTTTTATGCAACTCTCTAGTTTTGCTGTGGATAGGTTACTATTATATAATCAATAGTTTGAATTTTATTTGCTTTTTTTCCTCTCCATTTAATTTTCTCTTTTTGGTTGTAGGTCCAGAGATGTTGATTTAAGTTTTATTTGAGCTTGTGTGGATCAGCTTGGAATTTAGTTACTGTTGTGGTTTTTCATCATCGCCTATATTATACCGTAGCATTTTTTTTTCTTTGCTCGGCGTTTACCACTTACACTTTTGAGCCACTCCCTGTCTTCAGTTGTGATATCGCTATAGCAAATGCTATTTATGACTTCTTATAATGTAGCATTTGGATTTTGGGTGACAAGCGAGCAGGCATTAGAGTTTTTTGACTCAACACAGGTCATAGCAAGCATATTTTTTAACGTTTTATTATATATTCTTTCAGTCAGTTTTTCTTTTCTTTACTATTCAAGGATTCAACTATAAATTATAGGCCATAAATAATGTATAGTACTATATAATTATTCCTGTTTTTATATTTCTTTTTAATGAACAATATTTCGTTTGGTTTTGCACCAATAAATTTAATTTTATACGAAAAATTGAGTGAAATAAATTTTTGAGAAGACTTTATGAAATAAATCACAAAGAAAATATTAAATATCAAAAAAATCTTTAAATCTATAACTAAATATATATATTTTTATATAGTTGCTTTCTTAAAATTTAATATAAAATTGATTAGAATATATTTTTTTTATTAATATACGCAGTAAAAAAAATAATTTACAAAAATTTTCTTTTAAATACTTGATACAAGAGGTTTCTTTTAACAAAAATATTTCTATACTTTCTGATTTATATAAAATGTTGGTTAAATGATCATAAATCTGCACTTAAGATAATTCATCAAAATTTAAATACTGTTATCTCATATTTACTCCATTTTAAGATCCAAATAAAAAAATAAGCTGGATTTAGAAACAATTAATTGCTGCAAAAAATTACGAGATGAGCTTTATCGAGCACATTGGATTTTAAATGATTAATTATATATTTTTATATTATTTAATTCTCATAAATCCAATAAAAAAGGCTAAATACACAAAAATAAATATAAATAAGATATAAAATTTAATTTGAAAATTTTTAAATTGGATATATATTACTATATAAGTATATGTTATATAAGTTCATATCATATGATTCTGATTTCTTTCGATCTATAATTTTTTAAAGAACAATCCGATATTTCTCTACCATTGATCAGTATTCGGATTATTAGCCCCTTAATCTTTTATTGGTATTCAGTTAATTCTAGGGGACAAGATATAATCCCATGAAAATAGCTATATGTTGTGCCATGAACCAAAACAGGTCAATGGAAGCACATTCACTTCTGACAAGAAAAGGGATAATGGCAATGTCATTTGGCACAAGTAAAGTAATTAAGATACCCGGAACGAGCATAAGATCACCAAACTTATATGACTTTTCTACCGTAAAGTATTCAGATATTTATGATGATCTAGTAAGTAAAAATGAAAAATTCTATAGAGATATTGGTATGTTGCACATAATGGAAAGAAATATTTCGATTAAGGAGTCACCAGAAAATATATTCGAATATTCTAATAAACGTAGTAATGGTAACTTGGCAGAACTTTTTGATTTAATTATAACGTGTGAGGAACGATGCTTCAAGGCAGTGTTCGATTATGTAACATCGAAAGAAAATATTTTTTTAAATAGAGAATATTCGAATCCAGAACCTAGTTTTTCTAATTGTTGGATTGTTAATTTTGATATTAAAGATACACCAAGTGACGCCGTTGTGGGTGCAAATGAAATACTATTGTTTGTGCAGAAAATCTATAAATATTTAGAACATAACGGGCACAACTTTTCTAAAGCTATTGAATCTTCGATAAATGAATATTCTAATGAGAGAGATATTGAACTTTTGTTTACTCTGGTGTAAGATCATAAATAAAGCTCTTTTTTTATAAAACTAGTTTTTAATTTTTTTTCGTGGCCAAACTTATTATGTCCATATATATTGGATTTTTTTTATTTATGTGTTAAATTTATAATTATAATATTAGTTTTTGTTCTCAGGCACAGCTTGCTTGATTCCCTGCGCGAACAGCGTATTTATACTTTCAGATATCTTCTCCTCTCCAAAGTCATCTTTAATACCTCACCTCCTTTCGAGACCTATTAATATAATGGTTTTTTCAATCCCAAGTTTTGTATATATGCCTCGATTTTTTTTGTGGCAGTACTTCTTTCATGTACTTTTTATGATTTCATAAATATTATATATAATTAATTTAAACGGTAGCTTATTTTTTGATTTATTGTAGTTTGGCTCGTATATTTAATTTGGTTTTTCTTTTTTTTATATGCTTAAATTGGTAATTTAGAAAAATAAACGTTATTAAGAGTTTAGATATATACAATTTTTCACGGGCTATCTTTCGTTTATTAAAATGACCAGAAATTTATGGGGGTTCAAAATCCTTAAGGTATTAGTTTGAAATTAAAAATGATAAATTGTATTTTAATTTAGATGTAAACAAATTTATATTTAGAAAAGTACACATTAGAGAATTTTTTTACAATATATTCGTTCTAATTTTCATGATTCAAGGCTATTATTGCAATTTCAAACGAATAATTAATGCCTCCTAGTTGCAAAGGATACAAAAATACTATTAGGCCGACCACATTAAAGTAAATATTTTGGTTTTAAATAATGGTTTGATTGTGATGCCTAAATAGCTTGACTCATTTGCAGAACGCGGGTGCAAATAATCGAAGCCAGTATTGTTATGACTGGATATTTCCCTGTAGCAGTGGCCCAATTAGAGCAGTAACACTGTTAATATTTTTTTTCTGGAAACAGGGATATTTGAATGTAAAATCATCTGTTGAATGTGGTAATATAGCATGTCTTTTCAACCTCTAAAATCATGTAATTAATTGTTTAAACAATTAATACGCTAGTAAACTAGCTCTACATGAAAATTATTATGTATCTTTTTATTTGGTTGTTCCAGCCGTCATTATATAAAGAACCTTAATGATATTAATTTTCTATGATTTTGATATTATTAAATTCAATTTTACTGGATAAAATTTTTGTATAGATTTTCTATGTTGATATTTGTTGCAATATTTTTTCTTTTTATAAATAAAATTAACGAAATTTGATTTCAGTTTTGTTCCATGTCAAAAGTGTACTCTTTTTTTTCTATATCATTGCGGATATACAAATTTTATCCATACTAGTGGTTTTTCTTTATTACAAAAGATCATTCATTTAAATGATAATATTTTTATACGTTATAAACCTTTAAATTATGTAAATCATATTATATTGTGCCAATACCATTATATTTTATCTAATTAAGATTTTAAAATGCATTAAAATTGTCAAAAACTGGGCAAGAAAACCATCCAATCTGCTTTAGTACAAATAAAGGCAATATTTTCATATATAATATGATTATTGGATTAAATACGTTACATCAAAAGCATATAGCATACAAATTAAAAAAATAATATAAAAAAAATTAAACGGAAAGAACAAAAATTACATTCGAAAAAAAAACTAAATTAGATTGCATCATTTGGATAAATTCGGATATTTTTAGTTAAATATATTAGTTTTGTGCTGTGTACAATAAGTTCCCCATATTTATTTTTTGCGGATTTTAATTTTTTTTTAATTAACTTTTGTCTTGAGCATTCAAACATTGAATCCTTTTATATCTTAATTTTGAAAAACTATGTTATTTTTCAACTCATAATTACAGTTCTATAATCTTTTCTTGTGTTTGTTCTGTTATCATTTATGGTATGTGTGATTATTAAAACTGTTCTATATGGTTTTTAGTAGTAGTTTATAAGTTGCAAGCCAAGTAGATTCTCTCCCTCCTATATTCCTTAAATATTTTGCATTATTTGACTAAAATGTGTTATGACGCCACCTTCAAGTATAATATAAAATATTAAAAACTTAAATAAAATTAGTTTCGATTATAAAACCTTTCTCCTATAAATATCTTTATTCACTTTAATTTATTGCGAAAATATCTTTGTTTTCTGATTTATTTGATTATTCTTAGATTAGTAAGCTTAGTGTAATATGACATTAAGCAAAATCTATAAATTTGTCCCTCATATGTGCAACAAAGAATACTTTATTATAGTACTCACACAATTACTGAAAAGATAAACCAAAAATATAGGTTATATGGATTTGTTCACATGTTGATCACTTAAATAAATAATTTTAAATTTCTCTAAAGTCATCATTTTTTTAAAATTATCCGGTAATAAACTTATGCCCAACCATTTTTTGGCTTTTATTTTTAATATATACAAGCAAAATAAAAAGGTTGGTGCAACATTTATTTTAATATCTAAGTAGATGATTACCAAAACATACCTTTTTTGCATAAAATATGAATTATTTATTTCTTCAAACTTCAAGTATCCTTTTGATACAAAATTTTATGCTAAACTTAGATTCTATAAAATATCAAACGCAATTCATTTAGTGTATGGTCTTGTGGGGTTATCAACCAATTATAATGATAAAAAAATATTATTTAGTGGTCGAAAATACAAAAGTCATGATGATTTAGTTTATAAATGATCATACGTAGTAAATATAATCAAACCACATAATAATATAAAGGGCATGGAATATTCCAGGTAAAATACCTTTTCTGCATTTATAAGCTTAGTATCAAGCAGGCAAATTTCTTAACCTTGAATTACATGTTTAGATTTTTTGGGAACCCCTAATTTTTTCGGATAAAATAGAAGCGATATTAGCAAATACATAATGCCCTGTAATTTTTTGATAACTTCAAAGATTCTGTCCAATACTTTTCATAAATTATTTTTTTTAGTTTTAGCATGATATTCTGTAATTTTGGACTGAATTCGTTACAAGAAATATATAGTTTAAGCAGTATATGCTCATTACTTAATAATAAAGGATCATATCAAAGCATTTCAATTTTTACCCATGGATATTTGTCTTGTAGTATCTGTGTTTAAAATAACAAACTGATTTATCTGTATTTTACAACTGTTCATTGCTAAAAATTTGTCCTCTTCAAAATGATTCTTATATTTTATTTTTCTTTTTTTTTATCCCTATAAACTGAACTAAATTTTTAATTTAGCCAAATAAAACTTTTCATTTTCTTTGATTCCCTTAAACTAATTATAATACTTGGCTCTTCTCTTCAAAATAATATTTCGATTTCCCTTAATATCTTTAATCCCTACTAACCGATTTAATTTCCTTTTTATGCGCTCCATAAATATATTTTATTTTTCTTGTTATTTTTTATCCCCTACAGAATTGACCCAAATTTAAATTTCTTATCTTATAAAATATATTTTTAATCATTTCGATGTCTTTAATCCCTATAGGCCGAATTTAATATTTAATTCTGCTTTGACTGTTTTCTTTAATACCTATAAACTGATTGTAATTATCGGTTCCACTATTTATAAAAGATATTGTCATTTCCGTCGATATTCTTAACGCACATAAACTGATTCATATGACGTCGCCTTTCTTTATATATAAATTCTTTTGAGCAGTTTAACTGGTTAATCCAAGCTATATATCTTTCTACGTGTAATATTCTTAAATTAACACATTTCTTTCAATACTTATAGTTTTAGCTTTTTTCCCAATTGGAAATTCTATTCAGCAAGGATGTTATTGAAACCCAAGTTTTATATTTATATTATATTTTTGTCTGTAAATCAAAATATATGAAAATGATTATACAAAAAAATAATCGCCCTTATATGAAACACAAACAGATAAGACTATGCGATGGGAATAAAATTCCACAAGTAGGCCTAGGAACATGGCGAATTTGTGGAAAGGAACGGGTCAAAGTCGTTTTAAAAAAGGCGATAACGAATGGATATAGGCACATCGATACTGCAGCAGTATATGAGAATGAAGCTGATATAGGCGACGCACTGCAAGAGATGTACAAAGAAGGCATAATAAAAAGAGAGGATCTTTTTATAACTTCTAAGCTCTGGAACAGTTTTCATGATAGACCAGAAGAGGCCATTCAAAAAAGTTTATCGGACCTAAAAACTGATTACATTGATCTTTATTTAATACATTGGCCTGTCAATTTCGATTATGATGAAAATGGAAATACCAGAAGACTTGAAAATGGAGATCCGATTATTAAAGACTTCAATCTTTTTCCATTATGGACTAAAATGGAAGAATTTGTACAAAAGGGGTATGTTAAGTCAATAGGAGTTGCAAACTTTGGAATTGAGAACATCAAAAGACTTTTAGTTGAGTGCACTATCAAACCAGTGGTAAATCAGTTTGAGATGCATCCGTATTTGAAGCAAGAAGCACTTTTTAAATTTTGTGAACAAAATGGAATTCAAGTCGTTGCGTATTCTTCTTTAGGATCACAACAAACTCACGATGGTCCAAAACTTTTAAGTGATGAGATTTTGAGTAAAATTGCTAAGAAAAGAGGCAAAAGTGTAAGTTGTGTCATTTTAAGTTGGTTGACTCAAAAAGGAATCGTCATTATTCCTAAGGCCTCCTCGGAAGAGCATCTGGTTGAAAACTTGTATATGATTGAGCTTAGTGAAACTGAAATGGATGAAATTAATAACATTCATATTGAATATCGATATGTCGATGAACTTGTCAGGAATTTCGGGCCTGATCGCTTTAAATAAAAAAAAATTGTGGAATTGTATTTATCTATCCAATACGACTCATTATAATTTTGAAGTATCTTTTTTTGATTAAATGCCATAATGAATTATTTTGAATAGCAGAAAAATTTTGAAGGCATATTATATATTACATTTTTTATAAATAGAACAAGGATATATCATAAAAGGGATCCGAAAGAATCGAAGTCGAAACCATATCGGGTCGTATATCTCAATTATAGGGTTGAAGAAAACTCTTGAAATAATAGGTCTTGAAAAGAAGAGAGGTATCGAAGAAGATGTAAAGAAGAGGATCTAGCCAATATTATAGATATAATATACCCATGGAAAATCAATCACGTTATGTTTGAAGAGATAATCTAAAATTACAATACCAAAATTAACTGAAAAATAAAAAGATGTTGTTTAGGCTAAATTTACATACCATCTTAAAATATGGGATTTCGTTAAAGCAATGAATCATAAAGAAATGTAAATGGATCCGATTAAAGTGAATATTCTGGATTGAACTAAGACGTGACATAAAACAATTTTGTGATAGGATCTATTTAAAAAAAGCTTAAAAACCTTCGTTAATTTTATATGTTCAAACCTATCTAGCGAGAAAATATTATTTCTGTGATATAAAATAGAAGGACCGAGATTTTCTTACTTTTTAAGGTAAAAATGCACTAAAACCCGAAAAAATATAGAATGCTGTATTTCATCCTAATCTGTATTTGGATCGGTTTTATAAATTACTTGAAACACCCTTTTGACCCTTAAAAATGTATATGCACTAAAATACAATCTTAGTCAATTTATTTAAATCACTTTCTCATAACAGCTGTTCTCTACACACATTCAGCTCTCAAAACTTATAGATTAAAGTGTCTTCAAAACATTATTGCATTATTTCTTGTCTAATCTTCTTAACTACCTTCTTCTATAAATATTCAGTATTCAACTTACATAATCAAGTGCTTTCTCAACCTTGTTGCATTTATTCTTGTCTCATCTTCTTAACAGCCTTCTTCTACACATATTCAGCTTTCAAAATTTACATAATCAAGTGTTTCCCTCCACCCTTTTACATTTATTATTGTCTAATCTTCTTAACTGCCTTCCTCTATACATATTCAGCTTTCAAAACTATAGAATTATGTGCTTTCGTAACCTTGTTGCATTTATTCTTGTTTCATCTTCTTAACTGCCTTCTTCTACACATATTCAGCTTTCAAAACTTATAGAATTATGTGTCTTTCTCAACATTATTACATTATTTCTTGTCTTATCTTCTTAACAACCTTCTTCAGCACATATTCAGCTTTCAAAACTTATAGATTGAGTGTCTTCCTAAACACTATTACATTATTTCTTGTCTCATCTTCTATTATAATATTCAACTCTTTATATAGAACTTATGGTGCATAATATTCATGGTTTTATATTTTTTTAAAGGGCTGGTTTTATCAGACTTCCCTGTTTTTACCAAAAAAACACGAGATGTCTACACAGTACACGCCATACTTATTCTTATTCGTATCATATCCTCCAAGAAAACCCTTATTTATGCATATTACTGCTTTAATAATTATTATTCAATTGTTTTCACTAACCCATTGTTATGTGTATGCCCCTGCTCTCAGTTGAACTACCAACTCGTTTATTATACATCTAATGATGTTTTATGACCACACCATTCCAAATAATGATTCATAAATGAAAGAATAAATTAATTGTATCTTTTATACTAACTTAAAGAAAATAGCATGATTAGGTGTGAATCGATATAAGTGTTTGAAAAAGTCGAACATATTTTATAATATAAGTTCAACAATTTATTAAATGTATTGATTATTAAGAATCAACCATAAAATGGATAAAATATTGATGCATTTTTAGAATAATCATAGAATTTTATAAAGTTCAGAAAACTGAAATAATATTTAATTTTTATTGCATCCAGTGTTCGGTGAAATGTGATTGATTATTCATGCCCAAACTAACTTTTAACGCATATCGATTCAATTTTCTACGATTTTTTCTTATTTTGCAAACTTCCCCTTTACTCAATCTAACAACTTCAATCTGCTGATTATTTCGTAGAACAATTGGTTCTCTAGGACAAGGCTTATGAAAAGATAAATATTCTTTATTCACCAGAACTTTACCATTTTCTAGATATCCAAAACCACCTTGAGCATCAATTTCACTAGGTTTAATATCAGCATAAGAGTCTTTATGATTTTGATTAAGAACATGGACTTTAAGCATATGATTTTTTAGAATGGATTTCGATTTTACAGATAAACCACAAAACACACATTTTTGGTCATTCAATAAAATACGATAGGAATTGTATTGTGATGTATCTATTCCGTGTATGTTCAAATGATCCAACATATATCCTTTTTTATCAAAAATTAAATCACAGATAAAACATTCATTTTCTGCTATAATCTCTACCTCAGATTCATTCTTCTGTTTGTTACACTTTTGTAATTTATTTTTCTTTGTGGTACATACTTCTTCTATATCTTTACTTGTTTCCGTAATATTCTCTAAACTTTGTAATGGTGGTATGTTGTTTATCTTTCTGTTGACATTTATGGCATGTAAATCTGTTTTATAGTGTTCTTTGATTTTGTCGCTTATTTCTATAAGACATGCTGTACATTTCATGTTTAAGATAGGGGCATCAAATTCGAAATTTGTAATGCGAAATTGAAACAATTCCTTATTTCACTATGATTTCAAAGAAAGTCCCTATGATAAAAGAATTTATAAGCTGATCTTTTATCAAAAAGAAATACATAATCATGATCTTTTAAAATATCGGTTTTTACGATTACTAACATGAAATTATTAACCATGGTTTTTTATTAATGTTCATTGAAAGTAATGATTTTATGTTGGCTAAAAGCATAAAATAATTTCAAAATATTAAAATTATACATGTGTGCTTTTTAGATAACTTTTTGAAACAATATTCATTACTTATCCTTAAATATTCAGTTTCTGATTTTTTAACTATTTTCCTTCATTATGATTATCGTTATTATTATATTTATTTAGTTCTTGTTGATTCTCCATAAGATGTTGCATGATCAAGAAATAATAAAGTTAGATATTAATGAGAACTTCATGTAGTCCCGACGATAGTGATAAATACTAAACGGAATTTTATTATTTTGATTCGTCAAACATACAAAATTTTTATTATATTTATCTAGATTGCCTTGTATTTTGAACATATCTAGCTGGTTTTTTTTGAACAGCTATATTACAGAACCTTTTCGCACATAAGACTAAATTTTCAATATCATTTTAAAAAAAATAGCCTTCTAAATATAACGAATTTTTACGCATATGTTTAATATGATCGCATAGTTAAAAACGGATTTAAATAAAAAAATAATACATATTATTAAACAAATTTTCTGCTGTAGACTAATACTGATTCAAGTTTAAAAGGCGTTATATTTTTTTAAAAACCGCTGTTATAACTATATTTTTACTTTCATAAACTTTAAAAATTGGCAAAATAAAATTGTGTGAAATCTGTAGGAAAAAAAATACCAAAAATAATCATGAAATAAATGATAAAATACCTTTGAGGTTATTATATGGGAGATATAATACACGGATTTAATATCCTCAAACTTTATTAACCTGATTACTGACTGAATATTTTTAAAAATTATAGGTAGGTATTCGTACTTTTAAATAAAGAATATAGAATCAGAAAAAATAGAGTAAATTCTTACAATGAAGCATTAAATTGCGATGTGGTTTTACAAAAAATTATATTATACACTTAAAAATCATTTAAAATCCCCTAATGACCAATAATAAGCACTTCAAACCATAAATATACAACTCCTAGACACTAAATGTTGGTAGAAAGCCTAATAAAGGGATCCGAGTGAACTTAAGAGTATGGCAGACATTAATTTAGATTTAAGTATGCTAGAATGATTTTAAATATTAACGCTAAATATTTTTTGTGTCTTGCTAAATAGCCATAGAATTTCTACATTTTAAAAAATTACATATCTTACCTATAAAATGTAAGTTTATACCAAAATTTCATATGTACGTAGTATTATGTTAGTCAGGTATTCTTAATCAAAAATATTTTCACAGTAACATACATTTTTATGTTAGAATATTTAAGATAATAAGATTTTTCAATTAATTTTTAAAAAATTTCAACATTTGATGAAAAGAGGTATTTAAAAATAGATAATACATTGATCCGAAAATTGTATACTATTTCAAATGCGGATCTAGAAACCATTTGTCTGCTTTTTTTTTGCCCTGATTTCACTGTTATATTTAATTAATGGTGTCTTTTTCCTGATTCAAAAACAACCGAGTGAATATTACAACTTCAATTGAGAAAAGTTAACAAAAACTGGCCAATGTTTAAAGATATTTATAGATTAAAGACCAGTAGCTGTTTTTATAAATATGTGAAGCCGCAAGCTGCGTGAATTAGAAAGAAAATTATATATATCATTAAATTAAGGCGACTCTAAAATTGTAATGTGAAATATTCATGAGGCGCGCATTGATGAGAAAATCATATATGACAATAAATTAAGGTGGCTCTAAAATTATAATATGAAATATATGAATTTTTGAAAAAAAAGGCTAATCTTGCTTGAATAGAGCATTTTTACCTATTTTAAGAGTTTATTTCAGCTGTACTATATTGTAAAAATAAAATTCTGCATAAAAATTTGTATATAGTTGAAGAGTCAAACAAAAAAATTTATGAAGCGTTTGCGATTTGTAGTTCCATGAAAAATAATTATAAGCATATAAAAATAAAGTTATGTGTCATAAAATAAATATGGAATTATAATATTTTATTATCTTTTTTTATATTCTTTACGCCAGTGTTATAATTGTGTGCGTAATTATATTATAGAAAGCTTCTAATTTTTATTATTATTTATGTTTACATGAAACTCGAATAAATTACCGAAAATAACTGTTTAATACATTTAAAGATTTATAAAGTGCTTTGGAAAAAAAATTTAGACCGTTTGCATTGCATTAAAGACATCTAAACTGTATTAGATGGTAAATTGTCGAAATACTTATGTACACAAAAAATTTTTATTGAATTACATTTTTGTATCGATTGATTGGAAGATTTTATACTTTCTCACATTATATATTATTTTTATAAACAGATTATATCAAATTCCAAAAAAATTCAAAAGCCGGATAAAACTACGTTTTTATTTTTACCTCCATTCTTATAATTTATCTTCCGCCTTAGCACACATAAAACATCAAATCAATTTTTTTTTGCAATGATATCCATAAAAATATTCTTTGTATTGCCTAACCTTATAGAACCTTTAAGGATAATACATGATGGTTTTGATCCTTTTTTGTTGTAATTTTGTGCCAATTTACATTTAACTATTATAATAAATATGTACTTTTATAATAATAGATATTTTCTCTCGTTCCCGTTTATAATTCTTAAAAATAGGGTATAACGGCAAACAATATGATTAGATATGTAATTTCTATCTCTTAATATCTTCGTATTGAGTTTTACTGTTTAATATATATACTGTTCAATGTATAATAATAAATTTATTGTAAAACCTGATTATTCAGAAATTCCCTAAATTTTATGTGTTATGTTTGCAATATTCTGGTATTCTAATGTTCTTATTCTCTTGAGAATTTTAAATTTCGCCATTCAAGCATGAAAAGTAAAATATTTGAATTTATCTACAGATAAAAATATATTATGATTAAAAAATTGATTTACAAATATGTTCAAATAGGTACATTATAATTTTTTTTGATAAAGAAATCTTTGGAATAGCGAAATACAACTTGGTTTTTTTTTCAGTTTAGATCTGTATTAGCGTGATTTCAGGTATTCTTATCATTCCTAAGAGAATATTTTGATAATTATTGATATGTGATGGGTAATTCAATATAAATAAAACTTCAAATAATTTTAAATACAATACTAAATTATATTTTTAGATTTAACCCGTATAAAATATTATCGGTGATAGGGACATTTTGGCTAAACATATAATCAAAAAAAATGTTAAAGCTTATGATAATTAAAGAGCCATAAATGAGAACTATTGAATTAAACTATTATGGAAACCATATTTGTATTTTATGATACGATAAGGTTTGGTAATTTATCAAACACCACATGTTAACACTGTGGAGGTAAACTACACCTTATAAAAGCTCATATAAAATACGGTGTAAATTCGAGAATTCGCTGCTAAAAAAATATCACAGTAAAACAATTTCTGCATATAAAAAACAATGTATTTAAACACAAAAATCTTTTTATTTAAATTTTAAGAATTTCAAATAAATTATAGCTTAAGTGTTCAGAAATATATGATATATTCGTAAATTCGATATCATAATTTTATAATTAAGTATTTTTATCTCGTTTATTTTTTTTTAAAGTTACTTAGTTATAAATTCATTTATTTTTAATATTTTTTTAACCCATAAATTTAAATTTTTATTAATTTAATATAACCCCCCAATATCCCCCTATTACCCGAAACCAAAATTCATGGTTATAAATTTATTTTTTTGCTTTCGAGCAAATTTTAATTGATTTCCCTCCGTGGAAGCGTATTTATGCTTTCGGCTGTCTTTTTCGATGCCTAAAATCTTTTTGAGAACTATTATTTCTTATGGTTTTTTTTAATCTCAAGGTTCGTATGTGCCCTGATATTTTTCATGACACAACACATTTAAAAATAATTGGTTATCTATGAATTATTATATAGGTTAAACAATTTGACTGCAGGATTTACCCCATGAATGACATATTTATACAGTAAACTTAAATACGTCTTATCTATTCTTATACAACTTTGTATATTCGTATAGTTTAATTGTAGCATATATAATTTTGCGAGTTATTGATCACGATCATAAAAAATTAGTAAATTTTAATAGTTCTTTCTCTAGATTTTAGCATGTTTTACTGTGCGGACATTATTTATAAAAGTTGGCAAACAACACTAGTGTAAATCTTTTAAAAATTATTATACATGCATGTTTTAATTTCAAAACATATTGATAATATGTATAATCTTTTTTAATTTTTTATATTATTTATTATTATTATTTCAATGAATATTTTTGTTTTATTTGTGTTTTTAAATTTTTTCGTATAAAATAATAGAGATAAAATGGTAAATTTTTATGGTCTAAGTGATAAATAGTCGTGATCAATTTATGGTAAATCTGGTTTATCAAATTCATATAAATTTTGTTAAGTTTTTTCATTTCTAAAAGATGTATTTACTATATTCAAAAAAAAACCATATATATAATTGTATCAAGCCAAAATTTGAGTTAACTGATTTCAAATCATAGGCTATACTCTTTGCGTAAGTTTACCGACAAATTTTGCTGTTTTTTTACATTTTAAAATATTTTGACATTATGTAAGTGCAGAAACCCATATTTTTTGTTTTTGCTGCTTTTATGATTTCTTCGCGTGGAATTTTCGGCTATACATAAGTGGGTTATATTATCAAAAAAAAATGTTTGACTAAGCTTTTATATATATTAATACTACTATGTATAATATTATGACGAAATTTTAAAAATATCATTAGAACAAATAGATATAGGCTTATAAACTAATTCCCCGGTATCGAAAAACATTTAAAAATGTAAATACCCTTTCTCTATTTAGATCACATTATAACGGCATCAAGATTTAAAGCCTGTCCACCTGTTTTGATTAATTATTTTTTTATTTTTTTCTAAGTGTATTTTAAACAATAGACCATATGGCAAAATTAAAATGTTAGCCAGTAAATAGACGTTTTCAAAAGGGGTGGAGGGCAATTATTTCCAAGCAATAAAAATAGCTATGTTTTTTTTTCTTTCTGATCGGTTATTACCACTGGGACACATGTTAGACTTAAAAGCTTCATAGACGATCGACGTAATATCACATTTTTTGGAACATATATACCAGTATATTTTGTTTATGAACTTTAGTATGATACGTCAGATTTGATTTGATTTTTTTATAAATTGAATGATGAACATATGCCAAATTTGTAGATCACATAGACACTTAAATTAATAATTAATTTGTATAAACACATTTAAAGATATAATGTTTATCATTTGAATAAGAATTTCATTAGATCACATTGTTGATACCAAGAAACCCCGATAAAATTTTACTATCCGTGAAGTAAAGTAATTTTTTAATAAATCAAAATAATATCTAATAGCGACGAAAAAATATGAGAAGTGGTATTCAATCTTTCGAATAATTGATAAAATTTTTAAAAAAATATTAAATTTTTCGAGTCCCTTTATCGTAAAGAGCTTCTAAGATGTTTATAGGTCTAAACAATTTTTTTCTATTAGGGTTTTACGAAAATGTAGCATAAATTATGAAATTAAAACTTTAACTTAAAAATATTTAAGAAAAGGAACGTATTGCGTGCTTGTTATCTTTTTGTATCTATTAATCTTGAAGTTTTTGCCGGATTAATATTCCTATTATTTATTTTTAACTCGTGTAACTTTATTTCATATCCTAAGAGATACTTATTGCAAAAAAAAATACTACAGTTATTCCATAATCGAAAAAGATAAGCCTCTTTCTAGCACAGTTCTTATTTTTGTGGTGCATCTATTTTATTATTTACAACATTAGGAGGAAACTTTTAAAAAAATTTATCTGTGAGTTTGAATTTATGGAATTCAAAGCCGATTTAAAAACCTTTCATTATTGAACTATACCGTTTTTAGTTATGCTATCTGGTAATCAAAATAAAAAAGGGTTTTTCGTAATATCTATATATAAAAGTTGTGGAGTATTAGAGATTTAACTATATCAATCGGGTCCCCGCTACAGAAAAAATTCCCATTAAACCAAGACCAGCTTTGATTCTGCACTTACATTTTGAAATTGAAGCAAAGTTGTTTCTGCGCCACAATAAAGTGTATGTTATGGACAATAGGTTTCTTTAAATGTCGGTTCTCTAACATTATGATGTATCTCTTACCGCTAAAGGAATTAATTACTAGTTTTATTTTCGAAATTTATTAGAGGGTGGAGGATTTATGCGTTTAACACTAAATAACAATTGTAGGTTAAATTTCCACCCCTTAACCAGCACCACTATAATTTAGAGTTTTTTTAATTTATTGTGTTTATTTTTAAGATGTCAAAATTTTACGTTAAACATCCAGTGATTCATTTATAAAGATGATATTCCGATGATTTAATTTAAAAAAAGCATATGATTTTGGTTCTGTTTTTATATACAGTCTATTCGATACCAAAAAAGTCGGTGGGTTAAGCTTACTGTATGAATTAAACATAAATAAAGCGAACTTAACTTCGAGTATATTTTAGGATAAGATAGGATTACCTTTCTATACAGTAGATGAATATTTTATTATAAAATCTAACAAATGCATGTTCCAAGTTAAAAAAACCGTGGAAATTTTAATATTTTATATATTTTTAGATCTGCAAAAATGTAAATCGAATTTATATCATTTATCAGTGATTTCCTTTAACTCAGCGAGCATCTGTTTGAATTTCTTCGAAATCTACATGCTTTGAGTATTTATTTAATCATTGAATGATCTATAGATTCAAGTTAAAATATTCCACCAAGCTACTTTAAAAAATAGACATATTTGTGCACCACCTGTCTGACTCAATGTGACTTTGAATGTTTTTATTTGTTTAAAACTGATATTACTTGGTTTTTTAAGTTTTTATTACTATAAATTCGCAAAAAACATTATATTTATACATATAGTCGAGAAGAAATCTATCTAATAAATCACCTTTTCGGCTTTATTTTTTTAGAAGCGACATCATGTGTATTTTCTTAATTGTGTTGACTTCCTTCATATCCATGAATTTCTTATTGATCAAATTTAAGTGTCGTTAAGCGATTATGTCATATAAAAGGAATAGTAAGGCACTGTGGTCATCTTGGTTATATGCATTCATCATCATAAATTCAAAATTTATTGCAAATAAATGAGTCTTATGTTTTTATAGGAATTATTTTTTTAATTATGAATATTTTTTTCACATTCTTGTTACTATTGACAACACTAGTCTAGGTATTTTTTTTAAAGGTTAATTTTACCATATTAATGTAATTTTTACGGAGTTGTAGATTATATTTTTCGAGAAATAAATTCAAAGCCTATTCTAATATAAATATTATGTTTTTTATTTCGCAAACATTTTTAAAATTAGTTTTTGGCTGTATTCACATTTTTTAAGTCGCCTGAAGAAAAATTTTCTGCTTAAAATTATAATTTCTTTTAGGTTCTATGTAGCATGGTCCAAAGAGACTTTTTCCTTTCTAATATAAAAATAAAGTACCAAGATAAAAATTAATTTTAAAATAAAAAAGTTGCAGAAGCCAAATTTTACCTATTTCACTGAATGTACACAATAAAATAAAACTATGCTGATCTAAACAACAAAAGCATGTGAACTTTTTCATGGTATGCAAAAATATATACAGAAGAAAAAATAGTGTGGAATTTTTTGATCTGAATCTAAACTATTGTTTTGGCTTATATCAAATCAATTTGTTAAATGTATTATGCATATTAAGAATAGACCAAATAATAAAATGAAGCTTGTGTGAAACAGATTTTGTAAATATTGATTACCATCTATATTTTTTGTGCTAATTGAAAAACAACAGAGCTTATTTATAGCTTCTTGCTTTTTATAATAAGCTAAAAATAAAAATTTATTGATTATCTTTTGGTTTCTGCTCTTTAGACGCTATTTTTAAGGAATTAAAAATTAATATATGAAATGCTCAAATGTCGATCTGTATAAGTCTTTAAAAATCAAACTCTTTTATTGCCTAAAAATAAAAAAAACCAACCAATATAATGATATGAGAACATAAAATAATACACCGTTGAATCGCTATATATAAATCTTGGAATTTAATGTACCTTGTTCTTATTTTATCATATAAAAATTAAATATAATAAAAAATTTGACTAAAAATCCAAACCTTCATTAAATTAAACTAATCCGCAATATTTCGCTAATTCTTCTTATAAATATACCTCCCGATTTCTTGATTATCGATAAAAATTTCGACTAAAGCATAAATTGTAGAAAATTGTATGAATCGAAATATATTGAATCTTGCAGGGTATTTTATGGATAAATAGTTTTCTTGAAGTTTTGTTTTAAATCAAACTTTCGCTGATACTAGTTATCTGATTTTAGGGATTTTTATATAGACTGAATAACCAATTATGATTACTAGTTATTCGTCCTATTATGTTACATTTATTTACTCATAAAATATGCCGCTATGAACAACATGCTTTTTTATTGTGTATCTAGACCATTATAAGCAGATTTATGTCAAACTAAACAATATTTTTGATAAATTTAGATCTTCATATAAAGCTTAAAATAGTGTTCGAACTGCTGATACGTTAGCGTGTGTTTACGAATGAGACAGAAATCATAAAGCAATGCGATATAGCGTTTCAGTCAAATTAAAGTAAACAATGCGATAAGAACGGGAAAGGGTGTTCAAGTAGATAAGGCAAAGATTCCCACCTTAAAATACATTCAGATTCATCTACTAAATAAAAAAATATGCTCCCAAGTGGAGCTTGGAAAGTATTTTTTTAGGTATAAATTACAACAAATATTAAATAAATATATTATATCAATACCGATATCGTTTGAATACAGTTTTTTTTTCTTTTCTTTGACTTATACAAGCAATTTAACAAAAAACATAGTTCAATATTTCATTTAACCCTTATTCTAGTGGACTTATAAATTACGAATCAAATTATGTTTACGTCACAATAGAGATTCAAAAAAATAACGAATTTTATTATTAGATTTTATGCTGAAAAGAATTTTAATTAAATATTATTTTTATTAATAAATAAAATTATTTTCAAAAAATCAAAATAAAAATTATAACATCTTAAAATTATTTTTACTCTATATAAGCTGATAGAAAGATATATATGCTCATATATTGATAAAATCTCGATTACTAGTGATTTAAGGAACAATAGTTATTCACTTTTAAATACAATTTTTTTGTAAAGTAGAAGTTTAACAATAAAACTATCGTCTGATGAACTGTTTTGATCAAAAAGATATGAGATAGCAACAGATAGTAAGAAATTTAATATATATTGCCTCTTTTATTGCATAAAAAATCATATAAATATAAAGAAGTTTGTGGCACATATTGTTTTTTAATATCTTTAAATATTTTTTATTGGCTTTTCTATTATTATTAACGATATTGGTTTTTTCTTGAGAAAATGGTCCTGTAAGCAATATAAAAGGTTTTTTGTCATTTTAAGGAAAATATTTGATGAAAAAATGAACATAAGGTTCATCACATTAAAATTCATGATTGTTTTTATTGTATCCATTACTTTTTCTTGTAAATTATAAGGGTTTTATTGCCCTTATGAAATCTTCGAAATGATTTGTTTTTCTTTTATTCATTAGAATTTATTCATATGCTATGCAAAAATTAAATTTACTGTGTCAATCTTCTGTTCACTTTAAATTTACAATAATTTTCAATAATTGATTATTTTATTACAGATACTTTTCAAGACAAAATTTAAAAATATATTATAGAAAATTTGGTTTGTACATACTTATTAATGATTATATTGTGGTTATTCGATATTCAATTAAATAATAGCTAAAGGAAAAAAAATTACAATTTATATTTTAAGAATATATATAAATTTGTGCTGGTCATATATGTAAAAAAATGTCCAAGGTTGTGATATTTTAAGGTTTTTATATATCTGCCGTAAGTATTAAACAAATATAATTTCACATTTTTAGCTTATTTTGTCCTATTAAAATAAAGAAATACATCCGAAGACTAAGAAGATAATAGACGGCTTAATTTTACAATAAAACTTACTTTAAACGTATAAAATACGTTTTTCCTTATGTCTAAAAAGTATATTTTTGATTAAAAATGCATTTACAACACAGAAACCTAACAAAAAAGACTATTTCATAAGACTTTTTTTTTCTCAATATGTATTATATTATTCATGATATATTATAAATCTTGGTTTTTTTTTCTGTGGTTTCTTAAATAAAAAATTATTGCATGCATCTACTGTATTCATTTGCAAAGAAGTACGAAAAAAAAAGTTTAAGGTTAAATAATCTCTATTTAGTTAAAATAATATGATTTAAGATTATTTTATATAATCTAAAGAAAGTTTCTTCATTATAAAAACATGGTGTTATTTTTAAAAAAAAATTAAAAATTTTTTTGTGCAATTATATTTTTTTGTAGACATATTTTTGTGGCCAATAAAAATAATATATTTATAAATTACTTAAAATAGATATAGAATATTTTAAACTAATAAAAATTTGAGCGAGTAAACTATCATATTATATGCAAGAATTTGATTTCTTGAAATCAAAGCAGGTTAGATTGTTTAATTAGATTAAAAGAACAAAATTGTTTATAAAAGATTGCAAACATGAAAATTTGATGTAATAATAGAAAAATAAGGCTGCAAAACCATATAAAAACCAGTTAATTTTTTTTACTATTAGAAGAAAAATACGATTGTGTTTATATGTTTTTGATTGATCCCCTAAATTGAGTATAGCATCAAATTATTGTTGGTTTAATCATAAGTTCTAATTATATTATTATAAAATTCAACTTAAATTGTTTTATTCAAAGTTCGACAATATTTTAAGTATATGATCAAAAAATATCATAAGAAAATTTATGATAAACATATTTTATAAAGATTTTAAAAAAATGCAAACTAAAAGAATATAGGTTTTTTACAGCCATATATGTAAATAAATCTTGTTTACTTGTTGAAATATTTAATACATGCTCAAGAACCATTACCGTTCGCATAAAATTACCGAGATAACAAATTTATTTGATATGAAGCCGGATTTGTTTAATTAAAGTAAAACAAATATCAATTTGTAGTTACTCAACAAGATTCCCTAAATATCTAACTACAATATTTTTCTCAACAAAAATTAGGAGTCAAGCATTGTAAAAATCGGCACATACTATATGCAATTTCAGTAATAGATAAACTTATGCATTGAAGGATTCATAAATACGCAGAAATTTGCGCTTTGATACTAAATTGTATATTATATTCAATTTAAAAAAAATTCATGAAAAATATATTTTCTTCTAATACGTTGAAGGTATAAGACAGGCTGTTTTATACAAGAGCTTTTCTAGATTGAGATTTTAAAATGATGATTTTTTCTAATTTCTATCGTTTCTTGCAGACCCATAAGGTCAATCGATGATGATTTGAATTAATATTAGAGCATTTTTTTCCATTATTTTGTTTGAAAAATATTAAATTAAGTCCGCTAAAAATAAAAAATAAATGCGTAAAGCATTTCAATGCTAACGGTTATTTTTATTTTATTTTTTTGGCTATATAAAGATTTATTTAAAGATTTTACTATGAGAAAAACCTTCTTATTTATTTTTTGATTTATCTAAAATCATATAGACGGTACTTAGTTTATAAAATACCTTTTTATTTAATAGCAGTATATTTTCAACTTTATGATGTTTTATGGTTGATTATTTTTTGCTTATATATTTTTATAATAAATGTGGTATATAGTATATAAATATATTACGCCACAGATACCAATGAAGCAATATAAAAACCACGCATAAGCGACAAAAAACGTGACTTTATGTGTCTAAAATACTTTAAATTAGTTTCTACATTATTCAGTATTATTTTTGCATACAAAAAAAATGTGCTTGTAAAGCCTAAGCCCGATAAAACAGCATTTACTTCGCTTTTAAATTTATGATGTTTTTTTTATATTATTTACTATTAGAATGCAAATATTTTTTTTTGATTTTTCTAGCTTAAAAAAAACCTAACTTTAGTTCCAATAAAATCACAGATGCAAAAGAAAAATTGCGAGAATTTTCTTTAGAAGCGAAACTAACATAAATACACGATTTAATGATAACCGGAGCCAGCTTAGGTCTAAATCTACGCACACATATGTCAGTAAAGCTTAAAAATATAAAATGCATCTTCAAATTCTATAAAAGAACATTTTATATTTTAAAAAATTTTAATTCTATTTTTAGAGGAAAGAATTGAGCGCATTTATTCAATCTGATGAAAAAAAGGTGGTTTTAGGACAAAAGATAAAGTTTAAATAAAAATAAAAATAAAAAATAGCGTCGTTAGAGATGATTATTAAATATTTTTTACATTTTTATGTGATAAATAATGAACGAGCTTCTTACCGGATAATGTATTATTTAACCCGGGTATTTAAAATAACTAAATTGTCAATAATATAAATGAACACACATAAATTTGCATAAAAGATGTTCTTATAAATATATGATACCTTAATTTCATTGCATTCGAATAAGATACAAATGATCATAGGTTGTATATTTATATCATTAAAATACAATTTCCTATATTTTTCAAAAATTAAGGCATTAATATCACTTCTTATACATGTAATCTACCAAAGATCAGGAGATATCAGATAAAAGGCTATGGTAGATATACCTGAAACTATATTTTTCCCATATTTTATATTTATTTTTTTGATAATATATAAGCACCTGTTTTTGTAAATTTTTTAGAATGAATTTAATTGTATTTCTTAATTTAAATAATTAAATTATATTTTAATGTTCCTATTTGATGGTAAAATTTACGATAATAGAAAATAAAAATATCGAGATAATTATTAATTTCATGTGATCTTAAATATATGTATCAAGCCCTTTTAGTAATTTTTACCTAGAATTGGGCATTTTCGTTAACAAATTTGAAGAAATAAAACGTTATTCTTAGATTTTAGTTTATAAATATATAGCATTTCTTTAAAAATGTAACTTTTGAGAATTACTACGTCCATCAGAATCTTTTTTATTTCTTAAAATTTTTATTATTGCTATAGTTTATAAAAAATTTGGTGGAAAACACATAAAAATAATCTTATACATGTTATAAAGCCAAAAATATTTATTTTACTATTATATATTAGAAAAACTTCAGTTCAATAAAATGAATTTTTTTAGAAATTTTTATTCGTTATAAAAAAATTATGTTTAACAAAGAAAAACCTTATATGCCACAGTTTATGTTTCGATTTAGATCTTAGTTAAAACAAAATACGAACAATCGGATTTATTTTTATAAAAACTATAGCAGCAGGGGTAAATGAATTCATTCTAGTAAAGATAAAAATTTCTTGAAATAATGTTAATGCATTAAAAAAAAGAAATTATGATTGTTTTAAAATGTGTACAAATAAAAGATATTGTTATAAATGTGATATTGAATTTTAAAAACGTAAATGTGTTGACATAGAATCAAATGTACTTTCGGTTGTCTTTGGAACAATTATTTTTAATTCCTATTTAATTATTTTTTTGTGTTATTTATATAGTGAATAGCAAATCCTCAAAATATCTAAATAGCCTGTGTATTTAAAAATAATTTTGATATTTACTTTATGAAAATCAAATATTATAAAATTCATATTACTCGTAAGAATGATATTTTAAAAATATTTTTTTATTAAGATAAGCATCGATTTTTTATGGTCTATAAAAAAACAATATAAATGACTAAAAAACAAAAAGCTACAGTAATTTTGTTTAGACTTACTGATTCTATACTTTTCATAATTTATTTGTTTTTAACGAAATTAAATATATAAACAACACCAGTTTTTCATTTCATTTTTGTCTTACAGAAAAAACATCACCTATAAAATATTCTCTTAAAATATATCTCTTTATTAGAATAAATGTTTAAATGTGTTTATAGGTTTTAAATTATGCGATAAAAATCCGAATGTGATATTTTCTCTTTTTAGGCAGTTTTTTTTGTATTAAAAAAAAGCTATGGTCTATGAATGTATACAATAATAATCTATTAATCTTAGATCAACAGCCATTTAACTACAATTTATGGATGTAATTTTTTTTTATGGAGTTTACATTTGAATAATTTAGAAGAATCATAGTGATGATCGCGCCAAAGAAATAAAATAGAGATTTGTATTGGATATTTATGGGAAATAGAATGTCATATTTTCTAAAATGGATCTATCGAGGTTTCAATAATAAGAATCTAAA
Source organism: Rhyacophila brunnea (assembly GCF_057557595.1). NCBI lineage: Eukaryota > Metazoa > Arthropoda > Insecta > Trichoptera > Rhyacophilidae > Rhyacophila > Rhyacophila brunnea. Next base: position 215,658 of record NW_028232775.1, read on the forward strand.
AATGGCGCATATTTGTATAGATGTTGCAATAATTCGACTTTTTTGATTTTCAATTGATTTTTGAAAAAAAAACTAATTTCAATTTTAGATGAAGTAACTTCGATTTGTCAATTATCAGATAAACATTAAACAAATTAAAATAAATTGATTTTAATATGTGTCTGAATTTTATAAATAGTTTTATATTTCCATGCTAAAAAAAATCTGGTGTATCTTGATTCATTAATGTACTAACAGATATCCCAATAAATCTAGATTCGGTTCCCAAATATCGCTTATAAATTATCTAATAGAAATTATATACAATTGAAAAACGCGAACTATATATATATTTTATCTAGAAATCATTATCATAAAAATTTATTTTTACCTCTTTTTTAAAAACATAAAGAAAAGCCCTTTAATAATCTAAAAAGGTGATTTCAGACATCTTTTCTCGAATTATAAAATATTACTTCTGTTGATATTTAAAGAAAATACTGTATTTTATCATAAAAATTGTCATGATTTTGATGTTTTGAATCTTTTCCGACTTATTTTTATCAAATAAAATTGCGAGTATGGGAATCATGTAATAAAATATAGCTTAAACGATAATAATTTATTCAAAATAATATTTGGAGATATTCGGGCTAAAAAATAATATTATTTTTAGATATGTCAGTAATTTTTGTTTAGTAGCTGTTTAAGATTATTTGAATAATCACTATCGCATAATTTTTTATATAATTTATAAAGGGGTTTTTTTCTGCGAAACATAAGCCGGTAAAAATTGAATTTGAAGATGTGATTTCCACATATATTCGAATACAAAATATTTTATAATAAAATACTTATTTTTGATTTCTAAATAAAGTAAAAAGACATCAGCATCTTTATTACTTAATAGTCTTTTCATAATGGTATTTATGAAAATTTCCCTATTATTTGAACCCTATTATTTAATATTTTTTCTTAAATTATTAAGAAATCGCTTTATTTTATGTGGTTTTATTAAGTTCGCCATGATTATCTCTCACTTTTAAAAAAAATAACTGTGGAAGTAAAAATATTTTTCTGCACAAAATATGAAAGTAATTGAATTAAAATATGTTTTAATTCATTCTTTTTGGAAAAAAACAATCGTATCATCACGAACCTATCTACTATGCACTCTAAATTGTTAATTGCATTTAAAATGTGATTATAAGACTTTTTTTGCAAATTAACAAATATACGCATATTGGCTAATTTATATTTACAGCAAATATAGAAAACAAGCTATTTGAGGAAAATCATATAAGGGCTTATTGGTTCTTTGAGATAAGAATTTTTCAAGAATACTATTTAATGATTTATATTTATATACTTTTAATCTTGACTATATGTGAGCATGAATTATATTATTTGTAAATATCTGAATTTATTTTTCGAAATGGATTCTGACGTATTGTTAAATTTTAAAGCAAAGTTTATGTGTCCAAATATTGTATACGTAAAAAAATAAGTTTTATTGTTAATGCTATTTTATAGATTTGAAAAACATATTTTAATTTGAACACCATTATCAAATATTTATTAGGATATTAATTTTTTTATTTAAGCATTACTTGATTGGTTTCTCACAAAATAAAAATAGAAACATTAATAATCCAACATTTCTCGTTTTATGGGTGTAAAATACATTTTTTATTTAAGTATAACGTGATTTGTTCTATACGAGATAAAATTAATGTAAAAGTTTTTTATATCCTTCTAAAATACATATATTTTTTTTATCGGAACATAATTTTATTACAACTTTTATAATATATTTAAAGTAGTCACATTAATGCTTATGCCTTCTGATTTGAGAGTTTATTGTAATTTTTTTATATAAACATAATATAATTTGTTATTCAAAATATATTTAAAGTAGTCGAATTCATAAAATAGTCTTTCTTGTTTTAGATCTTTTTACGAAAGATTGTATAATTATAAAATAATTTGTTTCTCTCATTTCATTTAAAAATGATGAATTCATATTATATTCTCTCTTGTTTTAGATCTTTTTACGAATTGTTTATTTAAGCTTAAAATAATTTAATTCTCATATTATATTGAAATTATTCGCATTAATTTTATAGTCCTTCTTGTTTTAAATATTTATAAATAAATTTTGTATGTTCATAGACTAATATGTTTCTCTCATTATATTTAAAGCAGTCACATTCATATTATATTCAATGTTTTATTTGCTGATTAATTATAAAATTTGACTTATTTAGCTAAAAATAATTTGTTTCCCCATTATATTTAAAGTATTCACATTAATTTTTAAGTCTTGATGTTTTATTTGCTCATTAATTATAAAATAATCTAAATTAAGCTTATATTCTCTTCTATTTAGAAGAAAACATAATTTATCTAATTTACAAATATAACTCAATGTAGAAATATTAATATTTTTAAATACCAATTTTCTAGCCCCAGTATTAAAATTGAATGGGGAGTGATTTAATTATAAAGAACATAAAAATAATATTATTGCGAACACTTCAAGTTTTATTGGTTCTCACAAGTCTTCTATCTTCTGGATTTTTAGCATATATCTGCAAGACACACAAAATGCTACCAGCTTTAGTTTTATGGCCAGATACAGAGGAAATAATAAAAACACACAAAGAAAGAAACAAAAAGGAGATCGAAAAATATATTCTCGACGGAAATGATGTGATAAAATTTAAAATAGCCGAAACAGAACCTTTTAACAGCATGGACTTTTGGAAAATTCCATCATCAAATAACATCAAACGTATTGCTGATATTTTATTATTTGTAAAAGACCAAAATATATTGGTGTATTCATTTGATAAACAGTATAAAAAGGTGTTTAAGATTGATGATTATATAAAATTAATTTTAGATAACTGTGATGTCTTTGGTGATCCAGATATTCCTAAAAATTTAACTGATCTGGTTAAATCACTTAAGGAAGAACATATTGGTTTTCCTTTGGCTAAAATTATCGTGACTGATGAAGCTTGTTATCTTTTCGGTGAAAAGTATTTTGGACCAAGTCAGATAGCCCAATCACATATATATGATAGGATTCTTTTATAGATGCTTATATTTAATATAATCAAATTATCTTGTCACATATATAATTCAGATTGTATAAACGGGTCTTTTTTTACCTATCTTTCTGGTTATTATAAAATCGAGTAATTAAATTATAATATTTATGATTGAATGTATATTTTAATAACAATACGACAATATATTTATATTTTAATAATGCTGTAAAATCTTCTTAATTTATTATTTAACATTGCTCAAACAACAATAAAGCCATTAATTTTAAATATTCAAATAATGCAGAGAAATCAACTTTTATTATTATTTAACTGTGATTAAACAATAATACAATCATTAATTTAACTAATAATAATGTAGATAAATCAACTTTTATTATTATTTTATGTATGATCAAACAACATTAAAATCATTTATTTAAATATTCAAATACTGCGAAATCTCCTTTTTTATGATTATTATTTAACTGTAATTAAACAACATACAACCGCGATTATAAATATTCATAATGCTGTGTTTTTATTATGCTCGTACTTATTCAAGGTATGATTTTAGCACAAACTAAAAGAAATAGAACATAATCCCCTATTTATATATTTCTTCTTAGTGAATATATAATGATATATTATTTTAATGTTTGCTAAATACAGTAAATTTTTATAAAAGAAGTAATTTCTGTTGTATAAAGTATCTTTTATTAAACTCTATATCTTTTAAGGTGCCAGTAATTATTTTATGAGTTCTTTATAAACTAATTTAAAGATAAAACTAATATATTGTGTCTTTGTCTCCAGAAGTTTAAAATATTACAAAAATCAATTTTTATCCCAAAAAGGGACTTTATATTTCTAATTTTCAAACTTAAATGTAAAAAAATACTGAAAGATAAACATGCGTAAACCAAATTCTGTTGCATATAAACTTTTAATAAATAAAATAAACTTTCATCTTGCCTTCTATCTTAGCTCGAAATTACACCCAATACCCCTTTTAAATAAAAAATAGAAATGGCATTATAAAAGATTGTATACTGAGTCAATTTTATCAGATTTTCTTTATTTTTTAATAAAATGCTGTTTTATAAACTTAATAAATTACAATTATTTGATTTTGTAAAAAAAAACGATTTTTATCATTAAACAGATTGGAAACAATGGAATTGATAGAAAGGATATTTATATCCAAATTAATTATATGAAAAATATTGATTTTATATCTTTGATGGCAAAATTAACCCATCATGCATTTCATCTTGATATATTTTATTTTTATTTAAAAAATTATAGCGATATTTTCCAACAATATATAACATTTTTTTATATGAATAAAGTTTCGATTGATAATATATCAATTTCTTGTATGCTCTGGAGAAATAATCTTTCATCTATGTGCTATAAACTTTTAAAAGTGAAATCAAAGTTCATTTTAAGCAGAAAAACACGAAAAGGTTCCAAGTCTATCAACAATTACTATAAAATGACGAATTTTTTTTTGTATGTTGTAAAAAAGGTATTTGGCCCAAACATTTATCAAAGTACATACAAGCTGGTGTCACTTATCAAATTCTTTATTGTCAGGATTTGTCTGATGTGTTTGAAATGAATTTAATTACTTCTAAAAATGTTAATTTTTTGAATTAATTTGGAAAAAAAAACGAAAATAAGTCTAATTTTTTAGATGTGTAAATATGAACTTGTTGCATATAATAAGTTATGTGTTTTTTGTGCCAACTAAGTTAACCATTGGTTAGAAAATCTACAAAGTATAACTGAAATGGTTGCAAAAGCTGCGAAAAATAACTGAAATGGTTAGAAAATATACAAAGAATAACTGAAATGGTGAGAAAATATACAAAGAATAACTGAAATGGTGAGAAAATCAACAAAGTATAACTGAAATGGTTGCAAAAGCTACGAAAAATAACTTAAATGGTTAGAAAAGCTATAAAGAACAACTGAAATGACCATAGAAGCTACAAAGAACAACTGAAATGGCTGTAAAATTTACAAATAATAAATTAAATGTTAAAAAAAACTACAAATAATAACTGAAATGGTTGCAAAATCTACAAAGAATAATTGAAATAGTGTGATAATCTACAAAGGATAACTGAAAATGGTTAGAAAATCTACAAAGGATAACTGAAATAGTTATAACTATAGGTATATGAATTACAGTTGTTCAAATACCAAAATACTATATCGATCGTAAAAGAATATGGTTTTTAAATGAAAAATCGGAATCAGGAAACTGATTTAACTTCTTATATTCATTAAAACAAGCCTTCCGACAATAGCTATATGCGATGTTGTTGGTATATATAGATGTTCGCTAGAAGGGTGTGAACGAGGAAAGAAACGAATAGGCAAGCATTGTGCCAAAAATGCTTTTTAAATGTATGGGTCTGGTTTACCATATTCGAGCCGATATAGCAATGCTTATAAAAGATTTAGTCTCATCGAGAAAGGCTTCAGCAGACCAGCTTAAGCCTTGATTATTGTAGTCACCTAGCCAAGTATTTTTCGAGGTTTTTCTTTACAGATCGAAAGAAACATCGATAAATGCCATTAAGAGAGCGGTCAGTGTGAGTTAAATAATGTATTCGATAAATGGAAAGGCAAGATGATTTATCATTAAACAACAATAAACAGAATGGTATCACAGGTCAGTATAATATTGTTGCTCATGATTCTTTGGTTCAGCACGAAATGTTGAGCCGTAAATTAACAAGCTGAAGTACAGCATTGAAAAAGAGAATGGTGTATGAAAAAAAATATAGAGACGCATATTTGAAGGTCTATATTTTTTTTGATTATAATAAAGCCTGGGTATGAATAGCAATATTCGAATTTACTAAAATTCAAGGATGAGCTCTTACGTTTTTAATTTTAATATTGTATCGATTTCAATACTATATTCCAATAATTTTACCAAAATATTTTGTATTTTTTTATATTACTTTAGATGAATTTAGTTGATTTTCATTAATTTAATCGGCTAGTGATTTGTCTATTGATACGGAAACGGCTTATACTTATAGAACCTAATTAAATATCTAGGAGGTTTTATAATCTAGTTTATGCAATAATAATATAATGAAAACATTTGGAATTTGAATTTACTGGATTCATATTCATACGCTTAAATAATATTTCATATTTATTATCAAAAAATACCATTTCAATTTCAAGAACGAAGAAACAAAGGGGAACACATAAAAAAAAAATTTTTTTACTATTACGACATTACCATCCTTCACTTTAATTATAATTCATGCATAAAATACAATAAATTTATTTAATGCACTTCAAAGGAAATGGTAAGCCACTTAAAATATCGGAATCGCATTATACAGATTCCTAATTAAAATTATTAATTTAATATTTGAATCAAAAAAAACAATTCAACTTATTTACTTTGAAAAAGAGGAGAGATATAGAGAAAGTTATTATATAGGGATATGATGTCAAAATTAATGATATATGTACTAGTGTCAAATCAACCATGCTGTCCCTGAATATAAAAATAAATTTACAGTATCAAAAAAACTTATAGTTTATGTTCTAAATTACATATTATGTCAATATTTAACTCCAGAGTACTAACTGCATTTGAATTTCGCCCGGTTTTTTAAAAAATTACACCTTGTATTCGCCTATACCCTTTTTTTTTAAAAAAAAGACTGCGATTGCTCGTATCATACACATAGCGCTTATAATAATAGGACTATTTTAAAACATAAACTCTGCACATAATTTTTATTTAACATTCCTTTGCGGCAGAAAATATAAATACTGGCTGATTACTTATACGAAAATATCAAAATATTCATTTCTAAGCGAAATTATTATAAAAATACATTCTTAACAACCAAATATAATAATAATGTTGTAGTATACGTTTCCATATATTAATATCAGTAGTATCACCAATATTATATCAAATAGAGTAAATCACTTTTTTAAATTTGATATAAAAAAATATTTACGCGTTGTATAAATAGTCTAGATAGTATAAAATTATTGCTGTATATTTCCTATAACTTTTGTAGCATATTTCTGCAATTAAAATTAAAAATTATGTAAAGAAAATCATCCACAACTTTAAAATTCTAGAAATTAAAATGGGGTCTTAAAATGATTATACGGCATGAATACCTTAAGTATAAAAAAAATATAATTTATTTTGCATCGGTCTATAAGACAAGTACGTTAGAACTCTAAACAGCTAGAATTTCTGATCTTGTATACATAGTATTTTAAATAGGATATTGAATCTGTATTTTTTACCATTTTTAGGTGATTAGAACAACAAGATTCCCATTTCGTAATTTTATTGAAAATAGATCCAACCGAAAAATATTTGTATATAATACACCTCAAAAAAATATTATTATTTTGCCTATGAATTTTTTTCATTTAAAATTTTTGTGGTAAGAATACTTTGATCATAACAAAAAAATTTTGCATTTAATATAAATTATAAAGAAATAAGCCAACCTAATAAAAATCAATGTATAGATTCAATATAAAAATAAATAAATAAAATTTGACAAAAAATACAGATCTAATTATGCATGAAGAATCCAAAAATTGCGATAAATGGAATTTCCACATTTTACAACGGTTTTAAATAAAATTTATTTTAATCGATTATTCAAATGAACATATGTAAATTAAAACATAAAAAAACATATACGAAATATTTTTTTAAAAATTATTTGGTTTTTTAAAATATTATCTATTTAGACGTAGTCAGCGTGTTGTGAATATTGCACAACTCTTTGATGCATCTTTTGAAACCTTCCCCTGATCTATCTTGGTCAATTGCTCTTCTTCTCTCAAATAATATGAGTTATAGTATCTTGCTTAAGCTAGATATGAAGTTCTTATTTATTTATGGTTTAATTTTCTTTTTATCAATTTTATCTATTTAGACGTGTTCAGCGTGTTGGAAATGTTGCACAACTCCTTGATGCATCTTTTGACACCTTCCTCTGAGCTAGATTTAAATAGAATTATACATAAAAGGTCAATTAAATAGATAAATAAATTATATATAATATGATAAATTTACAGTGACAAATAAATCAAAAAACTAGGTATTAAAAAAATACAGTAAATATGATAAATAAAAAGTTCATAAATAATCTACATTTAAAAATAAATTATATGAAAACGATCAATAAAATATATACTTAATAAAATATATATATTCTAGATTTAAAGTGTAATTATATTTAAATGATTATTAAATAATCCGATATTATTTATTTAGCTTTACTCTTTTTAAATCTTGCCATATAAAACCTAAGCTCATCACCTTGCAAAATACGACCCGATACAAATCCTTCTTGACCAGGCCTAGAATTAATCACACCATACAAATTTCCCTTCTCTAAATTATCCACAAAAGTAGGATCAACTTTTTTTAAATAAGACAATCGTTCAGCTACCTTTTCTTTTAAGTCCTCAGCATTGGAAATCTTAACAATAGCACCCTTAGTCAATGTATTGGTTCTCATAAGTTCGGTATCTGAAGGATGATACATCACAGTCGTCATAGTACTTGTTAGTGAAACATTGTCTGATGCAAGAGTAAATTCGCCAGTATTTAGACGTAAGCCACGTTTCTTGATGTTTCCTCCTCTTACTCGTAAAGGCCGTACCCTCGTCTCCCCTATTTTGGTGTTAGATGGTTGTCTTGCCAAAGCAAACTTTCGTTTCTTGCGGTATATCCCTTTTTTTGCACCTGTCTTTGAACGTTTATGTCTATCACTTCGCTGCAGACCCATTTTGATGGGTTGAAAAAATATAAAATGAAGAATGTAAAAAATTTAATTTATAAAATTTTAGTGTAAATCGCTGATGTCAAGATTTAAAAAAATAATATTAAGGATATTCTGAATCAATCTATTTTAGACGAAACTATATATTATACAAAATGCAAGTAACTAATTAAAAAAAAGGAAAATATAGTAATATGTTTCTGTAAGAAGTATCTTTCGAACGGATTTGTATATGATACTTCTTCAAAAATTTGTGCCGTATTATCTCTTCTACATTATTATAGTTTTTATTACAATTTTCTATTTATGATGATTTTTATTTTTCATATATAAATATTTATTTCAATAAAACCTTTGAAAGCTCTATAAAAACCATTTATCCAACTATTTCGAATAATAATATTCAAAGCCAAAAATATTGGTTTCACATTTAAAGAGTAAAAAATAGAGTTTTTTTTTATTCCATCATTTGTGCATGTGTTTCTGCTTCATTAGAACATCCAACCCCTCGACATATTATTACAGTCATATTATCACTAATTTATATTTCTTGCATCATATTTATATAAAGTAAAATGAATGTTTATAATCATACAGAATATTGTTTTTTGTTAGAATTTTTATAAAAACTCGAATAGATGTATTTATGGTACAAGCTATAAAATGATGTTTTTAAAAATAACAGAATTGTGTTATTCATAATGAAGTTTTATTAAAACTCAAATAAATGTATTTATGGTGCAAGTTATAAAAACTCAAAAGGTGTATTTATGGTGTAAGCTATAAAATGATGTTTATAAAAAAAACATAAATGTGTTGTTTATGAATGTGTTTTTTTGGGTTTAAAATACCATAATCAACGCTAATTAGTGTGTTAATCTGAAGAGTTGGTTATTTTTTTATTTAATCATGTAGGCATATTTTCTTATGAACAAAGAACATTTCTTTACTGTTATACTCATTTTAAAGAAATAAAAAATAAATTTAAATTTATCTATATTTTTTTATGAAAAATTTAGACCGCTTTGAAAGTGTTGCTATGAATTCATAAAAAAAATATATCATTATTTTTTCAAGGCTATGCCATGTTATTTCTTGTAATTTTTGTTTGAAATGCCAGAATTTCAAATTAAAACGAATATATGATTTCCTTCTTATTTTAATATAAAAACCATTGTTTTTTTTAACCAGCACGCTTTTAATATTTAATTTATTTTTTTGCCTCAAGATATCTTTTTTTGCGTTCTTCTTATAAAATATCGTTTTTTTGTGTTATTCTTCAAAAATTACAGTGAACATTTATTTTTGCCTAAAACCAGAAAAGAAATTATAGACATCTTAATTCAAATAATAAACAATAATATGTTACACCCATTTGAATCAATCATTATAGAATGTTCGTTTTTTTTAGAGATTTAGATAATATTTATTTATAAAGCTCAGTTTCTATGTTAGATATTATAATCCAAATCCAATTTAGCATTTTTTTATGAATAAACGGCATAAACCTTATATAAAAATTATTTACTTAAAATGTCAATTCAAAGTATATTTTTTCCGTTATTCTTCAATAGATCATTCATAAATACATATTGTAAACTATATAAATGAAGTCATGATGAATAAAGCTAATTTTGTATTACATAGATCGCAATATTTCATATAAATATAAGATGCAGAATGATATTTGAATCATTGAAAAATCGAGTTAAAGGTTTTAGAAGCACGTCAATCGTTTCAAGGTTCCCCTTACCCCCATGAAATAACTTTTGTACTTAAAAAAATATTTCACGTATAAAATAGAGATAATGCGTATATTTATCGCGATAAAGTGTGTTTTAAAAATGCTTTTTTGCTTTTTTCGGTGATCGTACCAGTATTTTCTATATCTCTTGCAGCTAAGGCGGCATATATTACTTGTTTATAAATTTACCAATTTTTATCAATGTATTTGTGTAAGAATAACTCGAACCCTAATCCTTCAAATCAAGATTTTTAATCAATATATTTACACATATAAACTATGGCCACATTTGATTTCTTTAGAAATCTAGATTAAAACGAATCAAATTTTTTTGTAGTTTATATATTTTTTAAATTCGAAAAAAACAACAAATCACATTTTTATAGATTTTGGTAGTAGGCATTTAAAGATAAAATATGTGGTTTAAATAAAAAAAAACTTTCTGTCAGTTTAAGTAGAATATAAAAATAAAAGAAACTTAATCATATATTAAACAGCTATATATTATAAGGCCTAAAAATTTGGATAGTTTTATCAAACTTAAGTAATCATAAAAAAGGAAGCCACAAAATAATAAATAATAAATAAGATTTTTAGATTTATTTAATATTTATAAATTGAAAATAATATTTGCCAGCAATATTTCTTTCGTGCATACTATAACAATTTCCTATAAAAAAATCATTGAAGGTTGATAGTGTTTTCTTAAAAGTTATTTGAACCATTTGTCTAAACAATATTTCAAAGCGTTAATAAAGCTGCAAAAACGGGTTTTCCAAAAACATGCACTATTTGATAATTATATCTGTTTTTAACATGAATAAAATTTAAAAAAAAATAAAACTTACTTAATGCATGATATTGTTAATTTTTTGCGTGTATTTGCCCCAATAAAGATAAAAGCGCCATAAATTGTGTTTTAAATAGCTTGAAAACCACTTAATTGAATTGTCGTTGAAAATCATAATTTAATTATTTTTTATTTCAAAACTAACTGCTATGTTTTTGAAAGATAATGCACATTAAGAAAATAGCTTATTCTATCCTTCTGTATTTTTTTAAAATTACATTTATTTGTAATTCCATTTAAGATCAGATCATAAAAAAATGTTTTATATTTTCCCAAACATACCATCAAATAAATATTTTTTTTTGTGCATGCAATATAAATCATATCGCCTTGTTTTGACTTAATTTTTTCTTATGAATTTACGAATGTTATTTTCGAAATTCTACTTCTTTAATTGATATTTCCTTTTAAGAAAAATATTATAAAACATTTAGCTGCAAAAAGCATAAATTATGTTTAATTTATGTCATATCTACATTTAATAAGCATTTTATAAAACATATAATAGTATGAATGTCTGGTTTTATGTGAATAAATATTTTTTTTATTTTTATTTTTACATTTTCTTGAAATTACGGAAATTCATAGTTTTATTTAATGCAAAAAGCAGTATTTTCAAAATAAATAATTTTGATTATAAAAAAGCCTCGTATAAACAGTAAATCGAAAATTTATTTGCTGTAATACAGTATTTTTACAAATTTAATTTTGTTTAAGTGAAACTTGTGATTGCCCTACAGATTATACTTAGTTAATACATATTTCAGCCATATGCCCTCAACAATATTCCTCAAAAAAAATATTTTTTCAAGACTTATTGATTCAAGTGTTTTCTTCAAATATATCGCTTGTAATAAATATTAATATAAGTTATTTAACAAGACCTTTGAACTCATATCATTTGACAGAACAAGAGCAGTTGATGAAGATAGATGAGAGGAAGGTGTCTAAATATGGATTAAGGAGTTGTTAAATATTCCTAATAGACCGTCATTATCACTGTAGATATAATTTATAGGAAGAAGAAACTTAACCCTTAATTATAAAAATTCAATATAATATAAAACACAGAGGTTGCATCATTATTATTTGCTTTTACTCATGTTTTAGGTCACATAATTTTATAAACTAAATATTATGAACTCTAGAATATCAAAGAAAGCGAAAGCACACAAACATTAAAATAATAAAAAAAATATATGTGTTAAAAACTAAAATGGGCGATATTATATGAAATAAATAAAGGTGGGGTTATCTACAGAAGTACCTTATATATTGTTGTTCAAAAAAACACACAGGTTATGCGCTTAAATTTCAAAAATAAAATAAAACATTAAATCAAATTATAGTTTTGTTTAATTTTTCTTACCTTAGCTTTATTTTGAATTAATATGACAATGTTTGATATTATCATATATCCATATTTTTTTATTCTATTGGACACAAAAACGTTCTCTATTTCAAGACTCGGAGTTAAAAGCAGAATAAAATTACATTACCTAGTTTTTAAAATTTTAGTATATTATATGGCATTATGTTGCTAAAAATCTACTTAAAATAAATAGAATATTTCTAAATTCTTAAAAGATAAGAAAAGATCATTCAGTGATCAAATATCTGTTTTATACGAAAATCCTTATAAATTTGACAATATCAATTCCGCACATTTTGATGAAAATCTACAGTAAAACGAAAACATTATTATTGTTTATATTAAATAAATTTATGTATCTCCACTTTAAAATTTTGCGAGGGTTTATGGTCTAGAGGTATGATTCGTGCTTAGGGTGCGCGCGGTCCTGGGTTCAATTCCCAGTAAACCCCTTTTGCCCTATATACCTCAATACATTATAAGTGTCCATATATATTAGACAAAATAAGCTGGAATAAATCTGAATAAGTCCTATATCATAAAGTTTTAAATAAATTGACGTTTAAAATTGAATATCTTTAGTATGAAATAATTTATATATTGCGAAAATCACTTGAATGGAAGTTTTAAATCCAAATTTATCCATGTTCGTGTAAATTTAATAACCTCTGAAAATTCTATAATATTATGTACAGAAAAATAATATTGAAAATTATTTAAACCCCATTATATAAGGCCGATGTTGTTAAAAAAATTACCGTTTCTGTTTTAAAGTCTCTAAAATATTAATGCTTACAACGAATTTATAGCCACAGTATCTCGTTTATACTAGTTTTTTATTTTACATGGAGTTTTTTTTGCTCTCAATTTCAGGCGTATTGAAAAAAAGACACATAAAAAATTTAAGCGCTTTTTAGAAATAGTCCACAAAACAGTTAATATGAACCGAAAAAAATACAAATTATCCCTGTTTAAAAACATAATTTAGCATCAAAATGTTACATCTGATATAAGGGTTTAATAAATAAAGGATATCGACTGATAAAACACCGTAAAGTAGATTTGAATGATATAATATGCTAACGTGAATATAGTAGCAGAATTGATTTAGAATTTCTATATAAATTACCATGTTCTTGTATATTTCAAAAATTATAGTGTGTATTTTTTATGAATAAATCTTCACTCTAGCCAGATGAAATTAGTTAAAAAAACTTAGAAAACCAAAGCTATATATTAACTAATATATTGTGCAATAAAATATTATTTGCTTCAAGCGATAAAAATATCTACTTATTATATTCAGCAAGATTTAATTTATTATTTTAATTTTTTAGACCATATATGGGTCAAAATAACCTGAAAACCAGGTGAATTTTATATGGATTCTGGTAAATTCATATCTTTTAGATAAAGGTTTTCATCATAATTCTTAAGATTAAATTAAAAATTATTTACAAGCTTAAAAGGATAATTTTTCTGTACAAAATCAATTGAGCTCTATTTAGAAGCATTATTTTCATTCCGACTCTACTGATTTTATTATAATCTTAAGATTATGGTAAATATTTTCATCTAAAGGATATAAATTTCATGTTGAAAACAATTTTTGCTAGATTTATTTTATATTTTTATAAAAAAAAATATATAGGGCGAATCTATTTCCTCCGATGTTAATATTCTTATAATATATATTAGAGAATATTCATTAATAGAATCACAATGCACGGTTATATCGATATGTATCGTATTTGCGTTAGAAGGCTTATAGGATGTTTTATTTCATTCCAGTCTCAAATGGGAGCTTATAGGGATATTCAGGTATACTGGTTGATACATATAATTATTTTGATTTTTGCTGCTAAAAATACATTTATATTCAAGAAGCTGCGAAATATTAGGAAAAGAACTTTGGCACAAATTTATATATTTTTACGAGCCATAATTTTCGATATTTAAATTTCCGATTTTTTATTATTTATTTATCGAGCGATTAAATCCTTATATTAACCTTAATTCATGCATCAAATCTCGTAACTCAAAAAAATTTCGATATAGGATTTGTTTGTCTTGTATTTAATCACATCAAATATTATATACAGAAAAGATATGTACAGCTGTTGAAATCACATACTTTCAGGGTTTCCATTTATACCCTGTAAAACTCATATATAATGATATTATTTTATTATTTCCTTGCATAATTAAATAAATTTCTTTTTAAATTGATTTAAACCACTGAAAATTCATTTTTTTTTATTTTCTATCTGACTTAAAAATACCCAAATAATATATCTAAAAAAAATCATTCGAATGCAGTAATAACTGAACTATAATCACATTCTCTCTTTGATGTACTTTTAAAGTGTGCCCATCCTGTTTTTTAAAAAAAAATTGCAGTGATCCGACCCAATATTGAAAGTTTAGTACATTTATGATCTGAAGCCTCATCATTTTTTTAACTTCCACTCGGAATAAAGTATGGGGCTAAATATGATCGTGATGAGTTCGAAAAATCAATAAAAAATCTGCTCTTTTAATTAAAATTTATAAATCGCAGCTTTAAGTACTGAATATCTATCGAAAATTTCATTTTTTCATTTGTGTTATTGTAATGGCTTCAAAAGATTTAATAAGTTTTTATAAGGCTTCTTGATTGAATTTCTTTTCGAGTTTTATAAAGTCTATTTTTTTTTTAATTTTGATTATGTTGGTGATAAGGTATAATTTCTGATTGCAGTATCTAGAAAATTTATCTTATGTAGTATTAACGAGAATTAAGACACTGTTTTGTCTAAAAGATATAATGATTGTACATACTAAAGAAGGGTATCTATAGATATCAAAAGTCAAATCTGATACCCTATAGCGCTTTTAGGACATTTTCGTCAATGTAATTAATATAGAAACGTCCGTATTTTCCTAAAAAGATGTTTCTTCTATTTGAAAGGATTGTTTAAAGTTGACTTTGAATCATTTACATATAAAATTATATAATTTCGTTTTTCTAGATTCTATCATATTTTCTAAGTTTTAAAGTTGTATGTGGGGTTTTATTAGCATGCTATTTTTTTAAACACATACTGAAATATTTTGAAGGGGAAATTTCATAAATATTTTTATTGATATATTTTTGCCAAAAATATAATCACAGAACCAGTGCACTTTAAATTTTTAAATATATATGGTATATCTTTTTTAGATAAATTTTTGGTTTCATGTATTTTTAATTGTCACAATCTGTTATTGATTTGGATTTAAAGAAAATCATTTTTTTATGATTGTATTTAATTCAATATTAATACCAAAAATTAATTTCAGCATATAGATTGATATGATATCAAAGAATTAAGCCTGCTTAAAGGTCTTTCTAAAAATCTTCTGGTGCGCATCACATTTTACATTGACATCTGAAGAGATCATCATAGTTGCTGAAAACCTTTTACATATGAATTGGATTTTTTTTAAGTCAATCGATGCGACATAAGTATAAAATTAGATGGTTTAAAATCATTATATCGTTCGTAAATGATAGTGGTTTGATTTATATACAGTGAATAAAACGAATAAAAAATTATCCGCAAACAAAGGAAAAAAATAATTTTAAGGTTTCAATGATATTAAAAAGAATAAATAGCAGATAAATATGTTAAAAAACGATTGCTATTCTTACCATGTATAGTACTTAAAAGTATTCCAAGATTGAAATAAAATTAAATACAAATTGTATGATTTTATGGTTCAAATTTTCAATAATCCATGATTCTTTTTATTGATTCAGAAAAATTATTAATCCGTATAATATCTTTAAAATAAAAAAACAGCTTTAAACATGCTAGACTTCTAAAATCCTATATAAAACAGATAATACAACTAGAAACAGATCTTTTCGATGAAATTCTTCATATGAAAAAGAAAAATAAATTGAAAAATTTATTATATAGCTGTAGCCATTTCCATACCATGTTTTATTGATAATTCTTAATGCAAAATACAGCATAAAAGCTTGTTAATATATAAATAGGTATTTTAGTATGCCTTTGAATGCGCTATTTTCTAATGTAAAAACTGAGGAGGATAAAAATATGAATTTCATTTTAACAGGAATACAATTTCTTTTTGTAAATACTAAGATCGCATCTCAAAAACACCTTTTCTTCTACTTAGCTTAGATTTTTGCCACAATATAACTAAAAATAATTACTTTTGTGGCCCCTCGATTTTTACTATTTCTTAATTAAAGATATGATAATAAGCTTAAACACAAAATTCTTATATAAAATAGGGTCTGTATAGTTATTCATTGGTATAAATTTTTTAATAGTTAAATTACGATTTGAGTCAAGCAGCTGCAATCAAGTAATTTATAAGATCTACGAGGTATATGATATATTGTCCTTTCGCACGTATCTCCGAAAAAAATTTCTTTAAGTATCTAAATTTATTGATAATTGTAAAGCTCATAGATTACCGGGAAAAAATTCGGCCACCAAGTAATTTTCTATTTTGCAAAAAAATAACCATTTTTTAGCAGAAATAATTTATCCAACAGATTTAAATTCCGATGGTCATAAATCAACACCTTGAAATTTTTACATGATGCATAAATATAAAATAATAAGTTTATGCTTTACAATGGCTTAATACATAATTAAAAAGGAATATCCTCTCGGAAAACATTGCATAATTTTATATTACACTATACTTTTAGTTTTTATTTGATTTAATATTAAATTATGCAAGAATGTGTTTGTTTATCGATTAAATAAGCAAAGATTATGTCTAATTATCTATTCTAAACATAAAAGATATATTTTTCTGTAATCTATTTTGTAGTCTATAGCTCATTCAGTGTTATTTTTTGTTTTAAATTTTTTTATTATAATTTTCAAGCCTTTTAATTTATTTTATGAATAAAACATGTATAAAAAATTACACTTAAATATTTTCATGAACTGAAGAACAATTCCTCATTTCATTTCTTAAAAGGAATAAATGGCGTGATAAAATGGGATATCCTTCTTATTTTTACAACCAACGGTATTTCTTTTTCACAGCATCCCACGTTCATTTGACATATTCGCAAGAGTTACTATAATGAATTTCGAAAGTCAAGATTGAGATTCACTCTAAGCTTTTAACTATAATTTCTTTTGCATCCATATATCCCTTTTATAGCACCGGAAATATCTTCAAAGCTTCTAATATATTGAATATTCAATATTTTTAAAAATCTTTCTATTTATTTTATTTCTTAAACCAGTGTGATCAATATATTTATCATATTAAAATCATCAAACCATTGCGCATACAAACGTAAATTTTTTATAGGTTTCAAAGTGATATCATGCAAAATAGTATTAATCATAATACCTTTTCTGAAATGTATTTTAGCATATTAAAAAATGTACAAAATCTCCTTCTTACGCTTTGAATCTAGTTTACGCTTTGCACTGTTCATGTTATTAATATTTATCGTTGACTTAAAAATTTCTTCTAGCTTCTTATCTTTATTAATTTTTTTAATGTATATTTTTATTGGTTAAAGTATCAAAATATTTTAATTGTCTAATAAGAGAAAAACGTTTAAAGCCACATTTTCTATATTAAAACAACTTTCATTATATTTTCATACAGGCAGCAGTCATTCACATTTAAATAAAAAAGATATACAATATAGATAATACCTTATTTTGTACCTTTTCGCATAACAAGAATATAAGCATATTTAGTAATAGTACTAAAACGATTACCTATATTTATATATTATGTAAAGCCAGCTATCGAGAAGTCTAATTTTTTGAATTTTTATATATGTAAATTGGCCAAAACGTATCAGAAAACCATAAAATAGTGGAAATAATATTGGGCTCGAAAAATAAACTTTTAACTTACAGGTTAACTATAGCGAATTATACTAAATTATTAATTGTTTTAAAAGATAAAAAACTCGCAATTACCGTGAATTTCCTTTACACAGACATAATTATATAATACATTAATGATTCCAGCAATAATTTTATCATAATGTTGATAAAAATAAATTAATAATCAGAAATATTTGCAAAAAAAATGAAAAATAACCTAACGTTATATGAATAATAAACGATTACAATAAAGGCTTAAAATTCAAACCAGATGGATTTTTATCTGATAAATAACTTGATTAAGTATAACTCGATTTCTATTAAATAAAATACTAAAAAAACACACATTATAATAATTAATGACTACCCGATCAAGTTATTTCTGCCAAATATTTCACCATGTCTACAATTTTACGCTGTATCTAATTTTAATTATCTTTTATTTATTTTAGAAAGATTTCAGCCGAACATACAAAGCTGAAAATAAAAGATCGCAATATAATATATAAAAAACATGTATGATTAATTACGATAGTATTTTTGTATTTGAATAGTCGTTCTAAGTTTTTTAAAAACAATGGATAAAGGGTAAATACACGTAAAATTGAAAGCAAATAAGATTCTTGGAAAATCAAACCCACACGCCGAACTAAATAATTCAGATAGACACAAGTCTTAGTGTTAGCATATAATATTTTTAAGAATTTCTAAAATCAGTACAAATATTAAAAAATATTAAGTATTTACATGATATATAACCGCGTATTATATAAAAAAATGATAAGTTTTAACCATAGAAACAGAAAACGCTACTTATTGGAGTTACATGGCTTTATGAATAGTTTTTGCAGTGAATAGGCTGGCAAATCATGGTAATAATTTTACCGTGTGTTTCAAAGCCACTTTGAAGACAAAAATGCCACTGAAGTGCGCCATCTTTGAATTAATAAATAGGATACTGATATTTGAGAATACACCGATAAAATGTTAACAACGCAAAAAAATGAAATAGACAATAGCATATATTTTATATGAATTTCTTTTCTGGCCATTTGCACTAAATGCACTCTCATTTTAGCACTTAAATGCCATAAAAACACTTGGAAATATAGTTTTATATAATATTTTTATTTTTTTGTATATAAATCTCGATTTTTGTAATGGGATAAATATAGCAAAGCCAACGCCAATAATATAAAAATAAAATTCTCAAATTTTTATTACTAACAACACGTGTTTGCATAAAATTTCAAATAATTACTCGTGTTTTTTTATATTCAAAAGCTTATATTTATAAAAAAATCAAGTATACAAAGTTAAATTCATATTGATTGGGTAATAATATTGACGCTATCAAATATGATGCCTGCCTTTGTTTTTTCACGTATGAATAGCGAGATCAGTTTCGACGAATTTAAAATAAGATACTTGTTTGGGCACCACGAATTAAAAGACATAAATAATAGACATTGTCCACAATAATACTATAATCGTTTTATATATAAAATTTTGTTTATAAAACAGCACACATGCTTCATTAAACATTTATATTTAACTTCGGTATCTGCATATTTGAATAGCCTAAAATATGCCTATCTCCCACCATCACATTTTCCATAAATTTAGTAAAGATTGGATAGAAATCTCTGGATACAAAAACAAGAGCTAGCTACATTTTCATATTTTACACCATACGATTTACATTTTGCAGGAAATATTTTACGGATAATTAGTAAGCTAAAGATATCTAAGATACAATTTTTTGAAACAAAACCAGTCGTGTATTTATTAAAAAACAGAAAATGCCTTCATATTTAATTTTACAGACGTACCAGATAGTTATCGTTATGGACACCTGAGCATCACTAAATATCCACCTTATGAAATTTTCGAACATAGGACTAAGATGTTTCAACCCAAATAAAATCATATAATGTGCGATTTTTCTAGTAAAAATCGTCAAAATTTGTATTTTCAACAGTGTATTGTGTTAGATAGAAAAATCAAAACATATAATACTGAAAATATTTTTATTCCATTGCTTTTCGTAGAATTCATGTGTAGGTTTTTTTCAATCTATTTTAGAATTCGAATTATAGTGTTCAGGCTTCTTTATAATACGTCGAAATATTGACAGTGTCTAATATTTGCTCTTGATGTAAATTTCGAATTAATTGTAAAAAAAAAATTTGTGCAAATAAAAAAAATCTTAAATGTGATTAATTGAAAACATTCTATATGATTTTATAAATTCTATTATATTTAGTAAATGTGTTCAGGGATAAAAATACGCTTTTTTTAGATTTTTTTATAATAAAATATAAATTACATGGTCATATTCCATAATTATATGTTTTACGCAACTTAAATAGTTTTTTTAGAATATTATCACGCATCTATAGCCCATTTAATATAAAATATTTTCAATCCTTTTTTTCAAAAATAATTTACAACCATTGTAAGAAAATAAGTATGTTGCACAATTTGTTAAACTTACCTTTATCATCTAATAGTTGATATAAATCAGTACGATTTATCAAATCCACTAAGCACTTTAGATTACAAAAAAGAACACCCCTATTTATTTACAAAAAGAAAAAAATTCATACTGTTCTAGAAAAATTAGTTTCGACATTGATCTCTCGCCATCTTCTTTAAAATTTATCATGATTTTGATATCATATCTTGAAAAAATAGCAAAATTATAATTTTGGCTAGTTTTTTATATAAAAAATAAAAATCAAGATAAATATGTTTAAAAACGGTTATTACAATATTCATATATAATTTCGGAATATTTACAAAAAATTTAAATTACTCTACATTTCATTATGCTGCACAATTCTTATTTTTCAAGTATGACTATAATTTATAAATAATTCATCATCAATACAGTATTTTATTATTAGGGATCTGAAAATCTCAGCCTCATAGACTTAAGAAAATACAAAATTATGATAAAAACTTTAAAAAAAAAATAAATAAAGGTAAAAACATTACGTCTACTAATTCATACAAAACGTTTGCTCGAATTTTTTGTATAAGTTAGAACTTGAATTTATTGACGCTTGGATTATTTTCTTTATAATAGAGCGGAATTAATATTGCGAAGATGAATGTAAAATATAGATTCATTTTTATTTTGGTAAAAATTTTATCATATGATTATTTATTGTTTTGCTAAAATCATATAAATATTATTGTAAACTCTCTATATGCACCAAGGGAGTTTTCAATAGCATAATGCAGTCACATTTTTATCATGTAATTTTGATATTAAGATAAATTACAATAATTATATAATGTGTATTCCAAATATATTGTTTTTTTTTTGTATTAGAAAAACGTTCAATAGTTTAATTATGTTAAATGTGCGGTAATTTGCAATGACCAATAATATTTTTGTTGTTTAAGTTTATAAAATATGCACGTAGTTCTAAAGAAATATTTTCGTATATAGATTGTTTTTTTATATAGATGTTATTTTTTATTCGAATGCATATGTGCGTTCATTCATGCAATATGATGTTTCTTATTTTGAACCTTTTTAATTTTTTGCAATATAAATATCTACATTTTACGTATTATCAAAAGGCTTTATTCCGCGCGAATTCTCTTTAAAATATATGCCCATTTTTCATTTTTTTCAATGCAGCATCCATTTCTTACATTTATATCTTGCAAAATGTATATATTTTTACATATATTTAATGCACTAATTATCTTTGGTGGATTCAAAGATCATCAACAATACTAGGTGGTTTAGTAGCTTATGCATTATCATGCAAAAAGGTATTATTGGGCCGAACTCACTAGATTTGAAAAAATTGATATAGATATATCTAAAAATTAAAACATCGTATCTTATGTGTGTGAAAATTATACAAACATAAATAAATATATTTTTTGACTGTTATTTATGTATTATTAGGAATTTTCTTATCACGAATATTTTTAAAGATGATAAAATACAATTTATTTGAAAAATTTTGTGATATATTGAAGTAATTTAATTAAAGTTTGAAAAAAATAATAATTTAATTTTTAAGACCTATAAATATTTTTTGGATAATTATTTTCTTTGGAATTGAAAATATATCAACTAAGGTCTGGATTTTATTTTTTATAAATTTAATTTAATATGAAATAAAAATAATATCTTAGAAGTTATAGATAATACGAATATGTATTATAAACCCTGAAAAGCGATGTATATGAAATATAATTTGATTATAAATTCCGTAATAATAAATTATTTACAAGAACTGATTCTTTTATAGAACACCAACTGGCAAATCCATATAAAATAAATGATTAATAATATTAGAATATCCCTGCTTGCAATTAATCATAACATATGTTGTGTGTTCTAGAGACAATAAGCCAATTTCTCAGCTTAATATCAATTTAAAATTAAAATCAATCTACACAAAAATACTTGGAAATTTTTTTTTAACCTTGTTTCTAGTTAAACCTAAAATATCAAATAATTATTGTTTGGTTGATTTTTAAAATCCAGATTCTGCATTTATATATATAATTCTGTATTATATAATGCAAAGACTCTATATTAGATTTTAAACAATAAAAAATAATAAAAGAATACAATTGGGGAAATTAAAAGAAGTAATTTTGGGTAAAAGCAATTTCAAAAAGTATAAATTTTGGGGTTTAGATTATTTTAGATGCAAATTTTTATATGCCAAAACCGGCAAATAATAGCAGACTATTTGAGAAAATATATGTCTATTTTAAGCTGTCGATCAGGTTATAAATAAAATATAGAAACATAAAAAAATATTACAATAAATTATAGAATAAATACATATATTCAAAATTTGTAATTCCAAATTCACTTTTACCCCATATTTTGTTGTTAGCCTAATAAAAATGAAAATTATGAAATTGTGATGATTTATTGTTTACATTTGGTCTTATTTAATATATAAAGTAAAAGTATATAAATTCCCATTTTTTCTGTTTAGAATTGGAACATCTTGCTTTATTAAAGCCTACTCAACTTTAAAGTATTCTTAATTCGTATGCTTTCCGCTATTTTAATCAATAAAGAAATCATGATGATATATCTTTAGTCGATCTACAAAATATTTCTTTGAAAATTCTTTTTTTTATAAATAGCCGGAAAAAAAATTTATCCACATTTACATATTCCATAAAATCTAAATACAATAATTAGATATCTATCGAATTAAACAGCATTAAACATTTTTTCGTTCTTCCGATTTTTCGATCATAACAAGAGCCAAAAAATCATATAACGATCTTACATAAAATATTTACGCCGACCAAACTTTCTCACATAAAAAATCCAACATAATTTTTGTTACTCGATCTCATCGAAGATATTTATTATTTTTGCTGAATGCTGCAGATATTAAAAAAACGAATTAATTTTTAGATATACCTAAGACTTTACAGACAAAAAAGTTTCTCACTTTAGAATAACAAAAGGCTTGATTTGAGGATTTGCATAAAATCTAATTTAGAACCTTCAAAATTTTGCCCAGAAATTTTCTTCTTGCCTGGATTGTGTTTTTTTTGCTTGTTTATAGTATCTATACGCTTTTATTGTAATAAGACATTAGTTATAATATCCGAACATGCTCTATTTTTTTATTCCAATTTTTTTGAATATCAAAACCCATTCCACATCGGTCGACATCGTCCATTATTTCATTTTCTAGAGCAGTATAAATTTGACATAAATGATTTCCTGTAAAGGTTAAATAATTTAGCAGTGAAAACCTAATATAGATACAAAAAAAAGGAAAGGCTATTATAATTCCATCTTATAATACAATCCATTAGAATTAATGTGAATACTATATTTTAAAAGTTGATATGGCAGGGAGATGGAAATATTCGACCCAGAATCATCATTTTAAATCCTGAAAGTTCGAATCTTCGACACGCAAGGGTATGATAAATACATAACTGTTAACTATTTCCGTTTAGCTACAATGAATACAGAAATACCATTAGGCTGAGCGACAGTAAGAGAACAGGGCCTTCGATTTTGAACATACACTTGATTTTGGCGCTGATACAAACTTATATTGATTCTAGAAAGCCAGTGTAGGTGTCAAAACCAGCCATTTTGGCATAAGGGATGTTATTTTGTAGCGGTTGTCCGGTTAGCTAATCAATCAGGAACATCGTTCATGAAAATTTTTACTTAATGAATTTTCTTTACATTATAAAATAAGTTAAAAATATTGTCCAATCTTTAATACACAGTTAATTTTTTTAAATTGATTCGAGGTTTACAGTTATAATACCAACAAGGTGATATGATGACCGCTTTTGGGAAACATTAACATTATAGCAAAGGTGGTTTCACTTAAGAAATATTAAATTCAAGTTGTAGCAGAATCAAGTGTTTGATCTCTGTATTGGCTTTCTTATATTTCCGTTCAAATTATTGCGTTAGATTTATATTATCCATCTAATCGTTATCGCATTGAAATATTTTTAATTCTACAGTGCCCTTGCGCGAGAAGGAATCGAATTCTCTTTATCTAAATTGTAGATTCAGGGTCCAATATTTCCACCACTTTACCGAGACCACTTAAAAATAATTGGTGGCATACAAATATTTTTTATTTATGGGTTAAGTTTCTTTTTTAAAATTCCATCATCTGTGGTCAGGTCAGCCCATTGGGAATATTTCACAACTCCTTGATACATCTTTTGACACCTTCCCCTGATCTATTTTTATCAACTGGTCTTCTTCTGTCAAATATGATGAATTCAAGTGTCTTGAATAATTGGTGGCATAATATTTACAAATATGAGATATTCTGTAACGGAATCACATATAAATATTCGTATTTGCAACTAGGCATTAAATACAAATAATTAAAATGGAATATTAAAATATACACTATCATTTAGTATCCGTCATAAATTGTGACAGATGGTTACAAATTACCATAAATTGTATATTAAAGAGTTAGGAATTCCAAAGTAAGTTGAAGCATAAAGATAGGATTGAGAAATAAATTTGAACTAATATGTCTGAAAAGCAGAGGTGAATAAAAAATATTGTTTTTATGACAGGTGAAAAAATTATCAGCTAAATATGTTCTAAAGAGCATTCTGAAGTTAGCTTATACAAGATTTTGTGGCAAGAAATCAAAGTAACCTATATTTAATATTATGGAAATTTATAACCCTGGATTTAAATATATAATTTATTCGAATTGTAACTCCTTTTCTTTGATATTAGCTTCGAATCTTGATTGAATGTCTTCTAAAACCTTTCGATCATTTTCATTGTCTATAAAACTCACGGCAATTCCATTGGTCTCGAACCTTCCTGCTCTTCCAACTCTATGCAAATAAGTATCTGAGGACTCAGCCATATCATAATTTACCACTAAATTAACATCTTGAACATCAATGCCTCTTGCAAGTAGATTAGTGGTAACAAGAATTCTACTCTTCATATTTTTAAAATCATTAAATCTTTCCATTCTCATTTTTACATTCATTCCCGAATGGATATCAATACTGGGGAAAGCCACGCTTTTTAAAGACTCACAAAGTTTCGATGCTCGATTCTTATCACGAACAAAGATTACCATTTGAGAAAATTCAGTCTCGTCGATCAAAGCGGAAAGAGCCGAAAATTTAACAGTATCAATATTTAAAGATTCTTTCCCTTCAATTTTCTTGCCAATATCAACAAATTGCTGATCAATTCCTCTCAACCTAAGTTTTTTTTCTTCATCAATACAAGCAACAAACGGGTCTCGAAGAAATAAAAGACAGGTATCTTTTATTTCTTGATTTAAAGTTGCTGTAAACATCATGGTTTGTTTAGAAACAGGCGTATAATACATGATTTTTTGTAAAGCGTGTCTCATCTTCAAATCACTCATAATATGATCAACTTCATCAACAATAAAATGCTTTACTTCTGAAAAGTTTATATTTCCTCTCTCAAGAAGATCAATGGTTCTTCCAGGAGTTCCTATAAAAATTGTTGGTGGATTGGTTTGTATTTCTTGCTCCGAAATATTAAAAGGCAATCCTCCATAAAACTCACCAACAGAAACCATATCGTTGAAATGTGTAAGAAACCGTGAGTACTCATTTTTTACCTGTACTGCCATTTCTTTTGTGTGCACTATTACAACTACAGTCACTGATTTTTTACAAGGAAGTTGAAGCTGTTGCAAAGTACTAAGAACAAATACGGCTGTTTTTCCTGTACCTGACTTTGCTTGTGAAAGAATATCAATTCCTAGAATTGCTTTCGGGATACATAGCTGTTGTACTTCTGATGGATGCTCGAATTGAACATCCGATATCGACTGACTTAATTGCTCACGAAGAAGAAAGTCCTTGAAATAAGAGGTTGTGTTTAATTCTGAGGATATTGACTTCGTTTTCGCTTGCTCGTGTTTTTCTTGGTCTTCATAACTTACAAGATCGGATGCGTTTGTCATGACTAGGGGGCGTTAAAAATTTTTAAATTTAATTAAGAAAAACGGGTTTAATATTTTAAGAAAGTTTAATAACAATTCTAGAAATTTAAGCATAACAAATTAAGATTATTATTTGCTATTTCATAAAAGATAATTAATAATTCTAGAAATTTAAGATTACAAATTTATTTTATTCTTAACGTAATCCCGTGAAATCTTATCAACAATTTTATAAATTTAAGCTTAGCCAATTTAGATTATTATTTAGAAATTTCTTAAAAGATTAATAAGCATTATATAAATTTAAGATTAATAAGTTTAGTTTATTCTTAACATAATTTCATGTAAGATTATCAGCAATTTTATAAATTTAAGCTTAACCAATTTATATTATTATTTAGTAATTTCATAAAAAATCAATAAGCATTATAGAAATTTAAGCTTAATAAATTTAGATTAATTTAAGATATTTATTTATGGGTACCTTGGGATTGAGAAAAACCCTTGAATTAATTGGTCTCGAAAGAAGGTGGGGTATTGAAGAAGACTTTGGAGAGGAGAAGATAGCCGAAAGTATAAATACGCTGTGCGTACAGAGAATCAAGCAACCTATGCCTGAGAACAAAAACTAAAATTACGACTATAAATATAGCCCTTAAATAAAAAATACTTAGAGATTCTAGTATATATTGGTATAACTAAATTTATTCTTTTATGGTAATAATTTAAATTTCTCATTGGTATTTGAAGTTTTACTTAAAATAAGTTAATAAAAAAATTAATTATTGTATTTAGTGTATTTAGAAGGCGAATATAATAATTTGTATTTATTTTATAACAATGATCCTAAAGAAAAAATATTTTTATCTAGATATGTAGTGTTTTCACATATATTTGATTTTAAACAAATTTATGAATAGCTTAGCAACAAAATACTTGTATAATAAATAAAAATTATGATTCTGAAAAACATTTAACGATAATTTTTATAAAAAAGCGTAATTTTAGAATTCATAATCCTAATAATGGTGAATTTTTTATTTAGATAGAATGCAATATAATGAAAATATTACGATAATCTCACTATGAAAACAACTACATGAAACAATTGTATATTTCAATACTTTTCATTCCACTAGTTTTACCTTTTTTATAGTGGGTAAATGATATATTTAGTGGGAAAAAAATATCAAATTAATTTTTTTGGTAGATGGCATTAACTAAATTTTTTAAAACTATTAGAGATATAAAAACCGATGAAAATTATAATTGATCTAAATCTTGTATGAAAGAAAAGAAAAAAATTTAGACCTGGCATTTATGAATTTAGATGTCTTATATGCGATAAAAAAACTTCAAGTCAGAAATGTCCCATTTATGCAAAACCCGATCTGTTTACAAGGATTTTTTATGAATAAAGTGTTATTTTTATTATATAAGTAACTAGAAATTCCAATAAACACATTCATAAGTCTTCAGTCATCATTAAATAACATAAAAAACCCAAGAAAGGCGTGAAGGAAATTCTAAACAGATTCCGTGGCTGTGCTAGGAGAGATAAACATATGGGTTTAAATCAATGAACCATTAGTCATCAATAAAAACATAATAGAGGGTCAATCAAGCGTGTTAGATGCCCCTTAAATATATTTAAAGGGTTATTTGAAACCTTATAATTTATAATATCAAGGGGGGACAGAACAGAGCCATTAAAATAATACTCGAAAACTGTTTCAGAAAACACACGTATAAATTCAATATATGGTCTCTATATGGTTAAAAATTGCCCAGTGGTTATTTATTTTTTATTTATTTATCAACGAATTCGATTTTTAGGTATTTAATCTTGTGGAAGTAAAACTTCGGAATTATCTTAGGATTAGTTTTTTCTTCTTCTTCTTTCACCTTGTACCGTATAAATATTCTTTAGTTCAAAGTCTTCTTTCCATACTTAGTGGTGTAAGTGTCTTCCTCAATCCTATTGTCTGCACCATGCTTACGCTTTCGTTTGCATTACTAACTCTTTATTAGCCGAATTTTGGTATCTGAAATTACGCTATCTCAAGTCATGAAACATGGCATCAAGCGTTTAATATAAGTATTCATCAGGAACAATAATTTAAACTTAATAAATCCTGAAAACGGAGGACATATATAGTTTATCGAGTAATCATCGTCAAACTTGAGATATATTTAAGTATAATTGACTAGAAGATGTCGATTGATGAACCTTATATATGACTTTCGCTTTAAAGCTAAACTTAAAAATTATAATCCAAACGTTTTTAATAAATTTTTAAAAACTTTATGATTCAATTATTTTGGCATACTTGTGATATACTTTGCACCTTTTAAAATTCATTTGATCGTTTATATATATTTTTTATTTTGCCTCGGTTCTTATACTTTCCCGTCAAATTAAAAATTTACCCCGATAATATAAATAAGTCTACCTGTAAAATTTTTGACAGACAAACAGAACGAAAAGTATGGTATAATTATAAGTATTTTACGTATAAACTAACAAAAAAGAAATCTTATACATCTTATAGATTTTCTAAAAAGTAGAATAATAAAAAAAATCATAGTCGAATTTACTATTATTTATAAATTTTAGTTTCTATTGCTTCTAGATAGTAAAATTTTTACGCATAGGAACCTAAATTAACTGCTACATATCTCTATGGATCTCCTCCAGCACTTCTTGCCACCCATAATCACCGTGGATTAGGCCCTTTCTCATGTGCATAAGTCATTATGTGGAGGGTATGAGATTCTGTCTATTGTTCATCGCTAAGGTATACAAGCTACGACTACATTTACACTCATCTATATCTTTACTGAAAGGTTTAGGATTCTTTCACATACTGTAGGCACAGATCAACGGCTAACACAGCAACCATATATTTCACAATGCCTTATGGTTTATTACTGGCTACCCCTTTTAGTTATTTTTCTTTAGAGTGAATTTGTTGATGAATTAGTGGGGTGGTATATAGTACAACCCGCAACTACTCATAAAAGCACAGACTTGTAAAACACTTAACCATACCACATCCGGAAACCAATAATATATAATATTAATTATAAAAAGTGAATAGATGTAAACGTTTGAGTATTATACGTTATCAGAGTAATTAAAAATGTATAAATCCCTCAAATGATATCAATGGATATTTTTGAAAAATTAAGCATTGAATGAATGCAATTAAATATATCTATACAATGATTTTTGATACTTTGGTGACATATGATTAAACTTTTTTGTATTTGAGAATATCATCTAATATTGGTTATAAATGGTAAAAAGGCTAGTGAAAGCTAATAAAATTCAAAATTCAAATCGTTCTTAAGATAAATTACGAGAACAATAGAAGTTTTTGATATATCTACGGCTGAATAATGATCCTTTCTCTTATGATATATACATTTTAAAAATACATATTAATTAGATACATAAGAATATAGATAAAAAGGTTTTAATAGACAAATTACAAATCTACTTACATGAAATAGAAGTTTAAAATTATCAATTCGCCCAGAAAAATATATTTTATTGAATCTGGACAACATATATTGTTCATTAAATCTTAAACCCAGAGAACCCTCATCCCAATATGGCTGTCTTATATTATAAAAATAGTACATAATCTATTATTTTTCCCGAACCCGATCCGCGATATTTAATATTTTTCAAAGTCCAATAAGATTTATTGCATGTTAATCTTCTATCGTAGATAATGTATGTACATTTTGCATGGTTTTATCAGATCAAGTATACTGTGAATAATTTTATATTTCCGAAAACATAAAAAAACTATGCTATCATGCGATAATTTTGAGTTTTTGTACCCGCTAAAAAGGTGCATTTTTTGGTAATTTTATAGTGCGTAGGTTATATGGGTTTCTTTCTACTATGAGGTTACGTAAGTTCAATCATTATTTATCAATTAACGCTTTATTTCAGTGAATCATCTTTTTAGGTAATCTTATTTGATTAAACCGTTGTTTAAATATATTTTATAATTTTTTTTAAAAGTCAATAATCACATTAACAACTTCTACTAAATACAAAAGGATCTATTACCCATTATTTTATATCCTTGATTTCACAAGAAAATACATACGCGATCCGATGAGGCAAAAAAACTCCGAAATATTTGAGCAAACATATATAAATACGTGTTTTAAACCAATTAAAATGAGTAAATAAATACGAAAGAAGTATGAAGTAACTTTTATATGTATCTTTTGCATTCATAAATAACCGCTTTGAATTCATTAATGGCATATAGATGTCTCATTTTTGCTTACACATTGTAAAGATACATAAATAGTAGATAATTTTATTTAATTTACCTATATATCTCAAGATAATTGCTTATTTAATTTTTTTATACAATAATATTTTAAATAACAAAAAGTATGATTTTAGTGATGTTTTAGTGGGACTACTCGCATAATCTCAAAATTTTTTTATAAAATCTAAAAACCTCAGAAGACTTTAATGCAAAAATTTGTTTTTAATTTCGGATTAGCAGTCTTTAATGAGTGAAAGAAAATAAAATATTAATTACAAAAAATCATATAAAATCCATCCCTTTAAAATTTGCTTTTTAGGATGCACAAACCGCAAAAATAATGATAAAGAATATTATTTTATTAGTCAAGTTAAAGATTTTAGAACTTAAAATCTGGTCCAATGTTTTTTTTGGAGCATCCATAAAATAATGTGTTATTTTAAAACGATATGATCACTTCAATAAGAAAAGGAGTAATGGAAAAGAAAAAAATAAGAAAAAGCACAAATAGACACATGAGATTATCTATAACAACTTGGTGAGAAATTCTATTATTTAAATAGGCATAAAAAAAGATTGAAAAGTAGAAAAGTTATGTAAAAAAATTAAAAAAAAATTACATAAAAATGTGGTAACAGTGTTCATAGATAGAATCAATTTCCTATTAAATGGGATAAAAATTGAATTTTAATGAATTATATAATTATTGCAAAACTAAAATACAGGTTTCAAATAATTCCCAAATATAGTGCTGAAACAAATATAAATGAATTATAAAATTCTCTTATTTATATTCTATATCATCTTTACTGTTAGTATACAACCATTTACAAAACATTTCCGTAAGTTACTAAAGTTTACTCTTCTTCTATATATAGGAGGCAACTATCAAAATACCTTTTTCATGGTTAAAGTATTTTTTTATATATAAAGTTATTTTAATTTTGCGAAGCTTTTCTTAGTTAATTTAAAATGATAAATCAATTTATTTACAAAGAATAATAGAACCATATATAGAAAACTATGCTCATATTTTACTATACAAATATAATTTATAAATTGAGATTCAGTCAATATAGAAGAATGACAATAAATTAGTAAATTATATATATTAATATATATTCGTTTCTGATGTGCTCTAATTTTCACCATATATTTTTAAGTATTATGCTTATAAGTGACAAACACGATTTAATAAGGTTTTTACCTGTTAAATAAAAATAAATAAAGGGTGTTTTTGAAAATCCCTTCCTTTGTATTTTTAACTTAAGAAAAATTATCAGACGAAAACAATCTTAGACTTGTAAAATACAGCGGGTATTTTAATTGGAGCAACATGTCAATTTAAAAACATGTATTTATGAAAAGTTATTTTGCAGAAATTCTTTAATTATAAACATATAAATGAATCTGATGTGTATGTAAAACCAATTGCGCCACTACTTTTAATACGGATCAAAATTTACTACATGAAATAATTATTTCTTTATTAATGTATATATTAGGGATTTTTCGTGATTTTAACTTTAAATGTAGAACTTGACATGAATATTTTAAATTAACCGAGACAACTTTGCAGGTAAATTTCAATCAGAAATTAATTTTGTGAAACATGAAATTTTATTTTCCTGAAATTAATTCTAAAATAATATTCAAATTTCATAATATTAATTTCACATTATTTTTATTTGAAATTTATCATATTTTATTGATCCTAACCTAAAAAAACCAAGTATTCTATTTATGTTAATGTAAACATTTTGCTATTTTATCAATATTTATAAAACAAAAACTCATCCTACAGCATTATCCATAAAATACAAGAGAACCAAAACAATTTAGCTTAATTTTATTATATTTTACATTTCACCTCATAAAATGCCAAAATCTAACGGTATTAACTATATATCAAAAAAATTATTTTTAAGATAAGAATCATACACTTAGAGATGTTTTAGTAGAGGGTAAAAAATCAATTTAGATATTTTTTTAAAATAAGTATATCGTAAAAAATAGAAGCGAGCATACAACTTCAGTCATATAATTTATATAAAACTTTTAATTTGCCTTGGTGATTTTTTATTGTTGTGTTTTCGACTATAAGTAAGTTAAAAAAACATCAAATTTATAATTTTTTTATATGATGAAGATAAGTTTTTTTATGAAACTAGGACTTGTTTTTATATCAACGATTTATAAGCTTTGTTCAAATATTATATGTACCGCATGTATGTACTTAGATATAATTTACTCTCGGTTATAGCTGAGCATTAAAAAAATTACAGAATAAATATTATTTCAGAATTGTTTAAGTATTCACAGCTTAATAACAATGGCAAAAATTATTATACACATTGTGACAGTTAGTTTTCTTTTTTTAACATCATCTAAATTGAAAATCCAATAAACAGCACCGATAGAACTAGGGTGTTTAAATATCCTTTCCCCTATATATTAAAATAAAAAAAGCACATTTGAAAATACGAAAATTTTAAGATCATCAATGTGGTATATTTTATTTCATATTAAAAATTAAATATTATTTAGGGAAATGTGCTATATAAATGCGATCTAAATAAAAAATAATCTTTTTATATATTTTAGGTGTTAAAAGAGCATTATAAATATTTAAAGATGTCTATATGTGCGTAAACCAACGTTTTACTAAAATATTTAAAATAGACGTTTATTACAAGAATTAAAAATAACTTGATCTAAATTTTATAATAAATATTTTATATTCTATAACCTCGTAATGAATATAAACAAGTAATACTCGATCTTGGATAATTGTTTAAATTAATTTTATAACAGAATTATTTGGTAAAAAAAACTAGATAAATACAAAAAGTCCAATACGATTTCTATAAAGGAAGTAATCAATTAAGGAAAAATACTGCAAATACGCTAAACTGCAAATTAAATTGTAAGACTCAACCAATATAAAGTAAAAAATTTTATAAATACGCCAACATCAGCAAAACTATATGCTCTGTATGATATTAAAAGAAAAATAATCTGATTTAGCTTGAATTGTTTGTTTCCAGATATTATTAATACGATGAAATAGATAATTAATATCGAACCTACCATATTTAATATATATAATAATACTTAATACGTGTATTTTTATTTTCTTATTCGCTTTTATTTTAAAAAGGATGCAACATAATAAAAACATGTGCCCTTTAGATCATTTTACAAGAAATTAAAACAAATTACATTTAATATTACTAAAATTTCTTACGTGATTTCATTTATGAATTATTTAGTTTTAACATGCCTTTTCAAAGATAAGTTTAATATTAAAATATAATGGCTTGCCTAGTCATTAATACCAAACGAGTCATGAAATTTATGTTTACATGTCTTTACTTAATAATCCTAAATAAAAAAAATAGCATTTATCTTTGTTTCAATGTGACTTCTTTATATAAAAAATTGATTTCTTAATTGTATTAGAATATACTAGGTTTACCGATTTATAAATTTTAGAGAGTTCTCAAGCATTATGTTTCGTCTTAAATTAATTGATACAGTTTTAAAAGCAATAGATCTATAAAAAAAGTCATTTTTCAGATACATGAATCGAAATCAAAATCAAGACTATTGGCTTATATGAGCAAATATATTATTTACCAATAATTTTGAAGCTTTAAAACATTTTTTTTTGAAATAAACATGAAGTTCATTTTTATATTCATTTAAAAATAATTATTAATGAAAACATTCAAAAAACAAAAAAATTCGTAGAAATTATGAAAAATAAATTTGCTGAAATAAAAACCGATACAAGACTATTAAACAGATGCCATGATAAAAAACTATCACCCGATATGTTTATTTGTGGCAAAAAAATAACTGTATAACACAGATAGAAGCTGGCGTCACTAGCGTCGATATTATAGCCTTTGATAAAAACGATAAATCAAGGAAATATTATATTCTTGCCAATGAACTGTCTTTGATCTATAAATTTAAAGCGAAAATAATTTCATAATGAAATAACTTGAGATGGGATGTTCATAAAATTTCACAAGAGAATTTGAAATAACTTGGAATATCCAACGAAGTCGAGGCATATATGCAAACCAAAGTATTTAGAAATACCCTTGAACTGATAGTTCTTGAACGAAGAAGAGCTATCGATGAGGATATAGCAGAGGAAGATATAGTGAAAAATAATGATAAATTTTGCACCGAGAATTGTATCACATAATATGTTTGAGAAATATAAATATGAAATCAAAAATGAACCCCTAAATAAAATAAGCAAATCGTATAATTGATGTTTTATGGTTATTTTTTCATGGTTAATATTTACTTATGATTTCATAATTCTTTACTTTATTCCGCTTTCATAAAAGGATATCGTGGCCTTAAGTATATATCAGAAATAATTTCGAGATGCTTGATCTCACACTATAAAACGGTACATTACTATAATCATAGCACTATCCAAAGGTTGTAAATAGTCTATATCGCATATAAAAAATTAATACAATTATATACAAACAATAATAATACCATATGTAATGACTTAAGATGTGGTGGTTACAAAATTCTATAAAAAATATGTTAAGGAGTTAAAAATCCCAGACGAAGTAGAAGCATAAATACATACAAGCTCTCAACTCGGCAAGACACTT
This sequence comes from Rhyacophila brunnea, assembly GCF_057557595.1. Classification (NCBI taxonomy): domain Eukaryota; kingdom Metazoa; phylum Arthropoda; class Insecta; order Trichoptera; family Rhyacophilidae; genus Rhyacophila; species Rhyacophila brunnea. Next base: position 251,736 of record NW_028232775.1, read on the forward strand.
GAACACATCTCAATTGAGAGAAGAAGAGCAGTTGATGAAGATAGATCAGGGCAAGGCGTCAAAAGATGCATCAAGGAGTTGTCCAATATTCCCAATATCCCGACCCCGTCTAAATAGATAAAAAGAAAATCAATATATAAATAAATAAAATCTCCAATTAATTATATTAAAAGCGCAAACAACTTCCTGTGGATGTCATTATTACTGTTCATTTAAGCCAGAACATAAACAATTCAAATCGAATTTACTTTATTTATTTATGTTTTACTTCTATTACTTTTTAGGAAGTTCGCTTTTTATTAACAGAAACTATTGCTTAACTGCTGCATCTCTCTGGGGACTTCCCTGCACTTCTTGTCACCCGTAATCACCGTGAATTTGGCCCTTTCTCATAGGCGGCAGTCATTATGTGGAGGGAATGTGATTCTGTCTACTGTTCATCGCCAAGGTATACAAGCTACAACAACACTATACACTTACCTATATCCTTGCTGAACGGTGTGGGATCTTTTTCCATACTGAAGGCACAGTTCAACGGCTTACACAGCAACCACCTATTTCTCATGGCTTGTCAGTGCTTTATGGTTCACTGGCCCCCTTCTTGGGTATTTTTCTTTAGAGTAAATTCCTTTCGGAAATTAGTGGGGTGGGAGTGGAACCTGTGACACCTCACCTTGGGGTCCGACTTGTAAACCACTCAAAAATACCACCCAAGCCAGAACGAACATATACTTTAATTAAGAAGCTTCTTTAATCACAACAAAATGCGCAAATAAAGGCTTGGAATATATAAATTATGAAAATTTAATTCTTGAAAAAACCAATTCTGTTATATTCGCATCGCAAAAATACGAAAACCAGTCAAGCAATGAATCTTTTAATATTTACAATTGTATAAACTTTCATCTGTTTATAAGAGAAAGTAAATTTAAAATTTTTATTTTCCTCACATTTTTCTGTGTTACATTTTGCCGGTATATATATATTAAAAAGCAATATTTTTAAATTTAACATATATTTTCTTGATATAAACTTTTAACAAAGTCTATCTAAATGATTTTCTTTCGAGCAGTAAAAGCTTTTTGCAATAATATAAGTACTTTTTAATAAATAAGTTTAAATTAATTTCTTATTGTTGTGCGATTAGTACATTATATGCTCTACATTGCAATATATAGATGAAAAAAATTTTTACTATGAAAACATATAAGTATTTTAATTACAATTCATGGCGTGGACATGAGAAATCTCTGTTATTGAACAATAAACGACACCAGTATACTACAATCTTTATAATTTGGTTTGATTGTGTTTATGTGAAAGAAACGAAAAAAATATTGATACCGTTTTAAACTGCAAAAATAAAATTATGATGAGAAAGGTAGAATTTTTTTTTGAAATCATCAATCCTTCAAGGTAAATCTGGAAGGTTAAAAGTTAAGAATGAATATGATTGCATTCAAAATAAATGTATTTTTAGGTTTATTTGTATTATAATATTTAGTTTTGATGCTTAATAAATATTTAGTGATAATTTAATAATATTTCGCAATAGCGTCGGCTGTGAGGTATATATACTCGACCCAAAATAATCAATCTGAATAATTAAAAGGGAAATCCTTCACTTATAGAGACTTTGATAAACTATAAAACTTGTAATTAATACCGCTTATCTGCCGGGAATATAACGAGCGCTTTTAGGCCGGCTGACAGTAAAAGAAAGCTTTTGCATCAAAAATACACTTAATTGCGGTCCTGTAACAACTTGGATGAACCCCCAAATGTAAGTGCATGCAATAAAAACCAGTACTGAGATGTTTTCATCGTAGGTATGAATCGATCGGCATAGTCAACACCGTAAATATTTTAATTGTATTTTGTAAATTTTTATTGAAAAAAATATTGCAAAGAAAGTTTTATATTGGACAAAAATTACAGCACAAGTTGGCAGGAAGTTCTTAATCGTATGTAAACAACCCATCATTAGTATTTTGTTTGTTAATTCATTGATTCAATGCAGATGTTGCAATCAATGTAAGTGTGCAGGTGATGATATAAAATACGATGAATTACAGGCAAAAAATCTATAATATTACAAAACTAAAAAATTTAGGCAGATTAGAAAAGGCAAATAAATATTTATTTTTTTATTCAAATTTTTATATCAAAAAGCCTTTAAGATTTTAAGTATATACAAAAATTTAATTGAAAATAAACGGGTAGACCTTCACGAGGCTTTAAGAAATATTTTCATAATGTATGTTCTGAAATATAATTTGCCGAACTTATACAGACTAAAACCGGCTTTTATAGACCATATTCATTTTAATATAAACCTAAGAACACTTGCAATTACAATTAAGTTTATATGCGCTTAAATATGATACTAAACTTTTATTTGTTAAATCTACATGTGTTTATAAACACACACAGACATAATTACAGCAAATTTTATCATATTTTTCAAGATAGCGTTATACTATTCTTTCCTGATATTTTAACATTTTTTAAATCTTGATATATAATAGTCCCAATACACTTTATAAACAAGGCAGTGTAATTTATTACTCCAAAATACAGAGTAAGCCTAATCAAATATTTGAGCATGCAACTTATATAAGTATATGAAAATAGAAAGGGATTTTTTTATAATATAGATTTCAGAAAGTTATATATTAAAAATAATTATGGTGGTATTTTTATAAATTCCGAAGCTAGGAAAATACATAACTTTTTTTATATAAATACCAAATAATTATGAATTTCATTTGTTGTGAAAAAAACATTTATGCATTGAAGGATGAATTTTATAAAATTGTAGCTAGATACTGGAAGATTATAGATATCCACCCAATAAAGCAAGAAGTAATTGTTAATTCTAGAAAAAAAGGTATTAATATGCAAAAAAATCAGAAAAAATGTAAGGATTGATCTATACGAACAATATTATGAATTTATTGATCCAGTAAAACATAAAAAGTTTTTTATTGCGGTTTATAATAAAAGCTAAGGCTAATAGTTCCATAATCTTATTGAATTAGAAAACAATTACGATAAATTTGAAAAAATTGAACTTATCAATAGAACATTGTAAATTTATTTAATCTATAAGAAAAATTCCATTGATAATAAAACATCGCAATGATCATTTAAAAATCGCGAAATTTAATTGAATACTCATATTATAAACAAATAGCAAATATAGATAGCTTTTAAAAAAGATAAAAATATTCTTGATTTAGAAATTCTAAAAGCAATGCAATAATCATCAAATAGAATAGCTTGGGTAAAATCTGACTCCAAAAGCTTATATATATAAAATTGTTTTTAAAATATAATGGGATAAGTTAGAAAAAAAAATTATATAACATTAAAGAAGCCTAAGACTTTTGGAGGAATAATCAGAATGCGCAAGAAGAATCCAAAATACATTTTGAAAAAATTAAAACTAAATGTATCTGTAGTGAACCATCAAGTTTTTATTTAGTCATAAAAAAACCCAATCATTGCGCTTTATAATAAACTTAATCAACTATACGAAATAGATTATGGTTTAATCAGATGATTTGATCTAATAAATAGCTGATAAAAAGACATACCAATATCACCATACATGAATAAATCACTTATTTAACAGTAAATATATGCTGGTATTATCCTTTTATTGAAAGAATCAAATATGTTACATCCATCTGGCTTATATAATATGCTATCCACTTTAATGTGCGTAGTATGCTAGCTTAAAATTTTTAACTTTTGAGTCTTCCAATTAGCATCTTCTATTAAGTTTTTTTGTAATATATGCATTATATTTTATAAAAGAAAAAAAAATTTCTTTACAAAAAATATTATTATTGTTTTGTGTCTTTTATCATTTAATTTGGTACATGGACCACCTAAATACTTTTGGGATGCATTGTTTTGAGCCATAAGAGAGCTCAAAAATATTTAATTGGAACGAATAAATATGATTTGCTTTTGAAAGAAATTTCTTTGCGGCATTCCCGTTGTATTATTAATATTTGGAATATTTAATTTATCTTGGGTTCATCTTTTAAATAAATCAAAATGGGGAACTTCATGCCTCTAATGTTTAAAAGATCATCATCTGTATCAAAAAATTTTTAAAACAAAAATTTATATAAATCAGTCTTTATAATAAATTGGTGATGTTTAACGTATCTTATTCGTACAATTAATAAAATCAGATCAATAAAAAATCAATTTAACTTTATGATTTTAACTTAATTAAATCTTAACTCGGATATTTTATTTATTTACGGCCAGAACCTATTTTCAGAGACTCGAAAATTATGTATTAAAATCATATAATGTTATTCATATCAGCAGCCACATGTAATAAATTTAAATTAACCAGTGCTCATTTCGGGTCCATGAATTATGTCACTCAAATCGTATATATAAAGAATTTTTTAAAAATTATTCTTCTCTAAGATAAAAAGCGTCTTTCAATATAATACACAATTTTTAAATACAATTTTTTCGGTACAATTGAATCAAAAAAGCTGAAACATAAGAAAAATCCACAATATAAAAATTAATTAAAACTATATCCAATCTTCAGCTAAAATACATTCAAAATATAGTATTTTTTTGCAAATGAGCATTATTTTAATATCATATTTAAACCTTTCTGATGGTATACAATTTGATAATTTTTGGTTGAAATAAAATCAACACAATTATTTTATAAATTATTCTAAAAATTCGAATTCAATCAAAAAAACATTTCAGATTCATCTAGCAATTTCTGTTGCAAAGAAACATTCCGGATCAAAATATAAGTTACAGGCGGTCCCATAAGTCTTTTTTTAAGTTTATATTACACATGCATCATAGAAAAAGCATAAAAAAGTCTTCACACTTAGTTGATGAAACAAAATTGCAGTTTATTAAATGTTAATTAAATACATCGTATATTTTTTTTATTGTTTATTATATATATTGAAAATACTATAGATAAATTATTATATCGGAAAATTGATATGTCTCAGTTCATATGTACATCAAAAAATATTGTATTTTTCAATTATAATTTCTCAAAAATTTAATCATCAATTGATTGATCTAAAATTTGAAACTTAAAGATAATTATAGCGAAGTAATAAAATGTGAATTGACAGAACAAAAAATCATAGATATTGTAATTCGATTTATGCATAATAGGTTCAGACTAATATTAAAAATATAATAAAACAAAAATCACATATTTGAGTAAAAATTAAACATAGTGATTTAACATATACGGATTCATCAATAAATGTGATCAATAATATAAAATAGATCAGAATTGATAATGTATTATTTATTGATTTATCTTTCAGATAAAAACAAATTTGACATGAAAATTTGATTTTAAATGGAAGGTTTTAAAATAATTTTACATGATCAATTCAGCTTTATATAAATTGAAATTAATAAGCGAATCCCCAATGAAGTTGATTTTAACATTATCGCTGTTATGTAAATCATACGGGACATGGATATCGCATGGAAAAAGATTGTGTTTAAAAGTATGCACAAACAATAACAATGAATGCTCGAAAAATCACGATATAAAAAAAAAAGAATGCGACGATGATGCTCAAAAACTCCAGGTCGAAAGTGACAGAAACATAAAATGCAACGAGGATAGTTTAGAAATATTATTTCAGGAACATTTGGAATTAAGCGATGCAGAAATTACCTACAGATTACAATTTAAATATCTTACTGGTTATAAGATTCAAAGTCCATTAATTGCGAATTATTTGAAGAAATTAGAAGGGAGCATCCAAACTTATTTGCAATACACTACGAAAGAATCTGTCCTTTTTGTTAAAGGTGAAAATTCAGAGTCTAAATTTTATAGCTTTAGGCGAAGAATATTGTTGACTTTTTTCAGTCCACGTTTGACAAATGATGAAAAGATATTTGATGATTTTTCCCCGCAAAATTTCGTAATTTTAGACACTTTTAGACCTTTGTGTGTTATTTTCCCAAGTTTCATGCTTCTGATGATTCGTTTTATTGAAGACTGCACCTGGGAAAATTTCTCGAAAAAAAATAACATTTTACATGATGAAGCAACTGATATACGTGAAGATTTTTTTAACTTACAGTACGATAAACTTGATATTTTTATCAATTGTTATCATAATTTCAATTTGAAATTACAAAATCTAATAAAATTGTGCTGTAAGGACGCATTGAAGGATATAATGAATATAAGAACGATTCTTAGAATTAAGAATTATAAAAATTACCATTTGTACATAAAAATATATGAATATATCTATGCCCTCGGGGCATTATTTTTACCAGATTTCAATCTAACATTTTACAGCAACTGTATGAAACAAATGAAAAGCTATAAAAATCCTCAACTAAAAATCAAAAAAGCAAGTGAATTGGATTTGCATTGGATCCTTCATGTTTCATTTTTTTTATCATTTCTTTTGCAAGAAAGCGAATTCAAAAAATATAATATCATTAAGAAAACAAGATTTCTTGTTTTAAATGGCAAATATCTTCAAACATTTATACCATCACTGAGCTATATCATGATAATTTTTAATCGAATAGAGATTTTTTATACAAAATTTCAGATATTCGCAGAAAATTTTTCTTATGTTTATCCTTATTTTGGAACCGGTGGTTTAAAGACCATTCAATCTAAAAAATACAAGCACAAAATAGTGCTGGAAAAAAATGAAAGAGTGGTTGAAATGCGAAAAATAGATTATATAACGTTAGTTTTGGACATTATAAACTACAATATACTGCGTTAAGCTATGTGAAACAGCAAACCAATAAAAGGTGTCGATTTTTTTGGTGTAAAAACTATTAAACTAGCCATGTGGAATCTTGATTAAATAACCGCAAAAAAAATATAAACCAATTTTTTGAAATTTTATACATGATTATAAGGCTCGGCAAATAAAAATCTTTTATCCTTTTGGAAATAGAAGCAGCATATGATAAGATGTTCCTAGGGGCAACATAAATGGCTATATTTTATTTTTTCTATAGATAAAACATTAAAGGCGTGAAATTTTGATTCTTAATCAAAGCTCCAATTATCAGTGCGTATATTATTTTCTCTTTTGAAAATAAATTATTTTTTTAGCGTATAGAGCCGAATAATTCGATCCGTAGTTAAAGAATCAAGACTTTTGATGCCATATATTTATTATACTTACAAAAACTATATGCTTGTTTAAAAAAATTACATTTTGGATGCTAATTTATCTAGTGATATAAACCACACAGAATTTTACGACTGTTTTTAATTTAAAAACCCATTTATTTTTTGGTTTTGATGTAATCTAACTGATCATCATATAACTCAGAGCGATATCATAAAATTTACACTCATAAACATCTGTGATTATAATGAATTTTACATTTAATGATGCAAGCTTAAATTAATAAACAAAGCTTCATAGGTAATTATGTATTTATATATTTCCAATTACGATATTATTTTACAATCTTTTAATCTTCCATGATATTTTCCTTTAAAAAACCTTTTTATGATGAAGTTTTCAATGAAATTTCTTTAAAAACTTTGTACGGTGAACAACAAATTGGTTTCTGTCGAAAATACTTCACATTTACACCAGAAAAGTATATCCGAGTAAGCAATTGTTTAGGGCTTAATATATCCTAAAACAATCTTTTTACAATTTCGTAAAAAATTTCGTTGATTACCCTCTAATTTCATTAATAAATCGGCATTTTGTATTATGTTGATGATCTTGAAAATATACTAACGCAATAATTAATTTAAAGCATTAATGATTTTTTTTAAATTGTACTTATAAACACTACGTTCTAGGTATTTTATGTATAAGTATAGATAATTTATGTTTATTAAAGCTTATACCAAAATAAAAACAGATATATTAATCAAACAAAATAGACCTGATATTTTGTATACGATAAAAAAGAAAATATTATTGCGTTGATTGAAATAGATATAACTAGCCTTGACAACTTAACTGAAGTTGAGAATTAAAAATATACAAAGTATGGCATCTTGCCATACGAAGTTGGTTTAATTTACAAATTTAAAACAAGAATGATACCATATGTAATGACTTGAATGGCTACAAAATTCTATAAAAAATATGTTAAGGTGTTAAAAATCCCGGACGAAGTAGAAGCATGCATGCAATCTCACACACACCGCAAGACACTTGAACTTATCCCATTTGAGAGAAGAAAAGTAGTTGATGAAGATGTATCAGGGTAAGGTGACAAAAGATGCATCAAAGAGTTGTGCAATATTCCCAATATCCGGAACACGTCTAAATAGATAAAATTGATAATAAGAAAATTAATATATAAATAAATAAAATTTCTAATTAATTACATTAACAGCGCAAACAACTTCCTATGCATGTCATTATTACTGTTCATTTATGCCAGAACAAACATAGCTTTTAAATTAAGAAGCTTGCTTAATCACAACAAAATGCGCAAATAAAGGTTTGGAATGCATAAATTATGAAAAATTAATTCTTGAAAAAACCAATTCTGTTATATTCGCATCGCAAAAATACGAAAACCAGTCAAGCAATGAATCTTTAAATATTTACAATTGTATAAACTTTCATCTGTTTATGTGAGAAAGTAAATTTAAAAATTTTATTTTCCTCACATTTTTATGTGTTACATTTTGCTAGTATATATATTAAAAAGCAATATTTTTAAATTTAACATATATTTTCTTGATATAAACTTTTAACAAAGTCTATCTAAATGATTTTCTTTCGAGTAGTAAAAGCTTTTTTCCCATTTATCAGGTACTTTTAACATATAAGTTTAAATTAATTTCTTATTGTTGTGTGATTAGCACATTATATGCTCTACATTGCAATATATTGATGATAAGCATTTTTACTATGAAAACATATAAGTATTTTAACTACAATTCATGGCATGGAGCTTCAAGCTTGAGAAATCTCTGTTATTGAACAATAAATGTCACCAGTATACTATAATGTTTATAATCTGGTTTATTTGCGTATATGCGAAAGAAATGAAAAAAATATATTGATACCGTTTTAAACTGCAAAAATAAAATTATGAAGAGAAAGGGGGATTTTTTATTTGAAATCATCAATCCTTCAAGGTAAAGCTGGAAAGTAAAAAGTTAAGGATGAATATGATTGTATTCAAAATAATTTTATTTTTAGGTTTATTTATATTATAATATTTAGTTTTGATGCTTATCAAATATTTAGTGATAATTTAATAATATTTTGCAGTAGCGATGGCTGTGAAGTGTATATACTCGACCTAAAATAATCAATCTGAATGATTAAAAGGTAAATCCTTCACTTATAGAGACTTTGATAAACTATAAAACTTGTAATTAATACTGCTTATCTGCCGGGAATATAACGAGCGCTTTTAGGTCGGCCGACAGTAAAAGAAAGCTCTCGCATCAAAAATACACTTAATCTTGGTTCTGTAAGAACTTGACAGAACCCCCAAATGTAAGTGGATGCAATAAAAACCAGTATTGAGATGTTTTCATCGTGGGTATGAATCGATCGGCATAGTCAACACCGTTAATCTTTTAATTGTATTTTGCAAATTTTTATTTGAAAAAAATACTACAAAGAAAGTTTTTAATTGTACAAAAATCACAGCACAACCTTGTAGAAAATTCTTGATCATATGTAAACAACCAATCATTGGCATTTTTTTTTACAATTCATTGATAACTTTGCAGATGTTTCGTCCAATACAAGTGTGCAGGCCATAATATAAAGTACGATGAATTTCAGACGAAAAATCTATAGTAATACTAAACTAAAAAATTTAGTAGATAAACAAAGTCAAATGTTTAATGTAATAAAATATTTATTCTTCGTTGAATATTTTATATCAAAATACCTCTAAAGTTTAAGTATATACAAAAATTTAATTGAAAATAAATGGGCAGACCTTCATGATGTATTAAAATATATTTTCATAATATTTGTTCTGAATTATAAATTGCCGAACTTAACAGAACTAAAACCGGCTTTTATAGACCATATTCATTTTAATATAAACCTAAAAACACTTACAATTACAATTAAGTTTGTATGCGCTTAAATATGAAACTAAACTTTTATTTGTTAAATCTAAATGTATTTATAAACACAAACAAGGCATAATTCCAGCAAATTTTATCATATTTTTCAAGATAGCGTTATACTATTCTTTCCTGATATTAAACCTCTTTTAAATCTTGATATATAATAGTCCCATCACACTTTATAAACAAGGCAGTGCAATTTATTATTCTAAAATACAGAGTTTTCCCAATCAAATATTTGTGTATGTAGCTTATATAAATGTATGAAGATAGAAAGGGATTTTTATTAAATATATTTCAGAAAGCTATATATGATAATTAATTATACTGGTATTTTTTAAATTCCGAAGCTAGGAAAATGCTTAACTTTTATTTATATAAATACCAAATAATTATGAATTTCATTTGTTGTGAAAAAAACACTTATGTATTGAAGAATGAATTTTCCAAAATTGTAGCTAGATATGGGAGATTATAGATATCCATCCAATAAAGCAAGAAGTAATTGTTAATTCTAGAAAAGAAAGTATTAATGTGCAAAAAAATTAGAAAAAATGCGTGGATTGATCTATAAGAACAGCTTAATCGTTTTATTGATCCAGTAAAACATAGAAAGTTTTTTAAAGCCTCCTATGCTAAGAAAAGCCCATTCGAATGCCGAAGTAAGGTGGAAAGTTATTTTATTGCGTTTTATAATAAAAGCCAAGGCTAATTGTTCCATAATCCAGTTGAATTAGAAAACAATTACAATAAATTAAAAAATTGAACTTATCAATAGAACATTTCAAATTTATTTAATCTATAAAAAAATTCCATAGATAAAAAAACATCGCAATGATCATTTAAAAATCTCGAAATTTAATTGAATACTCAATTTTCATAAAATAACCAATAATAGACAGCTGTTAAAAAAGATAAAAATATTCTTGATTTAGAAAATTTATAAAGCAATGCAATAATCATCAAATAGAATTGCTTGGGCAAAATCTGACTGCAAAAGCTTGGATATATAAAATTATTTTTAAATAAATGGGATAACTTAGAAACAAAAATTCTATAAGATTAAATAAGCCTTTAAACTTTTGAAGGAATAATCTTAATGCGTAAGAAGGATCCAAAATACATTTTCTAAAAATTAAAACTACAGCTAAAACATATATGCAGTGACCACCACGACTATATTTAGCTGTAAATATGCCCGATAATTGCGTTTTATAATTAATTAATCTACTATACGAAATAGATTGTGGTTTAATCAGATGATTTGATCTAATAAATAGCATATAAAAACACGTACGAATATCAATATACATGAATAAAGCACTTATTTAAGAGTAAATATATGTTGGATTATCCTTTTATTGAGAAAATCGAATATTCTACATCCATATGATTTACATAATAGGCTATCCACATTAATGCACGTAGTATGTTAATTTAAATTTTTTAACCTTTGAATCTTCCAATTAGCTTCTTCTATTATATTTATATTACATCATTAATATACAAATGAAGACAAAGATTATCCCATATTTATAACATGGGACGGTGTGGTGACACGATATCATAGAAGGTACCTGAAGGAACTAGATGTCACGAACCAGGTTGAGGCATATATTCAAACCTTGGGATTGAGAAAAACCCTTGAATTAATAAATCTTGAAAGAAGGTGGGGTATTCAAGAAGACTTTGGAGAGGAAAGATAGCCGAAAGTATAAATACGATGTGCGTACAGAGAATCAAGCAACCTGTGCCTGAGAACAAAAACTAAAATTACAACTATAAACCTGGCCCATAAATAAAAAATATGTTATTTATATTACATATAATAAAAGAAAGAAAAATTTTCTTTGTAAAAAATATTATTATTGTTTTGTGTCTTTTAATTAGGTGCATGGACCATCTAAATACTTTTGGTATGCATTATTTTGTGCCATAAGAGGGCTCAAATATATTTAATTCGAACCAATAAATATGATCTAGTTTTGAAAGAAATTTCTTTGCGGCATTCCCGTTGTATTATTAATATTTGGAATATTTAATTTACCTTGGGCTCATCTTTTTAATAAATCAAAATGGGGAACTTCATGCCTATTAGGCTTAAAAGAATATGCTCTGTATCACAAAATAGAATAAAAATATAAAATTTATATAAATGAGTCTTTGAAAAAATTAGTGTAATTTAACCTATCTTATTCGTAAAATCAATAAAATAAAATCAAATCAATATAAATCAATTTAACTTTGAGATTTAAACTTAATTAAGACTTAACTCGGATATTTTATTTATTTACAGCCAGAACCTACTTTCAGAGACACCATTAATTATATATTAAAATCATATAATGTTATTCAATCAGCGTTCACAATAATAAATTTAAATTAACCAGTGCTCATTTTGGGTCCATGAATTATGTCACTCAAATCGTATATATAAAGAATTTTTTAAAAATTATTCTTCCCTAAAATAAAAAGCAGTCTTTCAATATTAATACACAATTTTAAATACGATTTTTTCGGTACAATTAAATCAAGAAAGCAGAAACATAAGAACATCCACAATATAAAAATTCATTAAAACTATATCCAGTCTTCAGCTAAATTAAATACAAAATATATTATTTATATTTTGCGAATGCGCATTATTTATATATCATATTTAAACTTTTCCGATGGTATGCAATTTGATAAGTTTTCATTTAAATAAAAACAACACAATTATATACTACTTTATTCTAAAAATTCGAATTCAACCTAAAAAAAACATTTCAGATTCGTCTAGCAATTTCTGTTACAAAGAAACATTCCGGATCAAAATATAAGTTACAGACGGCCCTATATGTCTTCTTTTGAGATTTATATTGCACTATGTATCATATAAAAAGCATAAAAAAGTCTTCACATTTAGTCGATGAAACGAAATTGCAGTTTATTAAATACATTGTATATTTTTTTATTGTTTATTATATACATTGAAAATACTGAAGATAAATTATTATATCGGAAAATTGATATGTTTCAGTTCATATGTACATCAAACTATAATTACATTTTCAATTATGATTTCTCAAAAATTTAATCATCAATTGTTATATCAAAATTTTGAAATTTAGAACAAAACGGTGAAATGATAAAATGTGAATTGACAGAACAAAAAATCATAGATATTGTAATTCGATTTATGCGTAATCGGTTCAGACTAATATTAAGAATATAATAAAACGAAAACTCATATTTGAGTAGAAATTTAACATAGTGATTTAACATAAACGGATTCATGAATAAATGTGACCAATAATATAAAATAGATTAGAATTGATGATGTATTATTTATTGATTTATCTTTCAGATAAAAACAAATTTGACATGAAAATTTGATTTTAAATGGAAGGTTTTATAAATAATTTTACATGATCAATTCAGCTTTATATAAATTGAAATTAATAAGCGAATCCCCAATGAAGTTGATTTTAACATTATCGCTGTTATGTAAATCATATGGGGCACGGAGATCGGATTCAAAACTATGCAGAAAAAATAAAAAAGGATGGTCGAGAAATCACGATAGACAAAAAAAAGATTGCGACGACGATAATTTAGAAATCTTATTACGCGAAAATTCGGAATTAAGCGATGCAGAAATTACCTACAGTTTACAATTTGAATATCTTACTGATTATAAGATTCAAAGTACATTAATTGCGAATTATTTGAATAAATTAGAAGGCAGCATAAAAAGCCATAAGGAATACACTACTAAAAAATCTGTCTTTTTTGTCAAAGGTGAAAAAACAGAGTCTAAATTTTACAGCTTCAGGCGAAGAATATTGTTGACTTTTTTTCGTCCACAATTGAAAAATGTTGAACCGAAATTTGATGATTTTTCACCGCATTATTTCGTAATTTTAGACACTTTTAGACCTCTGTGTGTTATTTTTCCAAGTTTCATGGTTCTGATGTTTCGTTTTATTGAAGACTGCACCTGGGAAAATTTCTCGAAAAAAAATAACTTTTTACATGATGAAGCAACTGATATCTATGAAAATTTTTTTAACTTACAGTACGATAAACTTGATACTTTTATCAATTATTATCATAATTTCAATTTGAAATTAAAAAAAATAATAAAATTGAGCTGTAAGGACGTATTGAAGGATAGAATGAATATAAGAACGATTCTTAGAATTAAGAATTATAAAAATTACCATTTGTACATAAAAATTTATGAATATATCTATGCCCTTGGGGCATTATTTTTACCAGATTTCAATCTAACATTTTACAGCAACTGTATGAAACAAATGAAAAGCTATAAAAATATTCAACTAAAAGGGGTAGAAAAATGTGATTTTCAAAGTATCCTTCATACTTCATTTTTTTTATCATTTCTTTTGCAAGAAAACGAATTAGAAAAATGTAAAATCGATATGAAAACGTTATTTCCTGTATGTATTGGTAAATGTTTTAGATCATTTACGCCATCACAGGCCTATTTCACGATGATTTTAAATCGGATACAGATTTTTTATCATAAATTTAAGATATTCGCAAAAGATTTTTCTTATGTAAATCTTTATTTTGGAACCAATGGTTTAAATACCTTTTCATCTAGAAGCTACAAGAACAAAATAGTGCTGGAAAAAAATGAAAGAGTGGTTGAAATGCGAAAAATAGATTATATAACGTTAGTTTTGGACATTATAAACTACAATATACTGCGTTAAGCTATGTGAAACAGCAAACCAATAAAAGGTGTCGATTTTTTTGGTGTAAAAACTATTAAACTAGCCATGTGGAATCTTGATTAAATAACCGCAAAAAAAATATAAACCAATTTTTTGAAATTTTATACATGATTATAAGGCTCGGCAAATAAAAATCTTTTATCCTTTTGGAAATAGAAGCAGCATATGATAAGATGTTCCTAGGGGCAACATAAATGGCTATATTTTATTTTTTCTATAGATAAAACATTAAAGGCGTGAAATTTTGATTCTTAATCAAAGCTCCAATTATCAGTGCGTATATTATTTTCTCTTTTGAAAATAAATTATTTTTTTAGCGTATAGAGCCGAATAATTCGATCCGTAGTTAAAGAATCAAGACTTTTGATGCCATATATTTATTATACTTACAAAAACTATATGCTTGTTTAAAAAAATTACATTTTGGATGCTAATTTATCTAGTGATATAAACCACACAGAATTTTACGACTGTTTTTAATTTAAAAACCCATTTATTTTTTGGTTTTGATGTAATCTAACTGATCATCATATAACTCAGAGCGATATCATAAAATATACACTCATAAACATCTGTGATTATAATGAATTTTACATTTAATGATACAAGCTTAAATTAATAAACAAAGCTTCATAGGTAATTATATTATTATATATTTTCAATTGTGATATTATTTTACAATCTTTTAATCTTCCATGATATTTTCCTTTAAAAAAATTCCCTTTTTATAATGAAGTTTCCAATGAAATTTCTTTAAAAACTTTGTACGGTGAACAACAAATTGGTTTCTGTCGAAAATACTTCACATTTACACCAGAAAAGTAAATCCGAGTAAGCAATTGTTTAAGGCCTAAATATATCCTAAAACAATCTTGTTACAATTTCGAAAAAAATTTCGTGATTGTCCTCTAATTTCATTATAAAATCGACATTTTATATTATGTTGATGATCTGAAAATATACTAATGCAATAATTAATTATAAGCATCAATGATTTTTTTTTAAATTGTACTTATAAACACTACGTTCTAGGTATTTTATGTATAAGTATAGATGCTTTATGTTTATTTAAGCTTATACCAAAATAAAAACAGATATATTAATCAAACAAAATAGACCTGATATTTTGTATACGATAAAAAAGGAAATATTATTGCGTTGATTGAAATAGATATAACTAGCCTTGACAACTTAACTGAAGTTGAGAATTAAAAATATACAAAGTATGGCATCTTGGCATACGAAGTTGGTTTAATTTACAAATTTAAAACAAGAATGATACCATATGTAATGACTTGAGTGGAGTGGCTACAAAATTATATAAAAAATATGTCAAGCAGTAAAAATCCCAGACGAAGTAGAAGTATACATGCAATCTCTCACACACCGCAAGACACTTGAACTTATCCCATTTGAAAGTAGAAGACCAGAGGAAGGTGTCAAAAGATTATCAATGAGTTGTGCAATATGCCTAATGAACTGACTTCGTTCAATAGATATAATTTATAGGTATAATTTTGATTTTTGTTCTCGAGCACAACTTACTTGATTCTCTGCGCGCACAGCGTATTTATATATTTGGTTATCTTCTCCTCTCCAAATTCTTCTTCAATACCATTCCTCATTTCGAGGCCTATTAATTCAAGGGTTTTCTCAATCCAATGGTTTGTATATATGTCTCGATCTGTTTCGTGAAATCTAGTTCTTTCAGGAACCTTAATGATTTGTGTCCCCACATAGTTAGATGTTATAACATATGGGAATATAATTAAAAATAAAAAGCAATATAATTTATTGATTAATATCAAAAATAGTGTTGAAGTATAGTGGAAGTATAATTCTTGAAAGAATAAATCCATAGAAAGGCGTGAAGTTGATTTGATTAAAATGATCATAAATATGTTTGAGATGAGAGATGAATGAACAAGTTTTGAAAGGTGAAGATGTATAATGGATGGATGTGAAGAGGATGGGATTTACTGAAATATCAAAATAGGTTGAGGAAGATACTTTAATTGATGATTTTTGAAAACAGAAGAGGAATCGAGGAAGATTATGAAGAGAATAAAAAGAAATAAAGTATAGGTATTAGTCTCTTACGAACCATCTAAAATTTTCATTGATTGAAAAAAGAAAAAGTATATTTCGAAGCTAACCATAAATATATTCATATATACCTCCAATGCATTAATATTTGTCATTAAATGGATATACGGGATCATGATAAATTTTTTTTAATTATAAAAAACGAATAAGAAATTAACACTAACCAGTGGATAAATTTAACGACTTTGAATTTATTAATAGTTCAAAATATATTAAAATTACAATAATTAAATATAAGTTTCTAAAAAAATAATGTATGTGTTATTTTAAAATTTAATAAGCATAATTAACTAAATTTTTTATGTAACCGCACCAAATTAATTACATTAAATCATGTGCCCCTATTTAATATGACGATTGAGTGGATACTCCGATTAACTCCTACATTTCCATCATTCACAGAAACAGAAATAACGAAAATACTGGATTATACTGTAGGCTCTTTTAAATTAGAAGTTCTCAACTTGGACATTCCACTCTTTAAAGTAATTGCTAGCAAGCATCAGATTGATTATCTTGTTGAAAGGTCAATTTTTTTGAAATCTGTATCCATACTTCTAACACCTTCACAAAGTTTTTCTAGCTCTGTTGAGCTTTTAGAAAATTGGAAATATTCTGATGAAATTGATGTATTTTGCACATTGACCAATGAAAAATCACCAAATGACAGATTAATAGGCTGTGAATATTCATTTACTAAATCATCGATGAAAAATCCCACACTAATAAACAATAAATTAATTATTGGTGAGAAACTAGAAAATATAGACCAAAGAGAAATTGATTTACCCATAGATAAGATATTCGATCAAGATAAGAAAAAATATGACGAAAAAATAAACAATTTATCATTAAAAAAATGTTTAAAATTCACCAGTGCTAAAATAAATATAAAGAAATATGGAAGTCCACTATCGTCGTCCGATCGCCTAGCCTTAATAGAATCAAACTCTCATTATATAGATCCATACGCCATAGACCTCACAAACCCAGAAATAATTCTTCAAGTACATATTACGAAAACCATTTTATATAGATCAGTTCTCTATAAAAATAGCACAAGAAAAAAGATGCTAAAATGTAGGATACCATGTAGACCCTTTATAGGTGTAACCTGTATGGACTGGGAACTAAGTATATTCATGGCAAATATATGTAACATAAACTCATCTACATTAATTTGTGACCCCTTTATTGGTAGCGGCGGTGTCGCTCTAGCCTGTGCATGGTTTGATGCAAATATAGTTGGGATAGATATAGATAAAAAGGCTTTAATAGGACATAATATTCAAGTGAGCAATGTTAAAACTGCTTTGAAGGGTTTTAATATCAAGAATAACTTTGATTTTATTAGAAAAGGAAACAAAGTCTGTTGTACAATTATTGGAAATACTTTATGTCCTCCTCTTAAAACAAACGCCGGGTTTTTATTTGATGCCGTTCTTTGTGACCCGCCCTATGGTGAACGCATTAGTTTGAAGGGGCTCGATCTTGAGGTATATTTGAAAATGTTAAGAAATTTTTGTGATATGTATTTAAAAATTGATGGGTGTGTTTGTTTTTGGGCACCTCAGAGTTATAGTGATTTTGTTTTCAGCATCTTTAGTGGATTCGAGCAAAAGGTCATGGTTGTGCAGAAACTGAGGACGATCGAGAGGGTTGTTTTTCTTTACACAAAAAAGTTATAAATTTCCGATAAAGATATTTTTATTTGGAAGTATATATTTAATTATTTATTTTTTGCTATATTTATTAAAAAATCTTCAGTGGAAGTTACATTCGACTGATTTCCAAATAAACTAATATACAACAGGAATTATAGCATTTTATCGTATTTATAGAATTATACATATTGAACATAAGAGCCTTTTTTGCTTATTCAAAATTTAAAAAAGAATAATTTCGCATGACTTATCTAGAAATAAAAATTCTGGGTTTTGTCTGATTTGAAGTTCATTATTTTTTAAGAATTTCTGTATTTGTATACACACCAGAACAAAATATAAATTTTTTAATCTAGTTTGCTTGTTGTAACATCTATTGCAGATTTATAACTATTGTGTATCAAATATAGCGTTTATCAATAGGGACTAACTTTAATATGTATATTATTCGAAGATATTCTTTTTTTATAACTTAAACTGTAAAATTCAATATTTTTTGGCATTGCAAACATTTCTATAGATTTCTATTACTAATACAATTTTTTATAAGTTTTTGCTTGAGAAAAACCATTTATACAACCCAAATGTTCGGAAAAATATAAACATTAGAGATACTTTACAAGATGTTTTAATCACTATATGCTTTAGCATATAAAATTATATGCATTTTAGTGAATAAATTGATATAAATAATATATATTATACAAAATTTCTTTCATAAATAATCAGTCATTGTTTTCGGTCCTATATTTCAAAAATTTTTATGAAAATTGATCTTTTTTTACAACAAAATTTATTAAAAGTCACCTAAAAGCCTATATTTTTTCACTGTTTTACCATTGGCTTATATATAAAATATATTGAATAAATATATGCTAGAAATTTAACAAATATAATATTTTTGCATTTTTCAATATAATTTCTATGATTAAATCAGCTAATAAACTATTCTTTTGTTTTCTTTGTTTTATGCAGAGAGAAAAGACTGGTCTAAATTTAATAGTATAATTTTCATATTGAAATTCCACAGATTTCGCATGTAATTATTGATTAACATTAATTTAAAGCCTTTATTCATCTGATTTTTTTTAATTTGCATATGTATTTCTTGAAATATTTTATTCGTCTGGACACAACAAATAGTGTTAATTTTTGTTCATGTGTTTACTATTTTATATTCAGATGATAAATATATTTTACTAGGATCTAGTAATTTAGTTATTCAAATGAAATCGTAACAACTATGATATTTTAGATACAATGTATTAAAATTTTGTGTTTATTTAATGAAATATAGATAGAATATTTTCTGTTATGCGTGGCATTATTAACAATTACATAACCTTATAAAAATTGCTACCGAGATGCACTAAGATTTGAATAATTGTGATTCTTCAAGTAAATTATTAAGTCTTCTTAAATCTTTTAAGTTGGTCTAAAAACACATAACTAGCCATAAATGGTATTTAATTTTCTATATAAATTAAAAAATGTATGTTTTATTTACTAGATTCCTTTTTCTTCTTTTAAAGCATTAATTTTCTCTATATTGATTAATTTTCATTATTATAGTCTTAAAAGTTAATTTCCTCATTAATAAAATTTTTTCAATTTCTCAAGTATTTTACACTAATATTTAATTTTTAAAATAGAGTTTTAGCTTGGTCAGTTATATTCAGGCTTCTTTCTTGTTTGATTTTATAATAAGACTCGCTTTTAACACCTTTGTTGTGATGAATAGTCACTTGCATACATATTTTCTGCAATTTTGAATAAAATATCATTCATTAATAAAAAAAGAACACGGTGTTAAATAAATGTACATAATGACTTTCTAAATTTTTGTTAGAAATTAAAAGGAATTTTCTTATTTTATTTTGATTGTATAATGCTTTAAATTTACCAAGAGTTTTTTTATATTATAAAGGAATAGACATCTAACTTAGCACTTATTAATGGTGAGATATTTTTAAAACTTCTTAACAATTTTATTTTTGTAGAAATAATATTTCCTAATTTTTTTTTAGTGAAAATGTATTTAAATCAATTTAATTTTGATTAACGTTCGATAAAATAATAATTTAATTTTGAAGAATTTTCAATTTCTTGTTTTATTAAGTTATAAAGGTAGATGATCATCAATATAAGGAAACAAAATTTCTATTATTCAGATTGACAAAAAGGTTGAAGAATATTTCGCATACTAATATATAATTTTTGCCCATATTATGTCAAGGCTGGAACTTTTTCGCATGAGAAAAATGTAATTTACAGATTAAAAATTTAGAATAAAATATACAAAATACATACCTTATTGTATTTAATATGTATGTCACTGTTAATTTGAAGACCAAATAATAGTAATTTTATGTAAAATAAATTGTAAAAAAAATATAGTTTTATACAAAGCCTTTTAACACTTGCAATAAACACATCTTTTCGGAAAGCAAAACAAAAAAGTGTATTTTTGGAATTTTTTTTGTTTTAAACAGAAATAAGCAGGCTCTAAATAGCTTGATTTTCGATATTTTTTCTGTTAAGTATATCTCCATGTAACTCAATGCACATTCTTTTAAAAGTTTCCCGTTTTAATAAAAAAACTTCATATTTCTAGATGAAATGAATAAAAATTGTAATTTTTGTTATAATTCCAGCATCATTAAAAAAAACCATGATCTAAAACGAATTGATTTATATTTTATACTAATTTTAAGATAGAAAATAAAATACAATCATTGGGTCTATAATTAGAAGACCAGAAATAATCTGTAAGAAATATCATGGGTAAATATATAAATTAGTTTACTAAATATGCATCAAAGAGCATTTGACAATATTTTCACGGGAAAAAATATTGATGACTACATTGACACAATATTTATACACATAGATTTTGATAGAGGTGTATTTCTGACATAAAAAATATTTAAAAGAAATTTTTTTACAGGCTTGCTTTTGGATTATTCATTCAGGTATATTACGCTGCTGTCAAAAATCCATATAAATGTTAGCCAATCTTATATTTTTTATACTTATAAAGTATTTACAAAAATAACCATGCTGCGATTGCACGATAAAGACCTCACAAAAAAAATTGTGTGCTTTGAAAGAAAGAATAAATGGGATAATATATTTTTTATTTAAGGGCTATATTTATAGTCGTAATTTTAGTTTTCGTTCTCAGGCACAGCTTGCTTGATTCTCTGTACACACAGCGTATTTATACTTTCGGCTATCTTCTCCTCTCCATAGTCTTCTTCAATACCCCACCTTCTTTCAAGATTTATTAATTCAAGGGTTTTTCTCAATCCCAAGGTTTGAATATATGCCTCAACCTGGTTCGTGACATCTAGTTCCTTCAGGTACCTTCTATGATATCGTGTCACCACACCGTCCCATGTTATAACATATGGAATAATAATAAATGGGATAATAAAATATATAATATGGTAGAAAAAAACAATAAAGACCAGTGTACATAAAATATTGTTTAAATAGTCAAATGATGAATTTGCATAATATTTTAAAAAATGGTATTTGAATATAAAAAAAAGGTGATTGCTTATAAAACATTTTTTTCTTGCTTTATTGCATAAAATCCAACTTAAAAATCAGCGAATATTATTTAAGCCTCCATTCATTCTAAATTCAATTATTCGAGTCATTTTAATTTTTTGGTTATTTATAGAGTATTTTTTTTGTACATTCGATATAATTAAAACTATAAAATATAAGATAAATCAAAACAAAATTTATAGGTAGATAAAATTGTGGTAAAAATTAACCTTAAAATGACTTTAAAAGAAAGCTAATTATTTGCGACGTATAATTTTTCTGCCAAAGAAATTTATGAATCTATCTCTAAAAAATAATTATTTTGTAAGATTCTGTCATCTAATGAGCATTGAATTATAATAAACTATGATAAAAACTCAAGTATTGAAAAAAATAATTTAGTACTTTGATTGAAATATTGATATTTGAATATAAATATTTTTAAAATAAATCAGAATAAAAGTCCATTAAGCACACGAAAAGTAATTAGTTCGTATACACATGACTATCGCGGAAAATTTATGCCCTAGATACACTTAAATAGCTACTTTTTATATATAATCCTGCACATACTAGAAAATTTGAAGTTTGAATAATAATGATTTTTTCTTATAAATCATAATAAATTGTAAATTTTAAACGATGTCTCTATTTTGTGGATTTTGAGTCCCTTATAATAAATATTGCTACAGTTGAAAAAATATTTAGATGAATGATAAAATTCATATAAAGTTATTCTAAAAAAAAATTTATTCTGAGTGTTTTTTATAATTATTTTTCGACTTTATTTATCCAAACTATTTTTAATTAATTACGCTAGAATTATCATAAATAAAAAAATCAGTTATTTATGATATAAAATTAGTAAATTCTCCTTTTTTTGTCTATACAATGCAATATTTTTTTAATTTTATTTATGATCTATTCAACTACATCTAAAATTTGAATTTCCGCCATAAAGATTCAGATTAACTTCTGCAACAAATTTTTTGTTCATAAAAAAACATTCTAAAAATATGAACTAGATTACATTCTTGGCTATTCATTTGATGTATAATTGCCGTATATTTCAGATACGTAGTTATTTTTCTACGCAATAACATTAAAATTTTACATAAACTATACAGAATTGAACATATAAATTTTGTATTAAATTCAAAAAACCCAGAATTTAATAGTACATCATCTTAAAGAATCAACAATGAAGTTTATGTTTAAATCACTTTTTTATGTTATAGATTTAGGTTTAATATTTCAAATATATATAAAAAACCTCCTTAATAAAATAAAATAAAATGTTCTTCGACTTTTTATTATACTCACACATTCTTATCATCATGATATCATATTTATTTTACTTATTCTATATTTTTTACATCACATAAACCGTCTCTTTGATAACATTTTACTTAGCGAAATTTTTGTTTGGCTTTTAGTCACAATCTTTTTTTATTAAAATCATCCATAAATATAAATATTTTCCTAAATAGTAATATATAAAATCATTTTTCTATTTTTAGAAAAATTTTATTGTAATTTTTATGTCTACATCAATTAAAAATCGTATAATAATTATTTAGTCTACTATTATTTGAATAAGTTTCTCTTAGTTAATTACCTATTAGTGAAATAACTACCATTTGAATTTAATTCTGCTTTTAATAGCAATTTGTATAATAAAAAAAGATTTTTTATATCCTAAATATATAAAAAGAGCTATTTATTTTATTAAAAAATCAAAAAATATATATTAAGCTAGCTATGATTCATATTTCTTCATAAATATCAGTGAACCCCATCGAAGTTGACCAATAATTTAATTCGAAATAACATATGATTGTAATTTATATATATTTAAAGCATACAGGGTAGTGATAAAATTTAAATAAACAACGCATCATTGCTGTGTGATATATTGCAAAAGTTTCATAAAATACAAGTCTTATTGCAGACAATATCAAAAAATATAAAGATATTGTAATAAATTTTTATTTGATATAATAAATAATCATTATTTAGCCTAAAAAATATTGTGAAATAAATTATTATCGGAATGTTTAGTATGTCGCAATTAACAAAGCCTCAAAATTTGTTAGATGCAGTTAAATGTATATAATAAAGCACAAAGATAACCATTCTGCGTTTTTAAAGCAATCAAAACAAAAAAAATAAGCGATTTAAATGTGTTTTGTCGTATTGGAGAAAATAAAAATTGATTCTAGGCATCACAGGATGATTTATTTATATAAATGTAAATTTTCAAAACGCATTAAATAGCACAAACACGAACTAAACCCTAAAGAATGTAATGCACATCTTGGATTTATCACCAGTTAAAAAATTGTAAATTGGCAAGATTGAATATTTTTAAGAAAATTTATTGCTCTGCATATTAATTTAGACCCCCATAACTTTTAAATATGTTTTTAATTTATGGGCTAAATTTATAGTTGTGATTTTAGTTTTTTTTCTCTGAAACAGCTTGCTTGTTTCTCTGTACGCACAGCGTATGAATACATTCGGCTATCTTCTCCTCTCCAAAGTCTTCTTCAATACCCCTCTTTCTTTCAAAACCTATTAATTCAATGGTTTTCTCAATCCCAAGGTTTGAATATATGCCTCAACCTGGTTAATGACATCTAGTTCCTTCGGGTACCTTTTATGATATTGTGTCACCACACCGTCCCATGTTATAACATTTGATATTTTTTTTGTCTTGCGCTTGTATATATATAACAGGTCAGATACTAGCAGGTTATATTTTGTAAATTTTTCGTTTTCAACTTTTTTTATAATGTCAATACATGACAAGCCAATTTTGATAAGAGTGATGCAGTTCTTCTCTTTGTCATATTCGAAAATACTAGGTCTGTTCGTCGGTAACTGGATGTCTGTTTTAATTCTTGTATCTAATTTTATCACAGAAAATTCGTTTTAGATTATTTCTTGTACAGAGTGTCCGGTTTTTCTTAATTTTTTTGAAATTATATTTTCTCGCCCACATGAAGTGAAGACATCTTACAATCTCGTTGTGTCTTCTTGTTTAGCATGATAAAGCATTTTTTACATCTGCTTGCTAAGTGATCGACAATCCTATAAGAGTCGTTACAGTGCGCAAATCTTGATCTTTTTCCGATGTAAAATTATCTATTCAAAATAAAACAGAACCTTGATGACTCTTGTGGTCTGATATTTCCATATTGTAGCCACTTTGAGGATCCAATTTTTCGAGATTTTAAATTTTTATGCACATTGAAGAGTTCTTTATGCAGTATTTTTTATGTAGTGTTTTTTGTTGTATTTTACACAATAAACTCTCTTTTTGTTTTAATTTATACACTGATGATCTATGTCGTATTTTTTTTTGAGGAATTAATTAATTACGGATAGGTTGCTCGCATTTTTAATTTATATATTTTAGCTTTTCAGGGTGATTTTCCTTCTTCTTGGCTCTGAGTTTTATATGGTTGGTAGAGTATTCTTTCGGAACTAAACTCTATATTTTTTAATCCACATCCTAGTTCATTTCTTTTGAGATATAATCATTCTTTATTAGATGGTTGCAAGTGTATTATATTTTCTATTAGTATTCGCCAATTTCATCGTCTAGCTTTCCAAAGTCTTCTGATTCTAGCTTTAATAAACCTACATAGAAGTTTATAAGTTATATTGATATATATTTATCACTTTAAAAATATTTTTACCATTTTTTTTGTTTTGCTTTTCTGTAAACTCTTTCTAGCATTTCTTTTCTAATTTATTCGATCGTTTCGGGTTTAGTTCTCGATTTGGAATCTTCCAGTATCCCGAGATATTTATAGCCATATTTTACTTCTATAACTGTGGCAATATCTTTGCAATTTATATTGTTAGTAGCTGTTTTGGAATGTTAATTTCCATTCCGATACATCTGAAGAATTTTTTGCTTCATTGGACATTAGTTTTAAGTTACTTTCTTCTTTCGACATATCTTTAAATCGTCAATGAAAAGGAAATGATTAGTTGTAAATGTCTTCTTATCAAGGTTAATGATAATTGATGGAAACATTTCATTTAATCGGCGGCTTAGCGGATCCATACAAAGAACAAACAGTAGTGGAGATAGACTATCCCCTGTATAATCCCCTTTTCATTTTTTTTATCCCTTATTTCTTCATTGTTTAATCTTGAAAATAACTTTTAGTTTTTTGTTAGTTTAGATATAAAGGCAATCATCCATTCTTGTATGTTAATATTTTTTAAGCAGGACAGAAGATACTCGTGGTCGATTGATTCAAATGCTTTTTTGTCGTCGAACCATGTTACGTGTAATATATTATAATGCTAACTGTTTATTGAAACGTTTATCATGGATTGTTCTTTAGCTCCCTGTACCCTTCTGACCGTCCCAAGTTGGTTTTCCGATAGAAAATTTCGGGATTCGACGTCTTTCTGTAATATCATTGTGAGAGCTTTAGTTATAAATTCGTATAACTTTACCATGTATGTTATAGACCTGAATTCCAATCCATTAAAAACTTCTTTTTTGGGTATGAGGTATGTGATTCCAAGTAGAACCAACTTTTCACCTCTTTGTTTTCAAGGCATATTGATTTTACTGCTTCATATAATATTGGGTACAATTTAGTAAATTTGTTGATGAAGAAGTTATATATAACATCGCATCCAGCTGCTTTCCAGTTAGGATGGTAGTTGATATTCTGGAAGAATTCTGTTTCTGAAATAAAAACCATTTGAGGTGTGTTTTATAGCGAGTTTTTGCTCAGATAATTATCGAAGTTCAATATTTCTGTGCTTTTAGGCCACATATTTGACCAAAATTAAACAATATTTTCTTTATGTGATGGATTTTCGGTTACACTGTATCTATCAATGCCCTGTAAATTGTATTCTGTTGACTTTGAGCTGGCAGATTGTTTTTGTAAATTCTTTACTTTTTTCATATTGCTCTATCTGTTGTTTTATTATCCTTATTCTATCGTTATTTTTACTAATCACTTCAATGACATCATTTTTTTGTCAAGTATCTTATAATGTTGTCTCATGACTTTTCTTTGAATTTCTCTCACTTTCTGCGAGTTTTCCTGGGTTTTTTAAGAAGGATTTGAGGGTTGTTTTCATTTGATCATACTTCATATTTTTTCCAACTTTATTAATACGTAGTTTAATTCTTCCTCGACAGATTTTGATGTTAATTCTCCGTAACTCTTTTGGACAGCTTGCAAGATCTTTGCTATATCGCACATGTTTTGGGGGCGGTGGTTAGTGATATGCGAATTAACTGCTATATTCAAACCTTCAATTATATCGCCTTGAACTTTATATAGGGTATTTTTCTTGTTCTACGGAGGTTTGTGATATCCGTATTATCTAAGTCAGTAAAAATCCAAGATAAGTATTTTTGCATCTACCAGGGAATGCAATGGTTAAATGTTTTATAGTCTTCCTTTTGATCTTATTATTTTCTTTTTTCGTTTCTATTTCTTTGAACTTGCGGACTTGTCCCCATCATTATCTTTCAGAACGTTTGATGATTTGGCGTTTATTGTAGTCATTCTCATATCACAATTAAAAATACACTTGACCATTCTGAAACTCTTTGCCAGCCAGATCTCGGCATTCTTCCGAATCGTTTTAGGATTGTGGTATAAGCCTCTTGAATCCAGTACTCTTTCTCGGCGGGTGTATTCTTGCAGATGGCTATGAGAGTAGGAAGAGCCGTTGTATGAATGCGTGTGGCTGTGTAAGGTTTAGGCAAGTTGTCGGCTGAGATTATTGTTACAGGATCGGTTTTTGAATGTTTGTCTTGGTAGTTCTTCTCTCCAGTTTTTTCTTTATTCCCCATTTTATAATATTCTAAAAATTCTAATCGAATTTACTTTATTTTTTTATGTTTTACTTCTATTACTTTTAGGAAGTTCGCTTTATGCTAATAGGAACCATTGCGAAACTGATGCTTCTCTTAGTGGAACTCCCCCAGCACTCATTGTCACCCGTAATCACAGTGGATTGGGCCCTTTCCCATAGGCGGCAGCTATTATGTGGAGGGAATGAGATTCTGTCTACTTTTCATCGTTAAGAGTTACAAGCTACAACCACACCCTACACTTACCTATATCCTTGCTGAACGGTGTGGGATTTTTTTCATTCTGGAGGCACAGTTCAAGACTTTTACTTATAGCAACCTCCTTTTTCTCATGGCTTGTCAGTGCTTTTTATGGTTTATCTTTAATGGTCCACTGGCCGCCCCCTTGGGTATTTTTCTTTAGAGTAAATTCGTTTCGGAAATTAGTGGGGTGGGTGGAAAGGAACCCGCGACCCCTGACCTAGGGGTCCGACTTGTAAACCACACAAGCATACCACCCCATAATATATTAATATATTTATTTATAATAAATGACAAAGCTTAAAATAAATAAATATAAAAACAGTGAATAAAAATTCTAAGGATATGACTTTTATGTTTGAGATCTTATGATGAAAGCATGAGCATATAATAATATTAATTTTGTGCTATGTAAAAGTTTAATATGCTTAAAGAAAACATATAGGTAATAGTTGCAAAAATGTTTGTTGATTATCATTTAAAATTTCTTTTACAAATGGCTTATAGATTCAACAACAATATATTCAGAATTAATGATCCTATAAGTCAGCAATTCCACCTCTAAAATATGTAGATGATCCAGAGAAGTTTTTGGGACTCACGTTTGAATATGATCATTAGTTTTAACTAAAAGTTTCACATATTTTATATTTTTTTGACATAAACTCTAAGGATTGAAAAAAACCTTGCATAACAAACATCAACAAACGAATAATAAATGTTTTAATTTTGACTTTCGAGCCGAAAATAATTGGAAAATAGCGTGATTATTATTATAACTCTGAATAAATCCAAAATGTTGTCTATAAAAAAAATATAACATAATAGATTTCATAATTTAGCTTGCGTATATGATAAATTGTAAAATTAGAGGAATAAGAACAGATCCAGTAATTGTAGATATAAAGGTCATATAATACACCAAAGATATGTTTTTATTTTTTAATTTATATCTTGATTTTATTGTTGAAAGAAAAATAGAAAAACATTATTTTTTTTACATATTCGTTTAGGTGCTTTCAATGGAAATTTTGTAAACAACGAATCCGAATTTATCTTTTTTTTTGCGGGTCAAAATATTGTAGATTGGATACTAAATACAGTTTCGCATATGTAAATACGCACTTTCCTTAGTATGATCATACAAATGAATTTCGAAATTATTTTTGTCCAATATTGCAACA
This sequence comes from Rhyacophila brunnea, assembly GCF_057557595.1. Classification (NCBI taxonomy): domain Eukaryota; kingdom Metazoa; phylum Arthropoda; class Insecta; order Trichoptera; family Rhyacophilidae; genus Rhyacophila; species Rhyacophila brunnea. Next base: position 281,192 of record NW_028232775.1, read on the forward strand.
CTACAGCAATAGAATATGTAATTTTTAAATTTATACTTAACAAACATCTCCTTATGCTCAAATATACCAAACATGTGTTAGTATATAACCAATAAAAATTAAACACCTGTACGAATGCGGTTTATAAAAAAGAATAGAGTAATCTCTTATTTTTAGGATATTAATAAACAAATATTCGAATCTAACTACAATAAGTGGAAATTTTCCTATTATTCAGAGATATATTATAATTATTATAATATATAAATTCAATTATCTGTATTTTTCATACATTTTCACGCTGAAGTGTAGGTATTAAAAACAGGGTCATCATATTTTCATTGGATTTTAAACATATTAAATATCCCTTTTCTTAAATTATCATAATCAATAACATTTATATTTTCAAAATGCATTATATTCAGTTTCTCCTATTTCTCGAATATAAATATTTTCAAAATGAAAAAACATTCATCCAGATTAAAACTATTTGAATGTATCACAATAATAATAACCTTCCTTTCAGAATATAAACAAATTTTGAGTTATCGCATGAAAAACCAGATATTTTTGTGTGTTATAAAAATAAAAACTTGATTACATTGATAAAAATATTAATAGCCAGTATGATAAACTGGCATATATTGAAAATGATGAGACAAGAAAATATGATTTGGCTGCAAATAAACACACCTAATTCACGAACACATATAACAAATAGTAGAGTATGCTGTAACATGGGATGGAGTGGAAAGAAAATACCATAATTCGTAAATTAAAGAGTTAGAAATTTCCCTGAAGTCTATGTAAAAGAATTAAATTGAGGCCATAATTTGGAATAACCATTTTATCAAGGATTATAGTAACTATGATGAGGTTAAAAGAAGTAATGAGAATATATGTTCTGTAGAAAAATTTCTAGTTTTGCCTCAAACAAATGTAAATGGTTAAAAAATAAATTAACACAAGGACATATTTATTAATACAAGAAATGCTTCTTATTTATAATTCACAGCATATAATCAAATTTCCTAAAAATATCCGAACTTGATAAGTTTTTTATAATGAACGCGTGTATTCTTTGGAATGAAAATCCCACAATACATTTTAAACCAAAAATATCATTGTATCAAACTTTATGCTTTATTTATGGGGGAGTTTCTTAGTATCAATTCCATTTATTGAGACATAATCGGCCCCCATTGGGATATTGCTAAACTCCTTGTTGCATCTTTTGACAACTTCCACTGATCTATCTTCATCAACTGCTCTTCTTCTCTCAAATGAGATGGGTTCAAGTGTCTTGCGAAGACGGAGAGCTTGCATGCATGCTTCTAGGTCTTCCGGGATTTTTAAATCGTTTACAAACACTTCATGATATAAAAATTAATTATACTATGACATCGCATCTTCTTCAGAATATAAAATGATACAATCTATTTTAACCTAAAAATTTTCGAGATGATAAGTTTTATACTATGAAACGCCTTATCTCTAAATAGAATAATCTACAATTTATTTTATATTAAAACATGCAGTATAAAAAGGTTTTATCCTTATACTGTTTAGATGATAACTTGGGATAGAGGGGGGTTAAAAAATATTATCAGCCGTTTATTAAAGAGTTAGGAATGCCAATGGAGCAGAAGCATACGCTCAAAGAATAGTATTGAGGAATATAATTAAACTAATAAGTCTTGAGGGAAGAAGATGCATTGAGAATATTTGTAAAAATGATGAGATTGGAAGAAGTATCAGCCAAATCTACTCTCTATAGAGAAATTTAAAGTTTTACTTGAACCTGAACAGCTATAAAAAAGAAATTTATCCATAAACAAATAAAAATTCAATATTTTATACGATTAATAGAATAGAAAAATAATACACCAGAGGTTCACCTTATTAATATTTTTAATTATAGCTTTATGCTTCTACTATAATTTTACATAGACACATGTAGAAGGTTTCGAAGTCGATGTCGTCTGTTGCAATGACAGCGCCTTGCCTAGATGGATTTACGCGTGATAATAAAGTTCTTTCTTGGCTACCGCCAGCATAAGTTTCTACAAACTGAGGGGTAGGCAGTCTTTTTTCGACAATTTCTTTGGCCCTAGCTGTGCATTCGTCCAAGCATTCCCTAAATGCCTTATATTCCTCTTTTTCGTGTAAGCCTTGTTTTATCCATTCACTTACATGTTCTCCTTTCCAAATAAGAACGTTACTAAAAGCGTCTAGCAGCAGTATAGAGTCCGGTTTCAAGCTTTTGCTATCCATTTCCATTGGAAGGATTCCTTCTGAGTAGTGGTATGATGTCAGAACGGGTACGATCATTGTCATTGCCTCGGTTACTCTTTCTCTAGCAAGAATATTCCTGTAGTAGCTAGTTTCATCTGGTGAATTGGTTTCTGATTGAACTACTACGCTTCTTCTTAAAAAGTACATAAAATTTGGGTAGAACGACATTGATTCTGGTAAATTTACAGAAGAAACGTCATCTCTTCCGTAACTTGCAAATTTTTTAACGAATCGAATTAAGCCTCGATCGATTCTTCGCACCAAATCGATATCTTCTTCAAAATTGTTTTTTATGGTGTACAGTCTTGATTGTAAGACACATCCTGCTTCTTGATCAAATCCTATTCCTATTTTTTCTTTACCGTCATTAAACATTCTTGCAAGTGTAGTTACTCTTGTTATGATTTTTCTTTCTCTTTGTGATGTTGTTATTATTTGGATATGGCAAAGTTCTTCTGGTTTGGCATTTACGGGTTCGAAAAGTAGTGCGAGATTTGTTGATGGATATAAAGAATTGATTCTCCATGTTTTTTTACAAGAAATTCCTTGACCAACGACGCCTTTAAAAGCAATATTTTGTGATGTAAATACCATCATTTTACTGTTAAACAAGAATCCAGATTTTAAATTTTTTGTGATTGATGAAAGATAAATTTCAGGGTCGAAATCTTGTGCCATAATAATTATTCCACCAGTCAAATCGCTAATAACTTTCATTTCATATACACCAATATCTTCTATTGTTGCACCAATAATATCGAGCGATACACCGTTATTTGCCATAGTTGTTGCCATTTGGGTATAAAATGAGACAGCCGGTTTAGAGTATGATGCTTTTCCTTTGATGATGTCAGAATGGCCTCTTATACCCTCTTTTAAAGACAAAGAACAAATTGTTCCAGGTCCAAAAGTGCATGGTCCTTGCGTAAAAAGAAAGATTTTAGAACCTACATCAGCTATATCAAGTAAGGAAGAAGCAAACGATATGGCAGATCCAGTACATCTCAACGGGCGCATTCCATTATTCACAGGAAAACTATCACGCAATATGGAATCTACATCAAAACACCGAACATCAGAATTGTTAATGAGGGATGACTTAGGCTTAAAAAAAAGATTAACAAGAGAAGATGAAAACGAACTTCTGCCACTTTTTTGATCATCAATGCCCTTGAAAACCTTAGAAAGATATTCTACAGAATATTCTTTTCTACCAGAAAATACATACCCACGATCAATACCATCTTCACCCAAAACAACAAGCTTAATATTTGTCCCAAAAAGAACAAAACAAATCAAAGAATCTGGTTCAAGTAAATCAAAAGATAGTTGAATCGCTTGCTTCATAAGGTCGTGTCTCTTTAAATCAAAGGTACATACATCAACAAGAAATACATATATTGGATTTATACCTACCTCCTTCGATAAAACATATTCAACAGTGGTATCGTACATCTCTAAAGGAAGATTGTTTTCTAGTCCTCTGAAATGGTCCGGCAAAATATTTCGCTTGCCACAAAATATACAGGGCCAACTTCCTGAAGCGGGGTCTATCTCTGAATACGGATTTATTACCGACTGGCATTGGAAACAAAAGACTGGCTCATAATCAAGTGTCGACGGAAGTGTCATACCTGGCGTGTAAAATACTGAGATTGGTAGGGTGTCGCTAACTCGGGTTGGGAAGATATTGAACGGAAGTCGAAGTCCGTCCTTTCGCTCTATTTCTCGTATTTGCTCCTCCATTTAGGGCTAAAGAAAATATAACTAATTTGTTAAAAAATAATATGTTATATATAGTTTAAAGATCATATTAATCTGTTGCAGCTAGAACATATTATTAAGGAAATTACCATCATGTAATTACCTTCAGTTTATATATATATTTGGCAGCATGTTTTTTTATAATGTTGTACGATCCAAAATAGTTTAGTTAATGTCTTCTTAATTATATTTCTATATGACATATCTTATGATTTTTTATATGTAATCTTATATTTAAGAGATATTATTATCTTATAATTTTTTATGTGTATGTTAATATTGGAAAAATATTTATGTTCTCTTAATTTTATATTTTTATATGTAATCTCAAATTGAAAAATATATTATTTGCATAAATTAATTTATTCGGATTTTCTATTAGAGTCCTATATTTAAGAGATATTATTATCTTATAATTTTTTATATTTAATCTTATGTTGAAAAGATATTAACGCCTAAAAATTATTTATTATTTTATAATTTTCTATTTTATTTAGAAATGTGTTGAATTGAAAGTATATTTAAACAAACATGCTTTCTTATAATGTTTCACAGTAGATAGAATTATTTTATATTGAAAATATATTATTCCAAATCGTTTTGTAATTTATATAGCATATGAATATTATATAGTTTTTATAGCATAGTGATGTTATATTTTTTATATAAAAAAACATTAATCAAGCAATTTTTAATTTACATAGCGCACAAATATCACGAAAAAATAGTAATAAATACTGCCTGATAGTGAGTCATTGTATAATCCAGAAAAACACACAAATTTAAATATTAATTTTATATAGATGACTTTGAATATCAAATAATCAGTGAAAATACACCCTTTCAGTTATATTTTTAAAATAATTATTATTGTGATAGACTTTTTATATTTAAAAGGTAGCTTATATTCTTCTTTTAAAATACAAAAACCCTTTATTCGTATATCAATTTTTAATTTATTGATTTATGTGTAGAGTAAGCAACAAGTAATATGATGACTTTAATTTCAAAATAATATCAAAGAATCTAGAATTTAAAAAAACAAATTCACAATGCTTCCATAATTTTAGACTGCGTTAACCATCTGAGCTGATATAATTGCAGAGAAAGCATGGTATAGAAGAAAAGTAAAGAGAACGATTATACCAAAATGTATTCTAGAATTTATACACAGAAAAACAATAATAATAGATAAAATCTAAAAATATAATAAGAAAGCTAAAACATGAGAAAAATTAATAGTTCTGCAAAATTCATAATTACACATTATAAGATATGCATTTTTACATAAGCACATTAATACCCAAAAATGTGATCTGACAATGTATTCAACTAGTTCTATGCATATTTTATATTTGAACGCCAAAAATAGGTATTTAAAATGCAATACATACAACCATATAATTGAAATTCTTATACAACGCATAATTCGATAATTAATCAGCGAAATTTCCCAAATATTATAATTTAAATTAATTATGGAGCAAGAAAATTTAACTATTTTAAACAATATTTATAAAAAAATTATCGATTTAAGTATTAATATGCTCAAAAAATTGTATTTAATAAGCAAAAAGGAGCGAAATTTATGCTCAAATTAGCGCTGAATCCTTTATAATTTAAATATCTTTCGATAAAATACATAAAAATGTGATTATATGTAAATGAAATATGATCTGTAAACCAAATTACCGCTGAACTTATAGATTTTACCCATAATCAAGTATTTACATATGGAATTATGTAAAAAAACTAAAAGACATGGCCCTAATTACCGCCGAAACCCATAAATTTTAATGATAATCGGTATATAAAAAATTAAATTTTACAAATGTACTTAAAAAAATAAATATCAATCTTATTAAACCTTATAAAATTCATGAGTTAATAAATCCACGAACGAAAAAAATATCAAATCAAAAAAAATAAAGATAATTTGTAATATCTATTAAAAACTAAAATTATAACGATAAATTATTTAAAAAATAAAAACTTAAGGCAAAAAAAAGTACAAAGTGCGCTTTAAATAACGTTTAAGCAACAGAATATCACAATATTGTATTCAAAAATAGATAAAGGTGATTAAATATTGAAGCGAACCAAAAAAACTGAATAATTACACATAAAAATTTATTCAAGAAAAAGTGTTTGATCCACGCTATTTTTCAAGACAAAGAAGATTTTTTTTTGCAAAATAACACACCGTTTTTTTATCACAAAAAAACTACGATCTTATAATGGCGTTTTATATGATATTTTTATAATGTAATTAGTAAACATTCTTAAGAATATCAACCGATTGTTTATTATTAAACATATTCAAACACACAAAATAATCAATAGCATCCATAAATTGCTAATTTCCAGATAAAAAAAATTACTCTGCATATATATAATATTTAAAATATTAATTATATTTTTGCTAATACTTCAATCATAAAAATTACTAAATAAAAAAGAGTAAATTTTCTTTCTTTTATATACACCAAACTAATGGTGTTAATATTTATAATTTTTGTTAGTGTTTCCATATTCAAATTGTTGTTTTTATTATTTTAAATATAATTTTTGACAGATTAATTTATTACATCGTTTCAAAAAAAATTAATATTATGCAATTTCCAATAAAACATAAAAAAATACTTTCTAAACTTTATTTCACCTCTAAAATGCAAAAGTAAATATTCTTGGCATTATAATTTAAGTTATTTTATCATTAGTAAAAATATTTCATCAGAGAAAATTAGAGGCAAAATTATTGACGAAAATAAATACTCTGATATCGAAAGTTATATATTGAAATCACGAACATGATTTTCCATAAATATACACAAATTGATTGAAAATATAAATTTTACAATTTTATTCAGAGAACAGAACAAGTAATGATAAATTTCAGCCGCACTAAACTATATTAATAATATATTCAAACTGATAAAATATAACTTTCATTTTTTGCAATTTATAAATGGCACGATTGTAAATATTTATGGTTTATATTACATATACTAATTGAATTCTAATGAATCATAGAGCTTGATTTGATGTCAATATTATGGTTACAATAAAAATATAGTATATTCTGATCATGGTAAACACAATTTTATACTGCGTTTTCAGATTGAAATAATAGAATAGAAGATTTTTATTATCAAAAAATTGCACTTTAAGTGTAGTAAAAGGTTTTGATCATTAAAATTGGATTGTTAAATTTCTTAATTTGCCATAAAAATATAATTCTATAGGGCATCAAATATTTCATTCAAATAATTTTTTTTGACATTTTTAATCATAAGTTATTAATTCTAAAATAATTTATATTTTATTTTTGGAATCTTGTGGAACATTAAATATGATGCTTTTTTACTATTAGAAATTTATATCAGGCGTTTTTAATATATATAGCTCAAGTTTAATTTTCTTTTTTACAAAAAATTTATTTCAACTCTTAAATAAAGATTTTTTTGATCAATAGTATTTTATCCGCTTCTTTTTTTATTTTATAATAATTTTATTCCCAAATATTTTTTAGAGTGTTTCGTTTTTTTTTGCATTAAAGTGAAAGATTTTATATCAAAATCACAAAATATTAACCCGTAAGCTTTAAATTTAAACATGGCAGCACCTTTAATTTTTTTTTCACATGAATTTTTTCGGCTCTTTTTTGACACATAAATGTTTATATATCTAAAAATTATTTACATTTATAATTATCATCGTTATAAGCAAATATTTTGAAGAACATCTGCAATAAAAAAAGTAATTTGAGAAAGTATCGCCGAAATCATTCGTATATTTACTTTTTGATTTATGTTTTCTTTGATTTAATTGGTTATTAATTCAATTGTTTTTTTATAGAAAGTATTATTATGACTTAAATTTATAGACGCTTTGTTTCTTTAGTAGATTTAATCCCGATATTAGCATGTTTTACTATTTATTCTTTCATTTCGTAATCGAATGAATTCATATATAAAATAATTTATTGATTACTCAAGTTTAGTTTTGATATCTGTAAAATGATCGAAAAGATATCAAGTGAATTCTTATTGGCTCGCATATATGAAAAAATTACTAATCGATATTTTTGCTTGTGACGACGCAATTATTATGACATTTACTAAAATAATAATAATGAGAAATAAAGAAGATTCGTGCTTTAAATTGTAATTTTTTGATTATAAAGAACTATACGGCCGCTATTACGGTAAAATCCCAAAATATAAAATTTATTTATTTCTGATATCTTTTGTTTAGATTACTAGCACAAATAATAGTTATTGTTTCTATAATTACAGTTTTATGATATTCTGGAAATCATTTTGCTACTAGATAAGGATTATATGCATACGCATTTATAAAAGTAATTTCATTAGAATACATTTAAAAACCGTGAATAAAATGTAAAGTAAATGTGTTTTCATGACAATAAAACCATATGTATAGTTTGTGAGATACATGAAAGGATATTTTTTTAACTTTACACAGTAAGCTTTACATGCTTAAGATTGAGGCTAAAAAAGAAAAATAAATATTTTATGTTAAATACAGAGTTAATAAAGTTAATACGGTTTTATACTTAGTTATTAGATTCTATGACTTATTGAGATAATTTATTTAACGCTTAAAAATATAAATGTTCCATAATTTTTATTCAAAATCCTTTTTGAAATATCAAAGAAAATTCCCATAAAGTCTAAAATTATTTATAGCTTCTGGTAAAATATCATATTATTTCCGCATTATGGAAAGAATTCGAAACACATTAATAAATATTCGTAGGTTTTTTATTCTTCGATAATGAAAACATTGATGTAACTAGCCATTAATTAGAGTTCTGTATGTTCTTTTATATTTCCCATTTATTATTCTAAAATTTAAGACATACACTCATTTTATAAACGCTATTCTTGTCAACAAATTATTAGAAGATTCCGAGTAAAATTGAAATATTTTATGTTGATCGATTTTTTATGTAAGATGCAATATAATGCAATTATGTCTGACTTGTATGTTTTAATTATATATTTCAAATGAGCATTGATGAATGATTTTGTCTTCATCATCCAATAAATTATTTGATCAATCAGACGGCACACATCGACCAATCCACGACTCCATGAAAACTATTGGCTTAAATGAAGTTTTAAAAAAAGGATTTCAAATCTCCCACCAACTTAAATAAATTTTAACATTTAACTTGTCTGTTATAAATCACATTTGGTGTAAAAATTACAGCCTTTAATTTCGTTTTACGATGTATAATTATTAAACTATTCTACTCGAATGTATAGATCCCAATCCCAATCTTAATTTATTTTTAAAAATTTTCTCTGATTTTTTTATTGTATAATGTGTTATAGCCTATTAACACGATATTCGCTAAAAAAATATTCATGGCGCACAAGATTCATGATTTTTTTTTCCATTTTTTATGTACATGTTATAGAATTTATTAAATGATTTTGTGGAAAAGCAAATTCCCACATTAATTCAGAATAAAATAAATTGAGTTTAAAGTGTTTTATTTAAAAAACAGGAATTTAAATCATTGATGAATAACATAATAGAAGACATAATAAATATGAAAGTCCGTGATAGAAAATATACATTATGCTTAAATGATGTCAAATTAGCCGGAATATCATAGTCTATGCTAAAACCAAACCATTTAAATTAACATCAATAAGAATCTATGTGAAAAATTATAATGCACATGTCTAAATATATAAATGAACACCAATCATCAATAAAGTTAAAATTTACTGTGGGAAGCTGTTTGTAAATATCTATTCAGTACAGAAATCTATAGATGTTATTTTATTTATATACATTCGCTGCATTATAAAAAATTTTGTAGTGAAACAAGTTTACATATTTTAATAATTGGACAAAATTTTTTCTAAAAACTTGTCTGACATTTAAAATACTTAGCATAATAAATCTATATTATTATAAAATTGAATCATGGATCATTTATTTTGATTCTTTGGATAAATTAAATTTGTAAAAGTTTCATTGTTTTAAATTTTGTTCGTAGTTGGAAGATAGCTCCTTTTGTACTATCATTTTATATTCTTGCGAGATTCTTATTGCTTTGTCAATAGTTGTTATCAGTTTATTTTGGAAATTCTAGTGTTTTTCCATTTATGTCTTCGTGCTGTCATGATTACGAATTTTAGAAAAAAAGTATATAAGGATGAATTTTCCATATATAAACACTATTCTCTATTTACAATCAAAATTTTGACATTTTTAGAAACACTCTCAGAATGGAAAATATCTTCTGAGATCTTAGACAAGCGCATATTTTATTTTGAAAAAAATATACACTTCATAATGAGTTTATTTATGATTAAGCATTGATCAGATACTTCCGATCCTATTACTAATTTTATCCAATTTAATATATTAAGATGGCGTTAGATCATAAACACTCAAAATTACATTCAATGATTGTTTAAAGTCATCAACACAAATCTTCATATCTACATTCCTTTTATTGCTTTTGAAAAAATATTTTTTTGACCAATAGTTAATCATCGATTTTTCTAAATATTGTAAAAAGATGCATAACAGCCATCGTCCATAATAAAATACAAAAATTAATATATTGTTTCTAAAGAACTTACGTCGTCCACACATCTACCTAAATGTAAATTCATTATAACCGAAAAAATTCAAACTTTGTATACATAATGACTAGAATTTAATTTAAATTGTTTTTTTTAAAATCAAAATTTAATATTTTAGATAATAATTATAAAGATTGATAATATAAATTCATAAAAATAACTAATATATAAAAAGAAATCTAATGAGATCACAGATGAATTTAAAATTACAAAAAAATGTTGTCAAAAAATTAATATCAATTGCTCAACTATTCAATATCATAGAGGCAATGAATGACAGTACAAAAACTGATGAGACATTAGAGATAAAACAAATGTCTTCCGACGAAACAAAAAAGCTAAAAGTAGAAAAGCTTGATATTCTTGAAATCAAAGCACAAGAGGAAACATCAAAGGGGGGGGGAATAATAAGGAAGAGTTCCATGAATATGAAGAAATCGTGTTTTCCAAAGCTGAACCAATAACTTATGATAATTTCCCACGTCTCTTGAGAAAAAACATCAAACATACATTTAAAACAGCAGAAAATCGAAGTTTATATGATCAAGAATTAGAAGATGTTGAGTTTGAGAAATATCTGGAAATTAGTAATAAGATCATGAGCTGTAAAAATAAGGATGTTGATGATCTCAGTAAAGAGGGAATTCATAAAACGCAAAGCGAAATATCAAAACGTAAAGATAAAAACAATGTCTTTATGTCTTCGAAAGAAGCTATATTCCTAAAAGAGCGATTATCAGGAACGGAATGGCCAGAACAACGGGGGAAAGCGGATTTCGGCCCCGAATTTTCGTTAAATACTAAGATGGAAGAAAGGAAAACCAATAACAAAGGAATAATATATTACGAAAATCGAAATTTATATTTTTTAAATATATCATCATCTGAAAAATCACGAGTTTTGTTTAGTAGGTTGGATAACTTTCATATTGTAGCAAACGAAGGATCAAGCAAAAACTCATACATAAGATATATAAATATAACAATTGATGAGGTTGTAAGTTTAGGAAATTTATCAATAAATTATCGAATTGAATCTAATGATACAGCAAAAAAATACGGATGTTTTTATTTATACATCCGAATTTTTGAACATCCATGCTATGAAATAAATAGTAATATGCAAATGTTCATTTTAAAGGGGTTTGAAAAACAAAATATCGTGAATGATAACTTACAAAATCGATTAAAGCATGCAAAAAAAGTTAATTTGAAGGGTGTCACTGAAAAATATCTAATACTAAATATACAGAAGAGTGATTACAAATATTTCGAAGGTGATATATCAAATAATTTAGTTAATGGAATTGATGTTTATAAAAATAAACTTCATCATATATTCGAGTCAAAATTAAACAATGCGAGCATGAAGAATACCAGTCGTTTTTTTCGCCCTGAAAATACCGTTATAAAAGAAAATCACTTTCTAGAATTAAAAAAGGGAATAGAGCAGTCTAAATTGCAGATGTCTCCACCTAGGATATCTAAAAGTAATGTTATACCAGCCGACATACAATTTATAGAAATTAGTTGTAAGGACCCTTGCAATCAAGAAATCAAACCATCAATCCCAACAAATACATCAAGTGTAAAAGCAAGACATTTAGAAGAAGAAAGAACCAAATCGCTCGATAAAAACAAAAATGTAATAGAAAATGATGTAATAAATATTTCCGTAGGTAATGAAAACGAAATAGAACTCGATGAAAACCATGAACTTATTCATTCGATCAATAATCCTGACCAAAATAGCGATAAAAATTGCAATCAAGAAATCAAACCATCAATCCCAACAAGCACATCAAGTGTAAAACCACGACATTTAGAAGAAGAAAGAACCAAATCGCTCGATAAAAACAAAAATGCAATAGAAAATGATGTAATAAATATTTCTGTAGGTAATAAAAACGAAATAGAACTCAATGAAAACCATGAACTTATTCATTCGATCAATAATACTACCCAAAATGGCTATAAAAACCCACATAATAACGATGGAAAATTATCACATGGTACAGATATTAGCGTGGACGTGATTTCAAATCCAGGTTTGACGCAAGAAAGTAATCCACCAGCAGAAAAGGAATCAACACCTTCAAAGTCTATTGAAAATGATAACAATAACATAAAATATCTCATTATATTTTCAATATTCTTGATTTTATTTGGTGTGGGTGGCGTTTGTTACTATTTTTATTTAAAAAGTGAACAAACTAGGAGTTAAATAAATAAGTTGCATTTAAATGTGTACCATTTGGGTAAAAAAATTTATAATTTCTTGCTCATCGTATATAAAACTTATGCGTAATATAAAATTTTTGAAAATAATTATTTTAAAAACTTACTAAAAAAACTTCAATGTAAAAAATGTAATAGTATTTTATATGGGCCGTTTATATTGCAAATTACTGGATGACATCTCTGATTTCACAACCAAATAACATATAAAAAAAATATAAATTTGATTGTATAAAAATTAATTTTTAAATATATTAAATAGCCTCACTGAACATTCAAAAAATAAAGTAAATTATAGGCTCAAATATGAAGCAAATTTTTATAAAGATTTTTTTAAAAATTTAAAAAAAATATTTATTTGCACGATATATATAAATAAGCTTATGTCATTCCATGTCTCCCAGATGTATATAAAAATAATAATTATTAAATCTATAGAAGGTGAATAAATTATGTTTATGAGTTAGAAAAAAGTCTTTTTTGACTGATGATTCGCAACACAGGCAGTAATATACAAATGAAATATAACTTTTAATTTCTAAATAATGTACAATACCAGTAGATTAAGAGTTTCAAAAGATCAAAATTATATTATAGCAATCTAATTTAAGGGATTCGATTACTTTCCAAATCAGTCAGTTATTTCTTTATTATCGAAACGTGTCATAATAGTTCAGAAATACGTTAAAAACCTGGTAAATTCGTTTAAATAACCAAAAAATATATTATAATTCTTAAGTTTCAAATTATTGTTTTGATATAATGATAATAATAATATGGCAAGCGTTTTTAATCATAAATAAACCTATTTGCCATATTTTTAGTTAAATAATCAAAACAATTTGATTTTGAGCATACACACTATTATGCTTGATTTGATTTTTTTCCTCAATATGTAATATGACAGAGTTACAGTTTCTATCATTTAACACATAATATAAATACTTAATGTGCCGGTAACTTATGCATAATTTTCCTTGCAGGTACTTTAGCCGTTTTTTAAAAATTTAAACTTAAAAGATGAACCCAACTTTTTTTGTATTCGTGATATTTTATAATGTATTTTATTGATTTGCTTAACATAATCCGTAAAAAAATCTTTTGTAAAAATAGCAGAAAAAAACATGACTATTCTGTAGTTAAATATATAATCATGGTTTATTCACATCAAGTGTTAATTATATATAACACACTAAATTATGGAATTATAGCATTTGCATTTTGTTAAAATGCAATCATTGAATGATAGGCAAGATGTATGGTTGTAAATAAATATATGATATACAAATACCTTTATATGATGATCATACAATATTATTGGCTATTATATTTAATTTAAGTAATTTTTGTGCACTGGTTTCAAAACCAAATAATTGATCCGATACTTGAATAGCTTTTATTTCTAATTATTAATATTTATATATAAATGATATTTGTATATTGTTACAATTTTATCTATTTTATATGATTTATTATTTAATTTCTATTTAATTTATTATTCTTAATTCCTCAACATTTCGACCATTTATAATTATCCAAGAATTCACAGTTTAGGCATCAGCATTAAATTTAATTTTTATTATCGTTAAATTATAAATGACTAGCAATACAGAATTCTTTTTTGTTTGCGTTCATAGAGGTTTTAATGTATTTTATAATACTTGAATTCCGATTATTATTCTACTCGGGATTTTATTGTATTTACGATAAGTATATATAATCATATATTTAAATATTTTATATAATCATTTATTATAATCAGCACTTATATCCGGTATTATATTTATAATCTTCATATTTTTTATTTGTTCATATGAATATTTTGAGTGAATTTAAAGCCAAGAATACTATAATTTTTACCTATTTTGAGGCGAATTTAGAAAAATTTTGGAATATTTGTATTTTAATTTCATATTATTAAATGCCAAAATAGATTATCATCCAAAAAAAATGCCCACAAAACTCAAGCACAAAATTTAATAATATTAAAAGCTGTATTTGGTTTTAAACCTTTTTTTACTAAATTAGTAAAAAATAATTATACCTAAAATATTTTCTAATCTTTTTATCTGTATCTTTTTAATTGAAGACATTACCTTTTTACAATTGTTAAAAAATCCTACAAGAAAACTTATACTTTCTAGATTTACTATCGTAGGGCAAATAATTGTATATAATATCTATAGCTAGATAATAAAAACACACCAGATATTAGCTTTCAAAATTCTGTTGAATAATTTTGATCATTATGCGATTGGTAAATCGAGTCTAAGTATCAAAAGTTATCGTTCCTCATATACCTACAGACTCATAATAAATGAATTTGTTTATTTTAAAGGGGTTTAGACTATTAAAAACAAAAAATATTTTGTTTTTAAATCTATAGCATCTATTTTTTTTGATTTGTTTACAAACTAATTGTCATCCTTGGTGAAAACCCAAATATGGTTATAAAATAACGAAATACATTTTTTTTGTGAACAAGCAATGTAAATCCGCTTTACTTTAAATTCGCAATTTTTTTTAAAACATAGATTCCCTTTTTTATAGATATTTTATTTCATTAATAAGGTTTTTTTATAATCAGCCTCAGCAAAGCACAATGCTAAAAAATCCATTTGTTATGATATTTGCATATAAAATAGCACCCGGCATGTTTATATTTTATTTATTTGTAAAGAATACAATCTTTTTACTTCATTCTCATCTAATAACTAAATTTTTTCGTATTTTGAGCATCAGATTTTTTCCCTTTGCTATTTTGAGCCTGATATCATCATCTTTGAAGTATATAAAGCAATAATCTTCCAATAGAATCTTCTAATCGCGATATGCCCAATGCCTACACTTACTTATAAAAAAATTTTCATATTAAGCACACCAAAAGATATTTATATCTTTATTTATTTCACTCACAAATTATTCGTTTATAAAAATATTATATTTCCATAAATATTCTTCAAAGAATTGAAATAACTGTATATCATAAAGCGACCAACAAAACTGCACGATAATACTTAAAAACATATTATTTTTAGTAAAATACCTTTTTTTTATTGCATAAAATAGAAATGTACTTAAAAAAAATATTTACCCAAAATTTTAAGTTCTGCTCTTCTTGCTAGTGAAAATTTATGTTTGGGATTGAAGCGAAGTTATTTATATTTTATAACAGAGGATTTTAGAATCGATTAACATTTTTTTGAATCGAAAATCGTTCTTTTTATAATCGACAATCATTTTTTTGAATCAAACAAACATTTGACTTATCCATCGAAAGATAAAACTATACGTTACCCATTTTATTCTGATCGACAAGAAAATAAAGAGAATGCTGCTGGTAAATAAAAAGACAAACCTGACATAAAAAATAGTTGAATACATATGAAAGACTTTTTTAGAAATTTCATTTAATGAAATACGGGCCCATAGATATTATAAACTAACTTTAATAAAAGCGATAAATTTTAAAAATCAGAAATTAAATGTTTGTAAATTATACATATGTCTTTTAGCGTTATATAGTCAATGGATTATCGAATTATTAATCAAAACCAGATGAAATTTAAAAATGTTTGTTGACTAGTATGTAAAAACATATTCTATCTAATATCAAATCATAATTTAACTAATCAAAGGAGAAAATATTAAATATACTAATATTTTACAATATAAAACACCACAAATAACTCAGCTACAATTATTGCCAATTTTTCAGAGTTTGAAATGGTTTATAATGCAATTATTATGAAAAACATTTTCAAATTGAGTCAAAGCCTCTTAGTGAGAAATTACTTTCATATTAATATAAATCTAATTTCACGAATGTAACAGTATCAATAAGTTTATGCATGATGTTTTTTTTAAAAATATTCAGATTGCTTATTCCTGAGATTATGATAGAAAAAACCAACCTTTACTTCTATATATAAAAACCATAGAATAAAATTCTAATATTTATATAACTTATATAATATTTAAAATTTTATAAGATACATTAAATATAGTTACACATAATAATCAGAAATATCATATATTTATTGATTGTGAAATAAAATAGGTGGAAATATGAATTCCCGAATCTGAGTTATATAATCCGGAAATTCTATTTCGATTTACAGGTATAATAGAAGATTATAAATATAGCTAAATTAATTGTTTATATCATCTTTTTTAGATATGTGCTTGAAAATTTCAAGGCCATTATTGTAAGAAAATGCTTGATGTATGCAAATTTTTCATATAAATTAATTTCTTATCAGTATTATATCTAGATCTTCATTCGTGAAAATATACTTTTTTATGTTTTTGTTGCATATCTATTTAATTTTCATGATGATAATTCAATTATGTTTTGCATTAGTATTACTTGAAATACGCATCAAATATAAAAACTCCAATATAAAATATGCATCTTTATTTTCTTGTATCTTTATATGTAAGAAGCGGCAATCTCTCAGCTTTTGAGTTTATCAGTGCTAAAATACAAAAATTGAATTAATATATAAATAAGCATCTATCTTATCAATACAACTATCTCTTTTTTGCCAATCATTTATTATGAAATTATCGCAGCATATATACCTAATTTTGAGCTTGTCGCAGTACAATTTGACATATTATTTATTTTTAAATTTGAGAAATAAAACCACAATGCTATATAGATAAAGCGACAAAAACAAATTATAAATCAAATAAATATCTATTCTGTAGTAATAATGATAAATTTATTTCTGAATCTTTTGAATTCCGTTAGTATCAGATAGGCAATACTTTATAAATGAGAAAAGAATAAACCGTATTTGTTATTCCCATCTAAAAATTATACTATTTTTCTATAATTTTTTTGATCTATAATAAAATATAGTTAACATATAGGATCAATATAATATAAACTCTTGCCATATCTCATTAATATAAATTTTTACTACAGATATTTGGACTGATTGTATTATTTTTTATTTATGGGCCATATTTATAGTCGTAACTATAGTTTTTGTTCTCAGGCTAAGCTTGCTTAATTCTCTGTACGCTAAGAGTATTTATACTTTCGGCTATCTTCTCCTCTCCAAAGTCTTCTTCAATACCCTTCCTTCTTTTGAGACCTATTAATTCAAGGGGTTTTCTCAATCCCAACAAATGATACGGACTGATTTTATCATAATTCTTTTGCATGTAAAATTAGATCTATAAACCATGTTTTAAATTTATTTCATTATTAGATACATATATTTTATATTCTTACTTTCCTTCAAAAAAATTGATTGACTAGCACAGAATTATAGATAAAATTTTTGAAATTAAGAATTTTAGATATTTATTTGCGGGTAATTTTCTTTTTGTTGATTTATTCTATTTAGACGTGGTCAGCGTGTTTGGAATATTGCACAACTCTTTGATGCATCTTTTGACACCTTCCCCTGATCTATCTTCATCAACTGCTCTTCTTCTCTCAAATTAGACGAGTTCAAGCTTCTTGCACAATCGGCATTATATTTGTTATTTTCGTATATAATAAGATATCGGTATCCTTTCATTAGAATTCATACTGAAAAAAGCAAATATATATTTATAAGAATATCCCGAGACAATTTTATGTCGCGGACTGTGTGTGGGTGACATATATGATTATTATAAATAATTCAAACATAGTGCAATCTTGAAAACTTATACAATATCTTTGCCATATAGCTTGTTGGAAACATCCATTTACGACTATAATGTTTCTGTAAATAACTAATTTTTTTTCATAATTAAATTTGCAATTTAGAATGATCTAAAGCGGTTTTAAGTATATCCTTTTGTTGGCTTTATATTATATAAATACCCAACACTGTTTCACTTTCTCTATCATTAGATATAGATATAGAGGTATATTTTGAAAAAAGTGAAAATTGGTATCAATTACCGTTTAGCCATATTACTGATCATATATAGCACAAATTTTTTCAATGAAATTTCAATAATATATGAGCTATATAAGAATAAATTTAATCATGATCATTCTGGAGTAGATACTTTTACTACTTTGCATACAATTATAATTTTTTTTTGCATGAAGAAGCAAGACTAAGGTTTAAAAAACAGTTTATGAAACATAGTGACTTTAAAAATCTAATATCAATAAATTAACGAAACAGTACCTAATTTTTTTTTGCGGCTTGGCTATAAAAGCGCATAAAATACATAAAATGACATTATGATTTTGAATTTTCTATTTTGATGTCAACAGATTTTGAAATAATATAATTCACAATAAAAAATTTTTATTATTGATTCTCACATAAAATCATTCAAACTCAAGTATGCAACCAAAAGAGTGCATAGTACTAAAAAGATATAATATATATGCGAAACAAAATTTAAGATGATTAGAGGAGATATTATGTTAAAAAACACCCAATAAAATTTTAAAATTTGAACATGCCGCGATGAATTGCTGTTAGTGAGAAATATATGTTAAAATACAATAAAAATGCTTTTTAATAATTTATTTGAAAATAAAATGCTTAAATTAACAACGCAGTGAGTAGACAAATAGTTATACAGGTTAACTTAGCAACATATTTTTCCTGAATAGAACCTATTATTTGTATTATTCTTCTCTTTCAGTCACAATTAATTATAAATCCATAATACTGGCTTATTAAATAAAGATTTTTAAAAAATAGATTAATAAAAATCTTAGACTTCGGCAGATTTAGATAGAAGTAAAAATTAGGCTTATTTTGAATAATAAACATTCCAACAGGCTAAAGATCGGAAAATTTAGACTTTTGAATTCACATCAAACATTAAGAAATTTGATTATGTATAAATGAAAACCATATTATATTCATATAATTCCGTTTTATAGTATTCTAGAACAGTCTTCAAACAGAGCTTTTTATGATAATACGTCTAAAAAATGTATTCTAAATATCTAATAATGTAATTTTTAGAAAATTATATGATAAAAAATATATATTAGACGCAAAAAAACACGTATAAATAATATTTTATATATTTTAGAAACGCTTAAGCGGCTAATGTGCTTAATAATAAAATTTAAACTATATAGTGCATGCTAATATTATCTAGTAAAAAATTGATATACATACACACTATAATATATATTTTTAATAACATTTTTTCTATTTCTATATTTATAAATCCTATCCAATAATTACCTTAAAATATCAAGACCTTATATGCAATAAAAACAAAGATAAAATCATATAAGTCGCAAAAATATCATAAATATATTATATTTCACATTAAATGTCACACTGATATTGAGATAAAATATAAAAATATAACAACACACCAAAACATAAAACAAAATGTTGGATAAGTAAATCGAATATAAATTATAATCTGTTTTCTAATCTTAATGCTTATTTTTATTTATTCTATATTTTTTAACCTGTATTTTGTCATTATGATATTTCATAAACACGGAAGTTAAAGTAACATGGTGTTTGACCACTATTAACACATTTAATGTGAGTTTAACCCTGCTAATACGTTTTATTTTGTATTTTTGTTTTGATTTAAATGTTTGCCTTTGAAGTTCTTAGTGCAAACATAAAAAATAAATGATGGGTGTTTTCACCATTAAATATATTTAAAAACTTCATAAATGAATATATTCTGTGGAATACATGTAACTACAAGTTTTTATCGTTTTTTTCATTTATGATATTGCCAACTTTTTTTGTAATTTCCAACTCTTTAATAACAGCTTGTGATATTTTGTGAACATATTATGACATCTGGCACTTCTTTTGAATATGTAAATTATAGAAAGTCCGGTTTCGAGGAATAATATTTTTTTTCTTCTATCTTCATAATGCGCCAAATATTGATACTTGTTAATTCCATTATATTCATTGAAATTAGATATAAAATTTTATTATAGAAATACAACTGATATATGTCTACTATGTGACAGTTTAAATTCAATTTAATTTTTTGTGCCACTTTTTTCTGCTATTGGTTCTTTTTCTTGAATTTATTGAACTGAAAAGTATTTTTTTATTTTCCATTTCGTGTTAAATTTTTTCGAGAACAATAAATTTATTTACCAAAGTTTTTATTAGGTAACCGTACTAGGAATGTCAAAATTACGTTCAGAATCTAGTTTTTGTGGGTATGTTATTCAAAAAACCCACTATAATATCAGCATGTTACTTTCATATCAAGGAGCATATTTTTATTCTGCAATACGAGAGATACTAAGTTTTCTTTCTGGCCTTAAGTATTTTATTTCAATGATTTAGAGATGCAGTCTATAATTTGAATACGTGTTTATATATGATAATATGTGCAGAAGCATAAGTTATCTATTTTTTAACGCATCAGGCTCTAGTTATTTATAAAAGATTACCACTAAGTCTAACCTAACCTTATGTAATAAACATATAAGCCATAAATTGATTACATACAGATGTTTTTTTCTTTGCTATCTTCAGCATGTCATTGTAATACTTTCAAATGTTCTTGGTGTCTTTTTATGATAGAACAGCATTTTCATATAATAAAATTTTTTTAGTTAGTTTTAGTTTTCAATCAATATCTTATATAACATAGTCTTTCTCTGATTTTATTGTAATAGTTAAATTACACCATTAAATCTTTCCAAATACAAGCATTTATTTTTATAAAGTTATTTGGAATTAATTAAAGCAATTCTTAATAGTAGTTTGAATGCGAGATGGCATGCATTGACTAATTTAAAGAAGTATATTACATGAAATTCGGTTTTATTATATTTATTTTGATTATTTTTTTTCAGTGCATGTAATCCTATATCTTCTTTACGAGTCAAAAATGTCTTAGCTAATACACCAATTTATTGAGAAAATTCTTGACCCAAAAAAAACAAGTTTTATACTCGTTAAATATGCGTTCTATTTGGTTATCATTTTGCGAAAGTTTATATCTAATGACTTATAGGTTCTAATTGCCTTTTATGTTCTAAAATTAAGTTTTATATATCTTATGAGACAAGCAAAAGAGAATCCTTAAATAAGAATTATTTCGTCCTTAAAAAGGTGAATGCAAAGTTCGTTTAATAGGAGCTTTAGTATGTTCTGCTTTCAAACGCAACGCACACGAAATTTACACAAATTCACTTAAAATAATAAATACCCGCAAAGGGGTGGTAACTCAGAAATACAAATAAAAACCATAAAAGGTCTACAATGGAGCATAAAAACGGATGACCAATGTGATAAACGCCATAAAATGCCCCAACTATATATGAATTATGCTCCGTTCAGTAAAAGTATGGGTAAGTTAGAGTGTCGGCATAGAATAATTAACCAGTGATCTCGAATAGATAGAATCATGCTTCCTCTTATGATCCTACAACCAGATTTAACAGTCATAATTCACGGATATCAAACATATCACATAAAATATGAAGGATCACACGCGGCGGACATTGGATAAGCAAAAGTTCCTATAAGTCACAAGAGAATTTCCTAAAAAAAAATTTAAGTCTAGCACATGCATAAAATATAAGCAATTCGTTTCTTATTTATATTTTAAGAATAGATTTCTCATTAGAAATAGACCTAGAAAAATTCATTACATTATAAATTGCTGAGCGACTATACGTAAATATAAAATGTTTTCTTGCAATGAGTTTTTGAAAACACGTTTTTAAAATATTTCTTTTTATATTGCATACTAAAAATAACCTTTCTTCGCCATTTAAAATCCATGAAATTTATTATTCTAACTGTTAAAATACATTTCAAATGACACACTATTATATAAATTATTAGAAATAGCAATGTTTTCTTTTCAGATAAATTCATATAGTACATAGCTTTTTTCGTAACATTATAGTAAGCTGTTAGTTATATATTCTTTTTATTGTAGACTTTTGTGCCCGACGTACGGTAACTGACTGCATCCTTCTATGAAATATTTTTTATTTTTCGTAATATTTTGTCAATAGATCGACGGTGAGCTTGTAAAGATTGTTTTTAGAGGTTATTGAAACGTTTTAGCTACCTGTATGTCACCTTCTGTTGGATTTTTATGAGATTTCTTTATAGAATTTTTGTTTCATAGATTTTTTAGCGTATATATCTGTTGAAATTTTATAAATTACTACTATGTGCTGGATATCTTTTTTATTTGCAAAAAATTTATACTCAGTTTGACTAGAAAGTTTAACATGGCTAAGCAGGTAAAGAAGGTATTTTTTTTGTAGAATCCTTATATGCAATAAAATAAATTGTAATTTTTACTACTATTTTATAAAAAGAAAATGCTTCATAATGCTATTTA
This sequence comes from Rhyacophila brunnea, assembly GCF_057557595.1. Lineage (NCBI taxonomy): Eukaryota > Metazoa > Arthropoda > Insecta > Trichoptera > Rhyacophilidae > Rhyacophila > Rhyacophila brunnea. The sequence goes on from NW_028232775.1 coordinate 304,387, forward strand.
TCGATTGTTTTCCTTCTAAGATTTACCGAAAAATTAAGACCTTTGTTTTTAAAAGCCTAAATCACAGTTTATTTACTTTTATCTTATATAGAACTGACATATGTTTTTTTATAAATTATTATTTTGCATGTTAAATATCTTCTTATAAAAATCTTAAATTCTTCTCTCCTTATGTCTAAAGTTTCGATTATGAATTTTAAAACATTTATTCTACACTTTTTTTAAGAAAGATTATATTCTTTGTTCTATATTTCTTCGCACTTTTATTTATTTTTGATGGAACTTGCTTGTGAAATTTCAATTGAGCGATAAAACTGTATACGTTTCTCAAGTTTTTGCAGTTTCATATTTTATATCTGTTTGGAAGATCTACGATTTTATATTATTTTTTGATACTCTAAAACTCAGCTACACGATTGTAGGATAGTTTCGTGTTTTCAGTCATGGTTTTGGTATGGTTGTACTAATGTTTGTCTTTACTGTATATTAAGATCTTTTAATATCTTCTTATTTATCACACAGAATGTCAATTTTCAGTTTTTTTGACATCATATACCTCTGGATCTTTTATATCCGACACTTCTTAAATAAATCGATCTGGAATTTTTTTTTCTCTCTTCCTAAATTGTGATGTGATTTAAGTTTGAATGGCTTTAATCTTATTTTTATATAGAGTTTATTGGTCTAATTTGCGAGAAGGTTTAAACCCTTATTCACAATAATATTGCCTCATATTTTTTTGCAATTGTTGTCATTACGCTTTGATTCTAAATTTTTAGAGATAAAAAGACCACTTTTTTCGCAGCCAAGTAGTGAGATATACTATAGGTAAATGATAATTGATTTATAATATTCTCAAATCTATATTTTTTTTAGTAGGGTGCATTTTTAAGATTTTTTTTGTAAATTTATATACATCTGTTTTTTTTTGTACTTTTTTATATCCTTTAAATCGTATTATTCGTGTTTAGAAGCGAAAAAAAAATTTACTCATTTTTTGTTTATTATTTATCATTTTTTCTTTTATAATATATAATTTTCACCATTAAATTCAATGTACGTTATTACCTCTAGATACGAATGCGACCTTACACGTAACTTGTGATCGAGTGGTTACAGAATTCTTTAAGTCTTATATTTAATAAGCTAGGAATGCCAACTAAATGAGAAGTATATAAAAAACACAAGGATTAAGTAATAAAAAGAACGAACAGCTCTTAAAAGAACAAGATACACAGAGAAAAAAATAAAAATAATGACATTTTGGAAAAATATATGCTCAAATCTGTTCTATATGGAAAAATGAAGTGTTGCTTGAATTAGATAAAACAACCGAAAGTTCTATAGAACTCATAAATAAATAATATAAATAATATATATAATTTTTTGGTTGAATCGTATTCATAACATTTTTATATTGATTACTATTGAGATACATATAGATCACATTAAATCATTAGAATTTTATTGATGGAGCAATATTCGAGCTAACTTGTATTCCGTATAACAGATTGGGTGAAAAATTCTTGTAGCAAAGTTCATAAATACTTTCTCGTTTCTTTCCTAGCTAAATATTCATCTTTTCCCACATTAATACTAAGAATTATAATTTTAAAATTCTTTTTCAATTCTAGAGTTGACTCTAAATTATTTAGTAAGTAGACTAAAAATAACAAAAAGCAGCCCAAAAAATTATAAATTTATTACCATTACATCTTTTTTTGGAAATTATAATGCCAATGAAAACTCTATATATATACTAAGGTTACCTATTTGCATTTTTTTGCATTTATTTTATTAGCACAAGAAAATTTCTATATCCCTGTTATGAATAAATGGATGTGGTATAAAATGTTTTTTTTTGAATTTAATATTTCTATACCCATAATTCATGAATAATTGTGTTTTGATATACTAAATATAAATTTAACTAGTCGGCGAAAATTGATATGTTCGATTTTTGCATAGCCCCGTATTTGTATAAGTAAATATTAACTACCATTTTTTAAGTCATATACCATATATTTTTTTATATCGGCAAATATAGTTTAAACTAAGGTCTACGAATTTATGGTCAAATAAAGAACTTGTAAAGCGATAAGTGGCCATTACAATACTTTTACCTATAAAATATATCAATTAACTGGCGATAATCCTTGTTTTTTCGAATTGTGATTCTAATCAGTTAACATTTTTGAGTGCTTGATTAAATTACGCTTAAATTGCGACATGCTCAAAAATGCCAATAAATACCAATTAATTTCAATAATAAATTCTATAAATCGTTTAGTATAAAGGTCAAATCAGGCGCAATTTTTTTTTGATAAAAACAAACCTTTGGTTCAATTTTATAATCTGTTTTTTCATAGAAATATTATTATAAGTTAAAAATGTCCATAACACCTGAACTCATAATATTTGAGAAAAGAAGACACGTTGATGAAGATAGATCAGGGAAAGGTGTAAAAAGATGAAAAAGGAATTTTGCAATGTTCCAATTATGGTTACTACATCATTATAGACAAAATTGTAGGAAAGCAACTTAACCCATAAATAAAAAATACAAAAAATAAGTTAAAATTATAAACCAATTAATGCCTATACTACCTTTAAACAGTTTAAAAAGCATTTAACATTAAAATTAATATATATGATCTCCAAACTCTTTTTATCATTAATCGTGTTTATCTATTTTCGAAAAATGAAGTTTTGGGTTTTATTCAGACAAATACTATAAAAAATAATATTCTTTAATTGTTTTTTTCATGTAAATAAAATATCATATGGTCATATTTCAGCTTATTTTGAATACTAGTTGCATTTCCGAACAGAATATAAAGAATTAAACTTTTTTAGTACTTATTTTTGCATTTATGCTTGTGTCTTTAATAGGCTAAACTTGGCGGGCAGAAAGCATAGGAATTAAAATTAATATATTTCAGTTGAATTTAAACATTATAATTGACAATGAATTTAAAACTAATATCAAAAAAGCTTTAATTCTTAATATTAAATAGTGCTAGGAATTTATTTATAATAAATAGAAAAAAAATAGACCTTATGTACAAAAACCGAAATTTCTACCTGTATTAAAATAATTACCATCAAAACTTATTAGTAAATAATTATAAAGTACCAAAGGCTTACATTTATTACATAAAATTTAGAAAAATACGCATGCAAATTTAGAAAATTGACCATATCTAAATATAATTACTAATATTAAATTTACTACGGTACTTATAAAGAGGATTTGCAAACATCTTGTTATTCTTGAAAATAATAAAATGTAAATGAACGGCGTCAGAAATAATTAGACCCAATCTTTTGCATTTTATAAAAAACTTCTTTCATGTAAAGAGTGAGACCACTACTTAATATTCTGTTGTATATAACCTTTTTCAAAGATTAAGCACCCATATAGTTATTTAAAAACAAGGTTTTTAGAAAATAAAAAACAGTGATATCATCTGCCAAAGGAAACCGAAAATAAAAATCAAAATATTATGCATATTACTATATTTATACGACGAAACTAGATATATAAATTTTTTTTTATAATAATTTGCGCAAAATTTACTTTTATAGGCGTTTAAAAAGCCATTTCTGGGCCGATAAAACTACAATCTAAGCAAAAATAAAACCACAAATCAAAATCAGATCTACATCAACATGTTCTCTGTAAATCCGATAATTTATTATAGGATAGTGGTTATTTACCAATATAGCACATTTTTATACAATCATAAAATCGTGTCTTTGCTAATTTATAATGGATACAATACAAATAAGATATAAAAAATCACGCAAAAATACTGTCAATATATTATTTCATACCATTTTTACTTTAATGTTTAGTTAAATCCAACATGTTGACTGATAAGTAAAAGCCAATTATAGTTTATGCAGAGCGATTATAGTTATATGTCTACTGTTAATCCGAAACAATAGATAAAACTACAAATACAGATAAAAAAGAAAAAAAAATTCCCAACAAGCCATCTTTTTGGCTAATATAGAAATAAAATAGTTTTTTAGGTGGGTTTTGATATTTATTTCCTAAAGTTTAGATCGCAAAATAACAAAAGCAGCAACAAATACAATTTTTTATCAAAATTTTGATATGATCGGTATAACTGTGTTGTCTTTCTTTCTTCTTTTTTATCTCTTAAATTAGATAATGAGAAAAACATTTTTTTTTTGCAGTGAAATTTAATGATATTATAATTTAGAACATAAAACCAAAAAAAATTATTTTATAATTTTATTTAAACAATTTTTATCAATAAAACTTATGTTTAAATTTGAATTTTACACGTATATGAATAAAGGCAGCATATTGTTAAATAATAAGATAAATTATCGTCTTAAAAGAAAATGTTTAAAATTATAAATTTAATTATAGTGAAAAAATTTTATTCGAAAGTACATAATGTTAAGATTTTATAAAATTGAATACATCCAATAAACAATAGTTGTCATTTTGCTTCCAAATGATCACACGAATAAAAACGTTTTATATACTTTTTAAAATCTATAGAAAAATGAGAAGCAGAACTAAAGCTGTTGCGATCAGTTAATGCATCAAAATTTATATATATTTGATTCTAAATTCGAAAAAGAATGCCATACTATCTTTCATATCAGAAATATATACTTAGTTGATGTACAATTTAATTATTATAAAAAATGCAGAAATGTATTATACGATTTAAAAAATAAAACCCAATTCCCATGACAAAAGAGCATTAAAATATGAAATTATTGTTTACCTTATGTTTTGTGTGTGTTTACATAGAAAAATACTCTATAAAAGGCAAAAAACACATTTAACATATTATTTACTGGTGTGAGACTGCAAAATATTGATATATACAAAAATATTAATAATATAATGGCTTAATAATGATCAAAAAAAATAACTCCAAATCACAAAAACGAAATAACATAAAAACTAAATGAGAAATTGTAGCGTGTTTAAAATAAAATGATAGAAGAACGTCGATTCCGCAGAATAGCACTTTTAGAAATCTAATTTTTTTAAGATATAATAGTTTCGAAAAAAGTATTTCGACAAACAAAATTTATGGTAAGTGGGCGAATGAAGAAATTAGTAATCCGAAATATTTCGAAACCTGATACAAAAATATATTCTATAAACGGCCACTGAAAAAGGTTTATTCAATTTTTTCAAATTATATTTTTTGACAATTATTTTTCGAGTTGAAAGTATATTTTATATTTGATAACTTTTTATAATATTCATAATCACATCATCATAAATTCAAATGTCAAATTTCGATGTTCTAAAAACTATAAAATCATATTATAAACTTTAATAGCAATAGAGATAATAAAAACTATCAATAAATATAATGAGACTACTAGGCTCAATTTTAATTATACAGTTGCAGCCATACATGTCATTATACACTTATAGCCGCTTTATGCTTTGCTAAGGGCAAAAATGATTGAATTTTTTGAGCCATAATAAACAATATCTTTAAAAATTTATATTTATAAATAAATAATTGGGATCAGTTTTTTTTAGAGAAAATATTAGATAGGTTGCATTCTAATTTAGTAATTTACAGAAAAAAACAAACATTTAGCCATAATATACAGAAAAGAAATATTTTATGAGAAATGCATATTTGCAAAAGCAAAGTAGATTGATGATATACAAACATCCAAATGTAGCAATTAATTTTTTTATTGATCTAAATTGTTTTGCCTAAATATTTGCATATTTTTAATAACTTGTTTTTCTATAGATTATATAAAATTTTTTTTTGTATCCGAATTTCATAAATAAATTAGTCTTTTTAAAAACCTTTTTTAAATTATCAATGATATTTTAATCATTAAAAATTCATTTATAAAAAACAAGAAAACAAATTTATATTGTATATAATAATTGGGAAAATACACTTCGTAAGATTTTATTATAGTACGGGTAAATATAAGGGATTTGATAAGGCAATTACTTTCAATAATATAATTTGTATAAAGAACCCAAAATCGAAAAATCCCCTTATCGAAGCACAAAAAAACTTCATGTTACTTAAAATACATTTTTTTTTGAAAACCATATGCTAAGATCACAAAATATACTAACTTCTAAATAGCTAAAATTTTAAAAAATATATCTTTTCTTCTTAAATCACATAAAAAAACTATAGCATCATATGCTATAACAAGTTCACAAAAGCTTTCATTGTTTTTGTTCATTATGCATTATTGTGACTTCAAAATAAAATGCGCTAAATGATTACAAGTAAGGCTATATAATCACATAATTAACTCATATATAACTGTACATAGGAAAAGAAAATCAAAAAAAATCATATGTATATATAAATTAAAAGATCTTCATCTTAAAAATTTGATTTAAACCGATGTATAGACAAATTTTGCATAATTTGAAAAGGATTTATACATTCATTTTTTTGTGAGATCTTTATTGTAAGATATTAGATCGACATTAGTATTTGCATAAGCTTCTGCTTCAGACAAATTTTATATTTAAAACTCTTGAATTACAATTATAATAATTCGAATGGTATTTTTCTGCTATTAAATACTACCACAATCCTATAAAAAGAATAATTATAATCATTTTTTATGTTTTTTTATCAAAAAAGAAATGTAAAGCATATATTGAATGTTTTAAATATTAAACAATGCAATAAAAATTTGGTGGTCCGACTTCGGGATTATTGTAAGCCATAACTCAATGTACCAGTATATAACTGTCATAAAGAAAACTTGAGCAAGGTATAAAAAATTTGAAAATAATCAAACAATTTATTTCGAAATATTTTTAGTTATTATTTGCATGAAATATGCAAAGACACATTCTACTTTTATAAATCAAAAGTTGTATTTACCAAATCAACTAATATTTTTTGAAATAAGCGTCAAATATACATGTGAAGAAGATGTATATAGGGTGAAGTTTGATCGAGACCATACTTGATGAAACTGCACAACAAAAATAATTTAAATACATCTTTGTAGGGATCTAAAAAAAATTGTTTATATTTTAAAATTTCTAGAATTGTGCTTTTATTTTAGACCCAAGAATTCGCATATTACTTTTTTAGCAATAAAAAAATTAAGAGTGTAAAATTCAATAAAAAGTAAATTAAAATGTTTATAAAAAATATATAGAATCACTGAAAGTCGCATACGATCCGTTTAATTTTTTAGAAACAGGTTTTTTATGCACATTAATTTCTAATATTTGATTATCATGGGTTTTTATCTACGATGAAATAATATTTTAGTGATTCACATGCTTCTGTTGTTTAGTATTAGTCAAAGCACGTTTCATAAATTTTAAATAGGTATAAAGCAAGAATTTATCTTTTTTCGTTACAATTTTTCTACGCGTTTTCTCATTTTAATAAAATAAATATGTTTCTGCATTATTTGAAATTTGCAATTATTATAGTTTAGATCTTGCCATATATGTTTATAAAAAACAACAAACGTCAGTATTATTCCAAGATATTCAAATTTATACAAGAAAATACATATTAGAACAAAATTTTTCATGTGATAAAATACTCGGAATATTTCAATTATTTAAAAGTAATTTAATAACGGTCGTTTTTTTAAACTTCTCTCACTGAATATAAAAAAAACAATTTTTTATAAAATATAAAACAGAATGTATCTTATTTGTATTTAATATATTTTTTTTGCTCGATAAAATATACAAATTATTGATCAACTTAATCTCTAAAATAAATAAAAGTAGCATCATTTTACTAGTATTCGTGTTCGAAAATTTAAGAAAAATATAAATTCAGCAAGAGACTTTTTTTATCCATAAATACTTTGGCTCGAAGTTCTATTTTTTTATTTAATAAATGAAAACACAAGATTAAATAATTTTGGGGTCTAAAAATATAATAAATTGTGTACTATATTTTTAAATTTTAGAATTGTATTTTAATATATAATTCAAATGCTTCATAACCAGAGATTTTTGATACAATTGCCTTACTGCTTTAAATACGCCATAAAAAATAAATTTTTACTTACATTAAGTAAAGTCAAAGTTTTATCACACACACCCAGTATATATAAAAAACACCCATTTAACACTTTAAGATAAATTTCGATTTAATAAATGCGCATAATTTCATTTGTATATATATTTTTATTTTAAGTATGATTCAGGTTCTTTCGAGGGTCTTTTTATAATAATTTTAGATCGAGTTTTTATTGTACATAGAAAATTAACAGATTCTTTACCATAGTATTTATTTGCTTCTATCTCACATAAAGTTAAAAAGAAATTGGATCGGAAAAAAAAAGAAAAAACGCGGGCTATATTAAAAATATGAATATTTACAAGGTAAAATAATGAAAGAAAGTCACATAAAATTAAATAAAACGCACAAAATTTTTGTCGATTAACAATGGCATTTTTTCTGTTTTCAGCATTTTTATAACTAAAAAAACACAATTTATTACATAAAATTGAAGCTATAGTATATAGAATTCACAGTATGAAGGACTAAAAAAACAAATTATATAAAATAATAACATTTAGAAAAGTTTTAATCAGATAAAAAATGATACGAATAATTTCTTGATTATAATTACCATGATATGGGTTCAGAGCTAATGCTTAAATCATATGAATTTGACGCGAGTAAATTTGATACTAAAATAATTTCCGCAGAAATCAGACATATAGATAAAATTGAGCGTATTTGATTCCTCAAGGGTAAAGTAAGACAATTTTAAGCGCATAAATTTTAGAGTTTTTCATATTTATCGATTCGTTTTCATACATTATTATGAGTATTTAAGTTCCCAATATAGGAAGATGCATATAATTTATTACAGAATATCGGATACAAAAGTATAAAAGCTTGCACAAAAAACCCATTTGCATAAATACTGCCAAAACTAGTATTTTTATTCTATATTTTACTTATTTTACAGCATTTTAAAATATAATCTACATAAAAAGTGATTATAAATTTTAAATAAATGTTTTTTTCGACAATTTAAGCAAAAAAATCATATTAGAAATGAGTTATTATAACACAGAAAAAGTATTTTTAATGCAATTTCGGTGATACTATATTGTTAAGCATTTTTTTTTAAATTCGTTTGAATAAATCTACAAGAATTGAATTTTGTTTCGTCCATAGTTTTTTTTCAATCAGACTTAATAAAAAGGTTTTTACAAACTTAAAATAATTTTAACAAGATTTCTAGATTAAAGAACTTTTTTTGATAAAATATCTTTAAAAACAATAGACGGAATAATTTTAATGATTGTATTATTTTTGGATCTAAAATTAATGAAATTTATGTTTGAAGAATTCATGAAGTTTTTGTTATACCTTATAATATATTCATGATAGATATTAAATTAAGTATTATGAGCTGTGTAGAGTAATCATATTTCTTTCATGACACAGTTATGAATTGATACATGAGGCCTATAGGCACTTTATCTAAACAATCTTTGGTAAATTAGTTTTTTTTGATGCGTATTTTCAAAAAAAACGCAATAAAAACAAAAAAATCAGCATTAAATTTGTAAAATACACAAAAAAGTTATATTTACTCTAATTATAATGCGATTATAATCAGTTTTGATCAATATCTTTCTTTTATTGCCTAACTTTGGTTTTAAAATGTGAAATCTGCATTCGAAAGAAATTATTGACACATTGGAAAAAAATCGAGGGAATATAAAATATTCACGTTTGGTAGTAAAATTCACCAATAAAAATATTAATTATCTTCCATATTTTAATTATCATCCACAATTTAATGAAAGCAAAATTTATTATCCTACAAAAGAATATATGTTTATATAAAAAGGTCTTTTTGTACATAGAACAAAGAATTATAAATTAACCATTTGAAAAACACAACAAAAAAGTATTTGCATAAACATAAAAGAAATAACATTTTGCAATAGAATCTGAATATAGACCTAAACTAATAAATTGCAGTTTTGCTGCTATAATTAGAATGCCATGATCTGGGATAAAATTAGAAGATACTTTAGTTTTATGCATAAGATATATAAATAACGAATTATGGTTTTAAAAAAGAAAGTAAATTTAATCCACATTTTTTAGAATTATAATTTATAGTTCGTGATTTTTTATTTTCGCGTCAAAATGTTTTATTTTTTAATTACACAATAGTTATTCTTTATTAGTATATTGGCAAAAAAGCATAAAATATATTATTTTGGTACACATTCTTTACATAAATAAATTATACGAGTTTACAGTAAAAAAGTATTTCATCGTAGATAAGCGCCAATAAAAAACAGAAAAATACTGTATCAATACAAAGTATTTATTGGGATTCGGCAAAATCAATTTTGTAAAAGTAGAATCATTTTGCTGATTTTTCTGGACGAATGAAACGATGCTTTCAATAAAAATCGTTCTAGAAATTTTTTTATAACAACGATATTGCATTTATCTACCAAGAATTCAATGTCAGTGCATAAAAAAGATATTGAAAAAATTAGAGTTATAAAAAACTTATTACATTTTATAAAATTAACATGAATTTTAATCAATACCGATGCGAAAAATTTCCTTTATATCTAGGCCTACAATAAACTGTCGAATAAACACAATAATTAAAAAAATAATAAAATATCCGAACGTATAACATAAGAATACAATTAAAATTTTTTATAAATTTTAAAATAGAAAACGGGCTTATTTTCTGTCATATAGTATGCTTATAAAATTTTTAATTAAAAAGATTATAATTTATTTTATTTATTTTTAGGCTTTCTTAAATGGTATAAATATTATTGAAAAACGATATCTAGATTATAAGATGACGGCAAACCCCTGAAAAGTCAGAATAATTTTTGGTTTTACGTCTGAAGCTTTATTTAAATTTCTTGCGCAAAATACCGATCAATTTTAATATAAGACTAAAAAGAACGCAAAAGGCGAAAAAACCAAATATTATATGAGCATTATATGTATTTATTTCTGTAATTGCAAGAAGTGTATCTACGAGCAACATTATAATTATAAGTTTGAATATATGGAGTTTTTTCCCAAAAATTATATAATTAACTTAAATTTTTTTTTTATTATAAGTGTAGAATTACCGAAATATAAAGTTAATTTGATGTAGTAAGCGTAAAATATATTTTAAGTTTCTGATAATTAAAAAAACAGAAGTGAGTATAATAAAAACCAAAGAATTAATGCAATTATAAACAGAGTATAAAGAAAAGGTTTGCAAAAATAACAGAATACGTTGTTAATAACATGATACTGTGATTGTGAATAAACTAAATAATTTTAAAAATATTTATAAAGTATTCTTTACTATTGGTAAGTTTTTTTCAGTTATAATTCCTTATAAGCCAATGATAATTGATTAATTACAATTTGCGAAGATATATACAAATACCAGTTAGTCATTCAGTAAAATTCACATATGAGTGCAAGTAAAAAAATACATATATGATGGATTAAATGTCCGTATGTGACATTTATCATAAATATATAATAAAATACATGCTTATAAAAAACTTATACTTCAACAAATGCATAAGATTTTACAAATAAAAAGAAAAAACATATTGAAAGCCCCCAAAACTGCGTTCAAATCCTAATCACACACAGATAATAGAAATAATATTAGTTTAGCAATTAGCTTGCATTTTTTTTGTAATAATTTTTTTCATAAATTTAGTAGTATATAAATTGACATTGACAATTTATATTTTATTTATTTTCCTATGCGAAAAAAGAATATGCAAAATCTTTGTTTACATTTCTTTTATATATAATTATATTAAAATAAATATGTTTTTAGATTGGATAATATTTTTACCTTTATAGTTAGATTGTATATATAAAATCAGAAAACGAATATGAGAGATAAGATTGTTAAAACAGTTTTAAAATCAAATTTTACTTTTTTCGATCGCTTTTCATTAATAATTTATATAAAAAGTATATTAAACTTGAAATAGAACAATTTTTGATGATGATCAAGATTTAAAAAACAATTAAACTTTATAAGAATACTATTTTACCGTAAAATTATCGAAATAAAATTTAAATTGTTTTATTATTGCTATTTCTTGCAAAAAAATTTTTTTACAATTGAAATTGAGTTAAAAAGCAAAAGTTATTGTAAATTTCAATATATCACTCGTCAAACCATTGTATCGCACCACTAAAGTATAATATAAAATCGCATCAAAAATAGTCTTTTTTGCCAGAATAATGATACCAATAAGAGTTCGTACACATAATAATGACAAAATGGATTTATTAGCCCGGCAATTTTACATTAGATATATTTTTCAGTGGCTAAAATTTGTGTGATTCCTTTAGATTCGTTTAAAAAAAGATTTTAATTTCCCAATTTTTTAGAATGATATTATGCAGAGTTAGCTATACGAAAATGGTGTATAACTAATGTAAGTCTAAATTTTTTTATAATGGGATATTACTCATTGCGCTAATTTTGCAATGTAAAAAATCGAGTTATTTTAACCAGTTTATAAGAAAAAAAACCTAGAGAAGTAATAAAGATTTTAAATGTCTTTTCGACCAATAAATACATAATACACACACTATATTTAAAGTAAATTATTTTTTTTTTGGTTCCACGCTAAGTTTCACGTTGTCATTTAAATTCCTTAATCGGAATGACTAAAAACAAGATGCTTCAAAATAAATCATGGAAAAATACGAAATATTTTCTATATAAAAATGCACAGAAATATTTGTAATTACGCAAAAGGTTGCTGTATTACAATTACAGTATATTGCAAATTGCCTTTTTCAAATATGAAAACATACTTTGTATATATTTTTATATTTGATGGCATAATATCGCCTCAGTAGCTTTAAACTTACATTAGTAGGGAATGTATAAAAATCATATTTTCTTTTATTTATTATATATACCTCGATCTATAATTGAAATAAGCAATAAAATTTTAGAAATCATATAAAAAACTAATTTATAAGGTTTTTAATGCCTATTCAATTATTAATAACGTATAACTTAAGTTGTTTTTGCATACATTAAATTTCAGCGATAGTGTAAAAGTTTTATGAAATTCAGCAAAATTTATTTATATATAGTGTATCCAAAATAAAATATAAAAGTGCAGTATAGTTTAAAAAATGCCATGATACTTATTGTACGCATAATTTAAGCTTGGATCATATTTTTCAAAGGAATTTAAAATTTAGAGACATCTAAGAAAAAAAAGCCTTTTACTTTAAAAGACATAAATAAACCACAATATTTAATTTTTTTCAGCTGAAAATATTTATATCCGTTGTGATTTGCATATATATGGCGATAATACGTAATATTTTTATGCGGAAATATTTTAATAAACTTGTGCTTTTATATATTTAGTGATATTATTAAAATATAAATATTATTTATTGATCGATATAGTCACATTAAAATGCATGATGATTTTTTTTATTTGTTTAGTTTAACAACCTGTGTATTGTTTTAAAAATATAAAAAATAAGATATGCAATTTTCTTTCTTATTATTATAAATTCAGCAAAAAATCGATACAAATCATCTATAACGACTATAAAATCCATAAAAATTAAGAATAGAACTTCGTTTTAAATTTATCTAAATCTAGTTTGGGTGTTTGTCTTATCAGAATATATAAAAATATATTTTTAAAATGTTATAAATGCGATAAAAAAAATAAACAAAATAAAAATTTTAGCATCAAACTGTAAGATAATTATATCGTCAATAGTAAACCGTATAAATATATAAAAAAAAATCTTCACGTAAAAATTATTTATAGAAAAAAATATAGCAATATTTAAAAAATAACTTGATAGACCGCTAAAAATTATATCAAGAATTCATAAAACAACTTGAATATTGTTTATTAAATTACTATTACAAAACAGAGGCATTTTATGAAACCGCCGTTTTTTCACAACATTTATTTTATGCTATTTAAAGCAAAATTTATATATTAGCATCCGTAAAAGACTTTTTTAGACTGTTTAAGGCTTAAATATGTCCAATCTATTATTCAAAATACTATTTTTGCAAGTTTTTTTAGCGCAGAAATATATAAATTGATCAAGATTCTAATTCAACTTAAAAAAGGTTTTTTCCCGTTTTTAAGCATTATTATTAATTGCTAGTGACAAAAATTATTGAAAAATTCGTGTCTTTTTATATTCAAAATGCAATAAAAATTAAAAAACATAAAAAAAACTAGAATATAATAGTATTTTTCGAAGTAATATTTTAAAACAGTCACGGAAACTTTAGAGATCTTTCAATTAAATTAAACGATAATTTATATAATGATTGAATGTAGACACAAGAAAATTCTATGACAGGCTTTTTAAAGAGCATTAATAGTTGAATTGATTTTGGGATTGAGGTGGTGAACTAAGCAAAATATTATGAAGAAAATGTTATTGCGTAGAAGATGCTACTAATTGGGCATTTATAAATATATGAACAAGTGAAACATGTTATTCCATAAACGAAAAACATTTTAAAGATAAAAATTTCCGTTTTGAAGAGATATAGACAGTAAAGTCTTCACATGTATAATAAATATTGATTTAAAGCTGTTAGCTACATATTAAGTAGTTGAGTTATGAATATATTTAATAATACACCAAATAAGTTAGACGAATAAAAAAAAATGAAAATTCAAAGTAAAAATAAATAAAATATACGGCTTAATAAATCTACAGACTTAATCATACAGTTAAAAATATTTCAATATTAATATAGACGAAATTTCTAAACAATGAGAAATTTTTGTATCCATTACTTTCATTAAATAAAAAAAATTGGCTTCAAGTTTTAACTAATAATTGCAGCATTAAAGAAAAAATATAAAAATATCTATTTAAAATACCTCTTCTGGGGTTTTTCTTTGAATATAAATTGCCAATAGTGTGTATAATATTATTCTGACAAAGCATTATCTCTTTTTTTAAGCAATTAACTGCAAATAACATTATTAACTTGATCTTGCATGTTTTTGAAAGCCTTTAAATATCTAATTCATTCAAAATCTAAATATGAATCACATAATTTCATTTTTATAGGTTTATTTTCGAAATATGTGTGTGTAAGAGAGAAATGGATATATCAAAGTTCACATAATTGTTTCTAAAAGTCATTGAAGAACAGTATTTTTAAAACGAATATCTGTGTATTAGTAAATAAAATCTTAGATAATAGAAAGAAGTCGCAATCTTATAAAAAAAGTACAATATCTATTGACCAAGAAATTCAAAATATATAAGGAGTATACCAAGAGGATTAATCGCAAATAAAAAAATTTTTGTATCGCAATTTAAAAAAATTTTGCGATTTTTTATATAATATATGAAATTAAAGAATGTTAGCGCTATATACATAATATTGATGTAATATCAATGTTAATGTCAATATTTTTATTTTATTATAATTTTTATATTATTCACGAACAAGAATCTAACATTTCGTATTCTATTTTCATGGTTTAAACACAATTAATAAACCATAGATTTCATGCGTTTATTATAGTAATTTTAAATTTATTAACCAGTAAATAGTCAAAATAATACGAAAGTTGTGCCATAATATGCAGTTTTTACAATATTTTTTATACTCTAAAATATTGATTAAAATGAAACAAAAAAATTCATATTAGAATTAATTTATGGCATGAATATTTTTTTTGCATAAAAATTGTAAAATTTTGCTAAAAGATCATCTACAAAATCTTGCAATAGCTTACAGCTTTATATTTGTATCTTGTTTTCATTATTTTCTATTGGCATCAATAGTGATTGTTTCTTTGCTTAATATTTTTTAGGCTATACTGTATTTGTATTTCCTTCGCAAATACTCTTTAAAAAAAAGTTCGAATTTATAAACAGAATATATAAAAAAGATAAAGCTTTATCACCGCAAAATTCCGTTCATTTTTATAAAACAAGCATATCATGCTGATAAGTGCTTTATTTAAATGCCTTTATGTACATAATTTTTTTGTTACTTTTAAGCTTTCAATTACGTATATCTGTATCTGTGATTTATTCTTCAGCCGTTTTCGCTGTATATTTATTTATGGGAAGATTTCAAAATTAAAAGAAACAAATTCAAAGATTATGAGTGTAATATAAGCATCGCACATCACATCTACTGCATAAAGGATGGTTTCATATTTTTTTGTCCTATCGAATCGTATTTATTATATTAATCTATGCGACTAATCAAAATTGTAAATGTTTACACCCCTCGCGATCTGCATGTATCTTAAAAGAATAAAAATGGTTTTGTATAGATGATAATATAAATAACCCGAAAAAAATTCTTATTGTGTTTTTTGACAGCATATTTGTGTATTGTATTAATAATTTAAATGCTAATCTCTTACTAGATTATATATAGGAAGTATTAGAGCTTATATTACGGATTATAACATGTATTTCTATAAGATTAACTCTTTAAACACAGAGATCTCTTATACTTTTAATTTTAAACTTGTATATATTCAGACAAGTAATTTCTATTTATTAACAAAGTTTCAGTTTTGTCTTGTTCAGAAAAATTACATATTTAGGCGGAAATATAAAAATATATGTAGCGATATGATTAAAATATGTGAAATAGAATAGTTATTTCATTTTTATCAAACAATGTAAATTTTTATATAAATAAATAATGAGCAAATTTTTCTAGATTAACATTCCCATAGTAATCAAGATTTCAAGCGACCTTAGCCTTTTAGAGTTATCAAACAAATTAATAAGTTCATACTATACAGAACATGTAAATTATATACTTTAAAAACATACCGAAAATAATAACGAATTAAACGGTTTATTAAAGCCTTAAATACAAAGTCTTGATTTGAAATGTTAGTGGTATTTTTGCATATTTAAACGCATAAATCAATTATGAATTTTATATGATATTGTCACAGCATGTGGCAACAACATATATTGAAACACTATTATAAGTTTTTAAACGTTCTTTTCGCTAGAAGAATCTATGTCAAAAAATAAAATATTACCATTATATTCATTTTTTATCTCTTAAACGTTAAAATAAAAAAAATCAGCACTTTTACTTTTAGAATTGCTTGGTAAACGTACCATATAAATTCTTATTTATATATCAATGGATATTTATAACTTAATAATAATTTCCTTCTAAAATTTTTAAATAAAAAATTTAACCATGCGTATTTCTAGATAAAAAGCAACAAAAATTTATAAATCTTCTAGATTTCTACAAACGGATGTTTTTACATAACATTTAACCTTTTTAAGCATACTTGGAAATATATTCGAATTTTTAAAGGCATTTTACTGTTTATTGGTATCATCAATTACATAAAATAAAAAAATTCACATAATTTTTGTGCTATTTAACAATTCTAGACAAAAAATCAGGGTATAAATTTTTACAAAGAAGTAAATATAAAAAAATTTTTAAAACGAAAAATACGCAGAAGAAAACGCATTTTAATGAGACAATTTTTTTTTCATTAAAATAGTATCAAGAAGACTAATATAGCGTGTCGGTAATCTATGGATATGAATTGATAAGTAATATGAAAAAAAAAACCGGCTACGACTGCCTTTTGGAATATATTTTCGAAAATTTAGAATTGTTTTTTGTAAAGAATAAATGTCTGGTTAATTTGGAAATAATACGAGTCTAAACGAAGAAAGATAATTTTTGTAAAAGCAAATTCTAAAATTTTCTAGCATGTAATAGTAATTAATATTATGTGCGTTTAGTATATTAAAAATGTAAACTAAGTATTTTTTGTGTATATAGTATACGTAATTATGAAATTACACATTTTTTAAATTTTTTATATGGTTAATACGAGTTTTCTAAAATAAATTTAATTTACATTTTAAGGATGGCAATTGCATTTCGAAAATATCTATTCACTGGAATTTCGATTAAAAAACAAGTAATTCACAATGATTTTAGGTATTTAAGAAAAGAAATATTTATAGTGTTCCAAAATAGAAAAACTCAAGAATACATGTAAGAAGCTAATTACGCCTTTTTTTTATTAATGCACACATATTTTTTTTTTAAATTCCATTAGTGTCATAAAATAGAATATATATTATATTATAGAATATTAAATACCATTAAAAGAATTATAAATTTAGATAACTGAACATATTTTATTTAAAAAGATTGCTATTTGACGTCTTAACGCGTTACTTCTTCTATCACGAAAACTAATGTATAATATTTATAGATCAACATGTAATATCAATATAATTTTTGATATTGATAATAGATGTGAATAAGACAGAAAAATTTTTAACGCGTGACAGAAACAACCTTGTTTGAACAATTGTACTAAAACTGTAATTTTTGTATATTTACAGTCCTTGTATGAATTAACACATTAAAAAACTACAAAAAAGTGTTAGTATATTTATATTTTCTACCGAATATATTTTGGACCAGATATATATCTATTTCGCAATAAAATCTATAAAATCCATAGTAGGAATGCTTTATGGCATCAGTTATTTTATTTTGCATGTTTTATATATGTATTTATGTAAAAAAACAAGATAACGTTTGTTTAGTCAACGTGCGTAATTTTTTTAAAAATTGTTTTTTAATCCTTGAGTAAAATAGATAGATTAATCCCATGGTTGATAATAAATCTAAAAATCCTTCCTAATTTCCTTTTTTTCGAGAGGTAAAAATTTAGAAAATTTTTTTTATCGATATTAACCTTCGAAATTTATATTCGCTTGTCCTTTAATTCCATATTTGGCTAACACATATATAATTTCATCGTATATAAACCGATCAAAATATCAAATCAGTGTGAATTTTGTTTATGACCGCTCATAATATATTCATTTATCATACTTAGTGCATCTTTACGAGTAGAAAACACAGTAGATTAAAACAAATAATAAATTTACCTACAGATAACTATTTAATGTGTTTTAAACATTCCCCTGGAACGTTTTTTTTGATTTTGAGTGCCTTAAAATTATCTTATTGAATTAGTTGTGTTTTAAAAGTACGTTATCCAGCAAAAATACTTGGAACCCGACTTGATAACCAGATTAATTCCTTCTATATATCCACATAAACACAAAAAATAATTTAAAATGTTTTTTTTGTGCAATATGATACGCATCTAATATATTTAAAGGATAGTAAGTATGGCGCTGAAATACATGAAAATAATGCTCATCGTTAAAAAGACAACAATTTCTCGATTGCAGATAAGTTCAGTAATTTTTAATTAGAGTAAAAAAGGGTTAATTATTCATGGCCGTGAAAATAAATGCTAGGAAATATAATATAAATTGTTAATATATTTTATTAGTACCAGAATCCCTGGCATTTTTAAAAACCCTCGAATTAATAGGTCTCGAAGATTTGAGGGGTATGGAAGAAGACTTTGGAGAGGAGAAGATAGCCGAAAGTATAAATACGCTGTGCGTACAGAGAATCAAGCAAGCTGTGCCTCAGAACAAAAACTAAAATTACGGCTATAAATATGGCCCATAAATAAAAATAATATTGAATTGTAGAAAAAGTAGAATTATTCTGTTGATGACAGATTTATGGCAAAAAATATAATTTCTGATGATTTAACACACAATATAATATTTATTAAGCAAAATAATTTTATATATTTTCAGCAAATAAATAAAAAATGGATATGCCAGAATTTGCAACAATATTAAACAATATATACAGATAAAAAAATAGATACAGCAAATTAAAATCCAATGATAAATAATTCTTACGAATAATACAAATATAGTTGCAAATGAATTTTGTACGTTTCTTTTAAAAAATAACACTAGCTTATCTAACTGTATACTAACTATTATAGTGGAAAAATTTTTTAATCTATTTTATTGCTATTATTCTTTTCTTCATCTTTTTTGTTTCGAAGAGAGATACACCACATGTGTGGTATTCAATATACAAATTAAATACACAAACATATATCATATCATTTTATGCTTTTATTTAAATTGCTGCAAATTATTTATGAATTTTGAATAGATTCACGTGATTTTTTTTATTTTTATCTTCAAATCTTAAAAATAACCGATTTTCACAATAAGAAAATCTATTTAGATGTCGGTAATTCTTTAAATATTTCATAAAAAATTGCTGAAAGTATAAAAAAAGACCCTCATTACAAAAAATTTTCTTTTAAGTGTTCAGATTGATAGTTTACAAAATAAGTCAGTTTATAAAATGATAATTTATTCTTCAAACAGATTTTAATGAAACAAGATCCGTTAACTTGTTCAATCTGTCCCATAAAACAGCTTTTTAAAAGGCTTGAAATAAAGTGGCAAATAATACAAATATTTGCTAAATTACACACCTATGCCTTTTAAATCTAAGAATTTTTGCTGTACTTCGATCATTATTTCATTCAAAATTATACGGTAGATAATATATTTTATCTATATTCTAAACCTTCAAAATAATTATTAAGTCTTTTTAAAAAAACATATTTCTTGTCAATATATTTTTTTAATGTATTATTGCAAATCGATTTTTCACATTTTTCATTTTATTGACAGGATTTACACATTGATTCATAAGAGAGCAAAAAGGGACAGAGAACTTCACAAACTTAAATATAAAATTAAAGTCTTAAGAATTCGCGCATTTAGTAAAACAGCGCTGTTTTAAAAAATATATATTACTACAAAGAAAAATTTGCCCTTAATTTTTTTCTTGTATAATTTTAATGCCATTTCATCTTAATATTTTCTTTTTTTTCGTTCATTTTTATTTTTCTTAAGTTTTATCAACTATTTTTTATTTATAGACGCTTAAAATGCCAAGTTATCTATAGGATTCATAGATGTGTAGCGAGATTATAAAAAAATGATTTATCTTTATTGATTGCAAGCATAAACATTAAATTGAATTTTTGTTTTAATTTAAACATAAATTTTATATGAGAAACTAATAATAAAATTATTTAGATGGCATATTTTTAAATGGGTTTTTAGGATTTTAATATTTTGTATTTACTTTTTTTTAATTAAATCAACCAAAATAATTTTTATAGCATGTCAATAGTTTCTATTTTTAGTATAGAAAAAAAATGGCGAATTATTATTTCAATCTAAATTTATTAAAAAGCTTTATATTAAAAAATGTAATAATAATTCAAATATTTACATCTTTTTATGGCTTAAATTAATTTTCGACTATTCAATTTTGTTCAAGCAATACTTCAAAATGATCACTAGAACATATTGGATGACCATTCTTTCACATCGACATATCTAAAATCTTCCGCGCTGTACTTGTTTTTTTGTTCAGACTTTTTGGTTCAAGTATAGTCTTTAATCCTATTGTTTGTGCATATGCTTCAGCTCCAGTAGGCAGTCTTAACTTCTTAATATTCAAATTATTTATTTTGTAATCACCATATCTCGTAGCTATGGCTATTTTAATATGATTATTACGGACCGATAATATTTTGCAGATAATTTTTTAATCGGGCTGTTTTTTTTACAAAAATTAAAAATTTGTTTCAATATTTGAACATTTGGCAAAGTTCGATGTTATGATATTTTATAAATTTATATTTCTTAAAAATGAAATTTTATGAATTAAATTACCCTCTTAGAAGATAGTGGAATTGCAATATCCGTTAGACGATTTTGAAGTTAATTTTTTTTCATTATTGTTTGGATTGATTTTTTTTATCGAAAACTAGATATAAATTTTTTTTATATTTTGTAATTTAAAAAGATAAAAAACTGAAAATATATGGAATTAATTTGATAAAAATGCAAAAAGGCATATACAATCTGATATGCCTTTTATATAATTATAAATTTTTATGTGTATGCATTGATTAGGTATTTTGTGCACAATTCTTATTTAATTTTTGCCACGTTTCAAATATTTATAATATATTAGGATTCATTATAATATTCAGCAATATTAAGCTCAACAGGATAAATAAAGTCTAAACTAAGCTCCTTATTCTTACCTACTAAATAGAAATTAATCAACATAAAATCATATATTTCTTTTGGAGAAACTTTTAGACATACCTCTTCCTCATAAGTAATACGAATGTAAAAACCTTTATTACTTGTATACATAATACTCCAGCGAGAATCCACCTTATTTTCTTCGTCACTTATTGCCGGTTCACTTCTAACATAGATTAGATCCTTTCCTAATAACTTAATTTTCCCACATTTCTCATTTTTATAATCAATATTTCTTGAATATAAAGATTTAAAATATTCATTCGCGAATGAGACTTGTTTTTCATAGACAAATTGTCGGTTTAAATTTCTAAAAATTTCATATAAGCCCCTATCTAGTGGCTCTAGATGGATGGGATATTCACATATAACATTGAGATATTCGGAAATCACACTATGCGCTTCTCTTGATTCTCTCATTACACCAGGAGGAAATTCTATATTTTTGAAATTGTTATCAAAGTCTCTGTCAACTGAAACTATTTTCGATTCACTAATATTATCCGAAGTTTTATCTTCCCTTATCAATTCTTGAAAACTGTAAATCGTGATACAACATGGGTGTTCGAAATGACGATTTTCTCCACAAATATGGAAACCAGACACAGATTCTGGATTCGAAGTGAATAAAGATTCTTCTCTATTTTCCAACGCAGAAATAAAATTGGAATTTTCGTTTGATTCACTATAAAGAGAGATACAAAGAAAATATAATGTTTTCTTTGAAAGTTTCATATTTTAATAGGGTATATTTAAATTTTATTTAAACATTTGTCTAGGCTTAATTTTATTAAAGAGCAGACTTTCTTAACTATTTTTTTCGGCTCTTAAAATTTATAATATTCCTTGTCACATCTTTTTCTTTCAATAAAGCAAATTTAAGGATCTTACCAAATCCTATAGTTTGTATATACGCCGGAATTAGGTTATATTATTCGAGTTCTATACGAAATTTTCATTGTTACCATTCATCTCCTTTATGTATATGCATAATACTTGTATCTGAGCTGTAAATTCTTAAGAATTTGCATAATAGAAATCATGCTTTATTGTTTTTTTTTAGTTTTCAAAAATGTTTAAATAATCTATGCAGTGATAATAATTTCCATTAGAACATACGGCTATTCTTTTTTTTGTATGGATATGGTATGCAATTTGATAAATTGATTCCTTGTTTAGATACTTGTATATGATTTTATTTCAGAACTTTTATTTATAAAAAACCTCTTTATCTTGTCAGTTCCATATGTGATGACTTGGGATGAGACTGTTCACAAAATATCATAAAAAATATGTTAAGGAGCTATAAATCCCGGAATCAGTAGAGGCATACATGCAAGCTCTCACACTCCGCAAGACACTTGAACTCATCTCATTTGAGAGAAAAAGAGCAGTTGATGAAGATAGATCAGAGGAAGGTGTCAAAAGATGCATCAAGGAGTTGTGCAATATTCCCAACACGCTGAACACGTCTAAATAGATAAAATCGATAAAAAGAAAAATAACCCATAAATAAATAAGAAGTTTGGATCTTGTCATTTTATATTTTATTGGTTTTTTAAATCCCGTTTTCTTGCACGAATCAGTGTAAACATTTTACTAACTTCAAGCTTTCTTCTGTAATCGTGGATTGGTATTTTTGCCATTTCTGATGATGCAATAAAATACACTTTACTAATTTATCGCGGTGAAGTAATCATTGTTATTTCTTTCCGAAAAAAATTTCTATCACGAATGAAACATTTACTAGCTCCTTCTAACAACTTATTATTTTCTCAGCGTAAATACTGAGAAGATTCTATAAAATAATGGTGATTGAGCCCATGCAAATGTGATAACAAATCCTTGCGGGGGCTTGATTATAATTTCACAACAATCTCATTTGTTTTCCCACAGAACTCAGCTGTCCATATTTTTAAGTTTATAACTTGACCCTGAGTGTGGCAGTTATATATAAAAGGCTATTTCAATAGTAAGTTCAATGAAATCAAGATGAATTCCTAGCTAATTTTTTAACTCTCCTAATAATAATATTTGTCAATTACTACAGTATTCTTTCTGATCAAAAATTATGTTTTTAATGTATTCTATCTAAAATTAACATAATAGAAGTCTTTTCATATAGGAGGTTTTTGTATTTCGCATATTTTATTATCTGATTGCTTCTTGTGTCATTGTCCTATTTGTTAAATTATCCGATCCAACTTTCAAAAAACCTCTATAGAAATTCATATAAAATTTCCATTGAAAGTCTTGTAGATTGCATTTAGGTTTTTATTTTGCCCAATTTTCTTTTTTTTTCATGCTTTTTTTTTAATTTATATTAATTTTTTTTATGGTTTCTTTCTTGAACTAAAGTTTTTCAAAATACCAAGTGGATTGTATTTATCTTGCTCGTCTAGCAAAAGGGCGATTTCTTTGCCTTTTTTCTGTAAAATCTTACTATGCAATAATAATACTAAAAAAAAAATTTAATTCAATTTAAAAGTTACATATGTATCTACAATAAATTCTATTGTTTACGCATATTTATACAGAAATATTCATCCGAAAGATTATTTCAGGTGTATATATTTTCATATCGAAAACTTTAATAATTATGTTAATTTTGCTATAATCACATATGTGTTTTATAAACATTTTTTATTATAAAGGGGCAAAATATAAGCTCGTAGGTTCTTTTTTGCATTCAAATAGTAAAACGAACAATCACTAGAATTGTAAAAATTATTTTATCTTCATTTGAACTGACAGAATTGCGTAAAATAAAATCCATTTTTTAAAAGAAAAGCATCTAAAAAAAATACTGCGGCATATACATGATCTGAATAAAGCTAAATTATATGTAATATACCACAAAATCAATAAATGCAAAAATATATAGAACATGATTTTCCATATTTTTTTTGCAGTCTAATCAAAATTTATGTTTTTTTGTACAATTATAGATTATCAATATTTTTTAACAGTCCAAAAAACTATTTGTTAAATTACGGCCTCACAAAAGACAGTAAAGAGCTTGAGATCACAAAAATAATTGTTAGTATTAGATAGTTTTTAGTATTTTTTATATTTTAATTTTTACTAATTTAGCGATTTTTATAAATATTTAGAGTGATACACATTGTGTGCATTATAAAAACCTTAAAAAAAATTGTAACGAGATTCCCAGATAAAAAAATCTTGAAAATTGTAACAAAAAAATTCAATAGAACAAAGAGGAAACGGCAATTTTTCGTATAAAATCGAACATGAAGATTCAAAAATTAAATGAAATCAAAAAATCATAGCGGAGCACTTTGGAGTAATAAAAAATATAAAAGTCAACTTTGTGAAAAATATTCTTTGGATATCTCGAACTTAAATCTAAAGATCAATTCGCATAATATTTGAAAATACAGATAATTTGAATATAGTTAAAAACAGTTTAATAGTCTATAACTTTAACAAAATAAAAATTAGTTTCGAGTTTTATTGTATTTTATATTTTTGTTTGATGAGCGAATAGAAGCGTTTGTCTATTTTTTCAAAATAAATTAGATTGTCTGTGAAATGTATAAACATCAAATAAAGTTATAAATTTATTTTATAAAATTAAATAATATTTAGAACGACGATTAAACTTATAAAAAGATCGATTATATACTGTTTATGTATATTCAATCATAATTTTCGCAGGATTTTAAGGGTTTTAAATTCTAAATTTAAACTGAAATGTTTTTTCAGTATAAAAAAAATGGGAAAAACGAAAATGAGAAAAGTGGATATTTGAGCATTATAATATAAATAATTTCTTGTAGTTAGAAATTGTGGTGCTTTCGTTTTTTTAAATTCGTGAAAATTCAATTTAGATCTTTGTTAAGATGAAAAAACCTAGTGTTCTTGGTGAGTTTTGTACAATAAGTATATGAGATGACACATCCTACCTATAAAAGGATTTAGCCACAAAAAATGTAAAATACTAGCCAGAGGGGTAGTGATAAGCAGACAAAGTAAGGAAACCAAGATTAGGATCTTAAGAAATAATATGAATTTCTGTATTTTATTATTACCTAGTAATTAGTGATTGATATAACCATAACTTCTTAGCCATGAATATCACGAATTAATTTTCTTATACATATTCCTTTAGCAAACAATTTTAATAACGCATGACATTCCTATATAGTTTGATCACCTGTTTTGCAAAAAACCCATAACATATTCTTTGCATACTTAAATGCCAAAGTTAAAACGATAATGTTTGTATAAATTTAGTAATTCAATTTTACTTAAAAAGAATAACTAAGATTGGATTTCATTATAGTATACAAATTAAACCATCGCTTTTCTAATAAAATAAACGTTACTGAAAAAAACAAAAAATGTTTAATAGCGTTTTAAAAAAAAATTTGCAGCGTTGCAAAATATGGTAATATATTACAACCAGAACTTCAGATACATAAAACCATCATTGTATATTAGTAGAAAAATATTTCATTTTAGAAATATTCAGCTCATTAATGATTTATAATTTTTTCATAGGCAGAGGATTAAAATTATAAAATTTTTGAATCCTGAAAAATTAACATTTAAATTTTAGCTATTGTTAATACAAACACCTACAAGAAAAAAAATTACATTTTATTTCGAAAAAGTATTGAAATTACTACGTAGTCTTGTTATTTTTTATTATTTCATAAAAAAATAGAGGTTTGATTTTTTTTATCTAAAAAAAATTATAATTTGCGTGCATTATATATTGAAACCATTGAAATCAGAAGTTTAATTTTGAATCGTCATTTCATGTTATAAAGATATTATATTTAAATTTGGTGTATTTCACTAAGAATTAGCTGTATCTCATATTCCCACAACCGGTGGTTTGATTCGAAATCCCATTCTAACTATAAATGCATTAAAAACATAAAATCTCTTAAAAACACACGTTATGGTATTTCAATCCTATTAAATCATGTCATGTTTATTATAATTGCATATTTGCAAAAAATCTTAAAAATAGTTAAAAAGAGCATATAAATTCTTATTTTACTTGTTAGGAGCTCGTAAATGTTATTATGCTTTTTCGGAATCAGATATTATGGTATTTTTAGGCGGCAAAAGAGGCAAAAATTGGAGATGGAAATCACAGCTAAAGAAAAGAATCTAGAATCAGAAAAATATGAATAATTTTAAGATAAAATCGTTTTATAAATCTATGAATCATTTTAAAATAAAGCACCCAGCATCTTTTTTATCTTAATTCACAAATAAATATGTTTTCAATGAGTACAGTGTCTACTATTACGCCGCAAAACTCTCTTTAATGTAAAAAATGTTCAGAAATTATTATTAATATAAGATATACGATATTAATACCACACACTTGCACCAAAATCAAAAAAAAATAATGTAAAAAACAGTATTGAATTTTTGAAAATCATAACATTGTCTAAAAATCATATTAATATTAAGAAGTACAGTTAACAATGTAACTGACCATTATTTTCAGATGCTATATATATTCCTAGCAATAGCAATTCAGTCGAAGAAAAAATAAGTAATAAAATGTTGATACTAAAAAATCACTAAATTATTTTTGAAAATGTATGATTATTAAGTAAGTAACACAACAAATTGCAAACAAATACAAAACAAAGAATTTGAAAATAATCATACAAAAAAAAAATTATTTATACAACGTAGTAATTTCAAGATTATTTATTTTTAAAGCCTTTTTAGAGCATTTAATGGTATTTTTTCTGGAAAGCAGTTATATATGTAAATAATTTTATAATTAGAAGATAACATTTATGCATTTTTAGATATAAAAAAAATCTCTTTTTCAGTCTTAAATTCGAGAAAAATATCTTTCTCATTTTGGTATCAATAAAATTAACAATCTTTTGCATATACTGAGTTTAAAATTGATTATTTGTGCTCAGATATATAGTTTTGTCTAATTTTATTTTTTTTATGCTTTGTTTGGATTAATTTACTGAAAACATTAAAAGCCATATTTAACACTTCAGTGTAGCATTAGATATTTTTTTGATCATCATACAAGTTAAGATCAAAAATAATATTTATAAAATAAGTTGTAAAAATAATTAATAACCCCGCTTTTACCATATTTCTATTCAATTAAACTCACAATATAATGCTAAAATGCTTTTAAGATCAAAGTCATTGCATTGTAGTTTTTATCTGAAAACAATATTACAGTATATTCAATTAATGAGGTTTAATCATGTGCAAGAAAATATAATAATCAAAAATATTTAGTAAGCGCAGTAATAACGGGTGATATACGAATAAATTATAGCTTAGACGTATAGTGAAGCATAAAATTAATTTAAAATCAAAAAACAATCATAAATCAAGATCATGATTATAAATGAATGATAGATAAAAAGCAGTAAAACATTTTATTAAAAATATAACTAGCACAATTACTATACCTTATTATGATTTAAGTCGCGCATAAATACTTTTTTTTCACGTTTTGTTATAAAGAATGCAGAATTCAAGTTATTTATTTTCATATATCTTTAAAATATGGAATATCATATAAACTTTCGATTCCGATTCCGATTTTAAGTTCAAAAGTAGAAATTTACTAAATTTACCGTGCAAATCTTTTTATTTTCAAAACCGCTTAAATGGAATTAAAATACAAGAACTTTTATTATATTATAGTTTAGATGGTTTTGATTAAATATTATTTTTTTTTTGCGTATGAAATACTTTATAAATAATTAAGACGATATAAAGGTTTATTAAAGCCTTAAAAAACATTAAATTGTAATTTATGCCACCAAGATGGATCTTTGCAGATGCAAGATAAGACAAGATTAAAGCTAGAAAATATTTGCAATTATATGTCTTACAGCTCAGTAAGCTTTTTATGAAAAGAATTCATAATATTTTCGATTTTACTTTAACTTATAATATTCAAAAGATTTCTTGTATTTAAATAACCCAGTTTGTAGAAATTCGCGAAAAAGGTTTTATATTGAGAATGTTTTTTTTACTACCAAATAAGTCTAAAATGTGATTATGTGTTTTCAAGAATATTTTGTGATCTATACCTTGTAGTTTTTACAACCTAGGCCGCTTTTCATCAGCTTTTTTATAAATTCATCTCGATTATATATCGATTAAAATCATCTATTTTAGCAAATTTATGATTTAAATTTCAAATTTTACATTCATATAAGCATAAAGGTGTTACTAAGCGTCTTTAAATCGCAATAAAAATCAAAACAACGGATAAATTGACTCCCTTTGCAAAAATATGTCTTATCAAATTACCGAGCTCAAAATCATTTGAATCTAAAAATAATGTTAACTATAAGTTGAATTTATTTTCGGTTTATACGGATATGGAAAATTAGTTTATATCTATATAGATAATTTTTAACGGTCGAGAAACCTATAATTACTCTACAAAAGTAGAAACAAAATACAGACTTGACCCTAAACATAATTAACGCTTCAAATTATTTTCAGCTGATAATATAATTTTTTAAATGCCTTCTAAAATTCCACCACTTTTATAAATGTTATAGCAAGAAGTATATAAGAAGATTTTTTAGAAAAAATATTTCGAAAAATATTTATAAAGAACTGCAAATAATTTTCCGAAAAGAATTTAATTTTTATGGTGCACTATATATATTTTTTTATATATGTTTATCATAATTATCCATATTCAACAAACAATGAAAGACATTCATATATAATAATGAAGAACTCATGGTTTTTCTGTGCTTTTTATACACTATTTTAAATTAATCTATTTAACTTTAAACAATCGATCACGCCTATATTTCACAGATAAGCCTTAAAAATGTTCAACGCTACAAATTTTATTACAAATTAAGGCAGTGTATATATAATGTATATTGTTTTTATCATAAAACATAATTTCTTGCATCTACTGAAGCTTTATCACATTAATATGCTATTATATGAGAATAAAAAGTAAATCCTTCGTTTATATGAGTTTGTGAGTTTTAACATTTTATTATGATAAATATATCATTTGTTTTAGAAATTTGAGTTTATCTATAATATATAAATTTTAGATCAAGTATTGAGATGATTTATTATTTATATAAAGCAATTCCATAGAAATGTTTTCTAACATTTTAATGAATATATTATATTATTGTAAAAAGGTTTGAAAATGTTTTTGAAACTTAATACATAGGATAAAAACTTTTATATTGATAAGAAGATACAATTCATTTTTGACATTATTTTCTTTTTCAAAATAAATTTACAAGATGTTTTATTTTTATTATCAATGAAAACGAATTAATTCTTGATTTATTGCATTTTATACCATATAAATGCTTAATATATATTTGCAACTGTTTTAATGGCTTATAGATTTATCATTTATTGAATTAATGTGACATAAAAAATTTTAACATTATTTATTTTCAAAATTAATTTACATTTCATTTATATATATTATTATATAATAATTTCCGTATTCAGTCTTTATTTTTGGATTTTAGTGCGAAAAAAACGTGCTAATTATATAATTAATAATACCGTCATTTATGCACTGTTATTTGATTGCCTATCTAGAATTTTTTTTATTGGCAATAAAAATTAAAAGACCACATTAAATTGAAGTTTTTTATAGACCTAATTTTTAGGCTTTAAGTTTACAGAAAATATTTAGGCAACAAAGCTTTAAAATAAATCTGAAATATGATTAAAAAATTCATAAAGTTATTGCACTATATTACTATAAATGTATAATCTGTAGTTCTATAAATTTTATCAAGTATTTAATGTTGAAAAAAACATTCAACTGTATTTTTTCATGGTTTTTTGTTGCGATATATTTTTACGTAGCTTATAAAAATATTGGAAATTTTTTCCTTTAAAATCTATTTAAATCGTGCTATGTGAAAAAAACCTAAGTTCTAGTAAAATAAAAAATAAATGGGTATAAGGTTATCTTCATGGTATCAAAATTAATGAATTTTATATAATAGATTTCACATGGAGAACAAAAGAACTAAACTTATATTTTAAAAACAAAGATATAATAACCCGCGGTGTTTGTTTTTTTGTAGTCACGAGGGAGGGGGTTATACATGTAGCATAGGGAATAATTTGCATTGAGCAAGCAAGCAAGAAGACAACCACAATGCTATAATAATCCAAGAATTATATTTTTTATAAAAAAAGAATAATAATCATATGAAAGCACATTATAAATTTTTACAATAATGAACAGTGTAAAGATCGTTTAAAAATTCCTAAAAGTAATCCTAAGGATTATAAACTATAGTTACTCGGTTCCTTAGAAGTGGAAAGAATATTTTTTAATTTTGAATGAAAGAATATTCAATACGGACTGGTAATTACATTAAACTACAACACAGTGTAAGACCATAAAAAAATCATAAGGTTTCATGATATTTATATTACATATTAATGAGCCAACACAAAAATTAAATACCAAAAAAATCGAATTTGGAATGTTGATGACCAATGTATATTGATAAAAAATAAATAAAATCAATCCATTTATAAAACACAATATTTAATAGATAACGGAGTCTTTTATTTTTGTGAAAACTATGCACTATTATATATAAATTAGTAACATTAGTGGTGTAGCGTATAAATACTTTGCAAAAATACAAGTTAAACACGATAAAAAGTAGATTTGGGTGTAAATAAATAGCCTTTTGAACCATATAAAGTCAACCAGTTTTTTTATATAATAAGTTTTCAACCTTATTAAATTTAAATTCAATCTGAATTGCACAAATAAACATATACAGCTAAGAGCACTAAATATTGATCATACTTAAATATGAGCAATACAAATTGAAGACAAAATAATAATCACAGAATGATTCAATCGTAAATCTTGTAGTGTTTTTTATGTCGAATATATATTTTCCTCGCACATAAAACAGATACCACGAAAATAGCAGCAAATCATAAAGAAGATGATTTCGTTTCCAAAATTGCAAGAATCATAAGAAGTCTTTGGCAAAAAATTGCACTTTAAATTAAACAACACTGTATAAGCCACACAAACAGCTAATATTTAAAACAAAATTACGAGTGATTAAAAGTTTTATAATTTCACAATTGATCAGATAGAAAATAATTTATGCCAGAAAAAAACTTACAACGATGGAATTTGCACTATAAAAAAGCCCTATTTTTTTTTACTAGATATACTACACAAAAATCATAATAACATTTGTAATATTAAATTTTAATGAGCATAGAAATACCTAGCTTTTTTAGCATATCAACCAGTAAAACGGAAAGAATATAAAATAGAATCTGTATGGCGTGTTTTTTTTTCTAAATGGCATTTCAATATATCCAAAAATAGGTGTATATAATATTTATATTTAAGTACAGTATTCGCTAAAATTGGTAATTTTTTAGGTTTTCTTTGTAGTATCATAGAAACTTCTGACTTATCTTATAGTACCAAGCGTTTATATTCAATCTAAGTATTTTCATAAAAAAGTAAAATATTCGCGTAGCTCAATGTTTTTATACACAAAATAAAGAACATCAAATAAAAATGATAAAAGAGCTAGAAAAATTAATATTTATAAGATATAATAAAAAGTAAAAACGAATCTCCTGGTATGCATTTGTTATTAGTAAGAAAAAACTAGAGAACTGGATAGATATTGCCATAAAATATTAGAATCAAACAGAATTTAAAATTTTTTTTTGTGGCTTAATATGCCTTGGAATATATTAGTTATATACTATGCGACAATTTCCAGATCATTTAAAGTTTCTGAATAGATTGAATAAAAAGAAACCTAAAAAAGTACATCAAATGAGAATGCAACCAGTTCAGCTAAAGATCACTAAAATTATGTCTAAATATAGCCTGTGTAACATTAAAATGTAGAAAAATAAAAAAAATCTCGCAGTTTTATTTTTTTAAAATAGATCAATAAACTCCTTATACATATAAGTAACTAGAAATCACAAAACCTAGAATTAAATATAAGACAAAACTATTTAAATGACCAATTTACTCATTTTTGTATACAAAACGTATTGCTTTACATGGATGATTAGCATAAAAAAATTTAGCTTAGGAACAAAATACCTGCTCTGAATTAAGATCTTAAAACATAATTTATTGTATTTTATTGCATGGGAATAATTCGTCGACCGATACTTTTTTGATCTAAAATTATTGAAAGATATTTTATATCAAGATATTAATAAACATGCATCTGTTTTATACATTCTATATTAATCTTATATATTTAAATCGGAAATTATTAATTTATAAAATATATAAATAAACAATAGAACTCGATGTGAACTGTTGTAGCGAAACATCATTGTTTGAATGAATTTATTTTCAAAGCTATTAAAAATATTGCTTATATGTGGATACAAAATTTACATAAAATAACAGAAACTTTTAAAAAAATCTATCTTAGAATTTAACATAGGACGAATTTATTTAGAGATAAACTTATGTTAAACTAAAAATCAAGAACTTCGTAATAAAACATATATTCAGCAGAAAATGATATCACCATAACATCACATCTAGTATGAAATATCGACAAGAATATATATCTATAGAGATAATAGTAAATTATAGAATTTATTTATGCACATTTAGCGAAAAAAAATATCTATCTTTTATGTTATTTGTTATATTCTGGCCAATAAAAATTATAAAGTTTGAAATTTAAAATATCTAAAATCAGATACCCTTAAATTTTAAGGATTAAAATTGCAATAAATTAATGATTATCTGATTTTTAAAACTTCTAGTGTCAGAATCTATACTTTGAAAATACTGGTCATCATCTGGGTTTATAAAATTCAAAATTATAAATTCATTCAAAAAAATGATTCATAATCCATGTTTGAATAACTTATCGGATAATATATTTGAAAAATGGTATCTGAAAATATAGAAAAAATCTTTTTTACGGACAAAATACACAGAAATATAATAGTTTTATAAATAGATTATAAAATAAAATTCAACTTTACAGAATCAGACTTATAAGAAATTTATATGTGGCAATAAATCTTAAATAAGATGGAACTATTTATTTATAGATTTCAGATCTAAATAAAATTATGTGCTAAATAAAAATTCAAGTTTTGCAATATTAGAACAAAATATATGAATGCCCCCTTTAATTATTGATACAGAAATTTAGATTACATTATTATACATACTTTCGCATAAAAAAACAATTAGATTAGCATTAAATAAATTGTAATTAAGAAATCCATCGTAAATTTAGTATTTATATAAATATTTACATTATATTTTGTCTAAACACAAACATCAAAATGTTTCTCATTTTACGAAAACATATAAGCCTTTTATATCATCTCTAAAAATTAAAAGCCCAAATATTAATTTTTTTATGATACCTTAATATCTTACTTGAAGGGTTTAGAAGGAAGTATATAACATGAGCTATAAAAAGAACATAAAAATCAAAATAATCAAATAAGTTTTGCCATTAAGCCTTTGTTGCCCGCAAAATATCAAAAATTATATTTTATGACTGCAATAGACAAATTAAAATTTTTTTTGGCATTATTGCAATAATTTATTGGTGTTTATACATGGTCTATAAATAAAATATGCCTTTTTACTTAAAACTATAGTTAAATGATTGCATATGTTTGTAAAAAAATCATAGTGATCATAAAAAAGCTTTATTATCTGTAACTCACTTTAATAATGTTTAAAAAACAATTGCACGCATAAGTTTGAAAGTAAGGTCACATTAAACAGTTTTAGAAGCATGCGCAAAGCCGAATGAAATTGTTATAAAATACATTTTATAGGATGCAATGTACATTAATATTTCTTAAATATATTTTGCCGCATAAAAACATATTCTTTCTTTAAGTGCAAAAAAAACTTAGAAGATTAACTTGATTATTTAGCTAGGATCTATCGCTTCTATATAGGGCTTTAAAAGTGTTTAAATGCTGTAAAACAAGTTTTATATTATATCCAAGATAAAATACACTATACACTATACAATATATAAGAAAAAAATTTTATGGTTAAACAAGTAGTTTTAATGATTAAAAAGATCGGCGGCAGAATATACATATCATTGTAGAGAAAATATACCGATAAATATAAATAATATATATTATCAATAAATAATTTTTAAAATGGCTATACTAAAAAATGTTAACAGATATAAATAGTTTCCTTAACATTAAATCATTTATTTAATGATAATATATAAATACATTACAATTTTTTTGGATTTAGGATCGAGGTTGGCAATAAAAAAACAGAACATTTTATGCTTTTTGAATAATATCATGTAAATTGGCGGAAACAGACAGCTTACCATATATACGAATGTTAAAAAAAGTTCTAGCTTCAAATAAAAATTACATAATTGTTATAAAAATGTGTTTTTTATACTCTTGTTTTATTGAAATTGCGATTTTATTTATTTTAAGGGAGCTTATTAAATTTTTGACTATAGGAAGTTAAAATCGGTTGTAATGATGATAAACAAATTCAATATAAAATTGTACAACAACTACAAATATTTATACAATTAAAAATAAAATTTATGACTTAATCATCTTAATTTTGTTTTATTGTACATTTATCTTTATTATTAGCAATTTCAGATCAGCTTGCGGGGTAGTCAATAAATTTTCATTTTACAACATTTTTATATTTTTGGTTGCATATTTATTCGGTAAAATTTAACGGTAAAAATTTTTATACCAAAAAAAGTCGCATTACTTAAAAAAACAAAAAGTCTCTAGTTTGACACATTAAAGGTATGCAGGGCTTCTTTACACCTTATTTTGTGTT
The DNA here is from genome assembly GCF_057557595.1 of Rhyacophila brunnea. NCBI lineage: Eukaryota > Metazoa > Arthropoda > Insecta > Trichoptera > Rhyacophilidae > Rhyacophila > Rhyacophila brunnea. The sequence continues at coordinate 340,273 of NW_028232775.1, forward strand.
AAAAATTGCACAATCGAAGTAATATCATTTAAGATCTTCAAAATTTGTTATATAGTTTACAATTGAATTTTTCATAGTTTATATTATGTTTTAGATTTTGAATACGTTGAACATACTTCAAATAACTTGATTTTCCCCTAATAATAAATTTTTATGAATAAGGTTTTGTAATTAAAATGATTTAACTGTTCATAGGATTTCGCTAGCAAAAATAGTTATTTTTAAGCTCAGTTTTTCATGTGAAAAAATTAATATCGTAAGGATATACTAGTATATGGCGTCTGCTACACCAATCTATTTTTAATGGGATTATATGAGTATAACTCTATAAAAATTTGCGTGTAAATAGTAAAAAAATAATCTTTCCGGGTTTCACTTGGTGTAGAAAGTTCAGTGTAATTTATTTTTACATGTTCATCATAATAATTTCAATTTTTTAGCATCAAACAACTTCGATAGACACCACTTAGCATAAAATTTGTTTTCATATTGACTTTCAAGTCAAGCAAACATAATTTTTAATCACATAGTTTTTTTTCGCATTTTAAAAAAAGTATTAACATGTATTTTTTATACAGTAAATTTATATTATTTTTAATATGTATTTTTATATGCAGCTACAATTTTTGTTTGTATGTACTTTCAGATTGTATTATCAGGTAGGGAACCTTTTTATAGTTATACTATTGTAAACAATGTTAAATTTTCTTATTTTTATTCTAAATTAAAATATTTATTGTGGACAACACTGAATATGTTTACAGAAAAAGATTGGTAAATATATATTATGCGTTTGAGATTTGATTTAGCCACATATGTTTCAAAAACATATGCAACTATCAAAATCACAAAAAAACCATAATAAAAATAATCAGAAACTACATATGATGTACATATGTTGTTTCTATATATATTGCTTTAAAATGTTGAGTCTTCTGTGAAAACCCATACTAAACAACGATATTGTATGATAAGAGTTTACTTGCAATCATATCTCATATTTTCATTGCATTTATTGTCTGTATATGGATTTAATCTTAGAACGATTAAACAAAAGAGCAATAAGTGAAATATTATCTCTTTGTTTTTATATTAGAATGCGCTGAAAAAAACGTATTTCTTATCACTATAGCATTTAAACAATAATTTTGTATACTTAATATAATTTATGCATAATAGATAATCAGTTCAACAAAATGTCTTATAAAATTTGAATATGGGCCATGACTGCATAAAAATAATTTTACTAAAAAACTTTCCTTTCTAACTAAAAACGTTAAGATAGCTTCATTATTTTTATTTTAGTATATAGTATTTTTTTACACCATAATAGTCAAGAAATTACAATTAATCGTCTAATCTATATATAACTGCAACAATTTATATTAAAAACTTTAAAAGTTATTCTATATAAATTGAAGCTGCATGTATCTATTTATGTCTAAGAATTTTTAGTATAATTAAAATTTGGGGAACTTATGATACAATGTTCATAAATTTCTGGCGAACACAAGATATTTCGATATTAAACTGGCAAAAAACAACATACATTCTTTAAGAATTAATTTTTAAAGAAAAAATTAATATGCCGTTGAAAAATCATCATTAAAAAAGGTTGAAACTTATTTATGCAAAGAAAATTTAGAAATATATATATTTTAAAATGCAAACTTTCGATTTTGAAGAGAATTTTGTTGCTTTTTATGCACAAAGAAAGCAAAAATCATTGAAAAATTATATAATCATTCAATATCTCGAATTTAATATATATTAATGCATAAAACAGCTTAATTTATTTTAGAATTGCAAGATAAATACCAGTACTTTATACAAAGACTTTAATTTTATTTTGCATAACTAGTATAAATTTACATTCTTTCATTGATAAAGCACACATCGTAACACCACTCGAAAAAAAAATGCAAAATCTAAGTGTAAATTTTTTAAGGTATAAATAGATATTCCGTAAAAGACAGGATAAATATGCTTTTCTATATGATTTCCACAAATTTTTTTTTTAAGATTTATTGGATATAGAAGCAAAAGATATAATTATTTTTTGCTATCTATAATGTAGGATTTTAGTTAAACCTAATTCATTCAAGTTTTTTGTAAATTTCATGGCTTATTACAATATTTATTGGTTTATTTCTCTATTGTAAAAACTTTAATTTACATTGGAGTATATTTAAAAAGTTTTATTTATGTAAATTCTTTTTTATTTATGGGCTAAATTCATAGTTGTAATTTTTTTTTCACAGACACATCTTGCTTGTATATCTGCGTGCACAGAGTATTTATACTTTCGGTTATCTTCCCCTCTCCAAAGTCTTCTTCAATACTTCTCCTATTTTGAGACATATTAATTCAAGAGTTTTCAATATAATCCCAAGGTTATTATATATACCCTGATCCTATTCGTGACATCTAGTTCCTTCAGGTACCTTTATATTATCCTGAAATCACAACTTACCATGTTATAACATAAAAAATCGTTTTCTTTTGCTCTTGTATATAAATTACAGCACAGATGCTATAAAGTCATGTTTTTACAATTTTTCGTTTCTTACTACGTTTATATTGATAATACTTGTTACGCCAATTTCTATTAGAGTACAGCAGTTCTTCTTTTCATCATATACTAAAATATCAGGTCTTATATTCGATAATTTGACGTCGGTTTTTATTCTTGTATCTACTTTGATCTCCGTGATTTGGTTTTTCATTTTTTCTTCTACAATGTGTCCTCAGACTGTCTTAGCTTTTTTGAAATTGAATTTTCTACAGAGTGTCTGCAGGTTGTCTTGGCTTTTTTTAAACAGCATTTTCTATCCGACATGTTTTAGATAAATCTTACAATCTCGTTGTGTCTTCTTGTATGGTCATATAAATGCTCTTTTTACATCTAACTGCTAAGTATTAGACAGTTTTAATAGAGTCGTTAAACGGCGGACATCTTGATCTTTCTCCAAAGAATACTTTTCTATCCTGAATAAATACAGATCTTAGATGATTCTTATGGTCAGATATTGCATATTGTAGCCACTTTTAAAGTTCTAATAAAGCATGCGTTAAATTTGAGGCACAAATAAGACTTTTGCATTTGGTGTTACTTTTTGTATTTTACAAAATAAACTCTCTTTTGTTTTTATTCAGTGTTGAAGGATCAGTGTCCACGGGTCCTGTTTTGTTTTGAGGAATTCATTTATTACGAATAGTTGGGATGCATTTTCTTTTATAAATTACAATATTGCAGCTTTTTTCGGTGATTGTAATCTTTCTTGGCTCAAGGTTTAAAATGTGGTAGAGTATTCTTTCGGATTTATACTCTGTATTTTCTAATCCGCATTCTAGCTTATTTCTTTTGACATATAATCTTTCTTTTTTACATGGTTTCAAGTGTATTCCATTTTCTATTAGTATCCGCCTAATTCCATCGTCAAGCTATCTAAAGTCTTCTGGTTCTAGCTTTAAAAAACCCACGTAGTATTTTATCAGTTTTATCTCATATTCATCAATAACTTTAATTTTTTTTTACAAAATAAGTTTTGTTTTGAATGTGCCATATGCTCTTTCTAGTATTTATTTTCAAATTTTATCCATTGTTTCGGGGTAAGTTCTCGATTCGTAGTCTTCCAGTATAACAAGATATTTATATCCATATTTTCCGTATGAGGAGGAAATATCCTTGCAATTTATGTTGTGAGTAGATGATTTGGCTACGTTTGTTTCCATATCGATAAATCTGAAGAATTGTGTTGCTTCATTGGTCATTAGTATATAATAACTTTCTTCTTTACCGAAAATTTTATAATCATCAATGAAAACAAAATGATTAGTTGTAAATGCCTTCTTGTTGAGGTTAATGGATATTGATAGGAACCTTTTTTTTTATTGGCGGCTTAGCGGATCCATACAAAGAACAAACAGTAGTGGAGATAAAATATCCACTTGTAAAATCCCCTTTTCTATTTTTCACCACCATATTTCTTCATTCTGCATGTGAAGCTTAAATCGAGGTTTTTTGCGTTTGGGTATAAAGACGATCATCCATTCTTGTATGTTAAGATTTTTTAAACAGGGCAGAAGATACTCGTGGTCGTATGAATCAAATGCTTTTTTTATGTCGAATACCTTACGTGTAATTCATAATTGTGTTCATTGAACATTGCAACGTATAAAATTGCCTGCTTTTTATCTCCCTGTACCCTTCTGAACGTCCCAAGTTGGTTTTTCAATATTAGGTTTTGGTATTTGACATCTATTGCGTTATCATTATGACATTTAAAGTCGTAAATTTGTATAAGTTTGACATGCATGTTATAGGCCTGAATTCCGATCCATTTAAAATTTTTTGTTTGGGTATGAAGGTATGTGATTCCTGTGTAGATCCAAATTTTAACCTTTTTTTTTCAAAGCATATTAATTTGATCGTTTCATATTTTTTTGGGTGCAATTTTGTAATTTTTTTGATGAAGAAGTTGTATATACCATCGATTCCAGCAGCTTTCCAGTTAGGTAGACAGTTGACGATCTGAAAATATTTAGTTTCAGATATAAAAACCAAAGAAGGTATAGTGTCTTTTCTAGTGCGTATTTGCGCAGGTCAGTTTTGAAGTACATAATTTTTGTGCTTTATGTGCAAATATTTGACAATAAATTTGCAATATTTTCTTTTTCTGCCATGATTTTCAGTTTTCTGTAACTTTCATTGCTCTTTAAATTTGTCTTTTGTTGACTTCGAACTAGCAGTTTGTTTTTGCAAATATTTTTTTTTTAATATTGCTATATGTTTATTTAATGTCCATATCCTATTTTTATTGTTACTAATCACTTCAAAGACATCATTTCTTTTGTCAAGTATCTTGTTTTGTTGTCTCATATATTTTTCTTGGAAACATTGTCTCACTTTCTGAATGTTTCTTATGTTTCTTGCGTAAGATTTGAGAATTATGTTTATTTGATCGTACCTTTTTTATTTTTTCTTCCTTTATTAATGCGTAGTCTAATCCTTCCTGGGCAGGTTTCAATGTAAATTTTTTGTAACTCTTTTGAAAAGCTTGTAAGATAATTGCTATATCGCACAGGATTTTTTTTAGGGGCGGGGGGTCGAAATGTGATATGTCAATTTCCCGCTATATTCAAACCGTCAATTATTATGCTTTTAACTCTTGTAGATGATATTTTTCTTTTTCTCGGGTGGTTTACGTTTTCTTTATTTTCCATTTACGTCAGAGCTGTAAGAAATATTTTTTTGTATCTATCGAGGTTAGTGCAATGACATAGTGTTTTAAAATTCTATTCTCGAGTGCTATTATATCTTCTTTTTTTATTTCTTTGAACTTTCGGACGTGTCTTCTTTCCATTATTAATTTGCAGAACATTTGATGATTTGGTTTTAATTTCAACATGCTCATATCACAGTTAAAGATACTTTTGCGACTCTTAAGGAACCATTACCAGCCAGATCTTGATATTCTTCAATATATTTAAAGGCCGAGGTGTAAGCCTCTTCAATCCAGTGCTCTTTCTCGGCGGCTGTATTCTTGCAGATGGGTATAAGAGTTAGAAGAGTCGTGGTATGAATGCATGTGAACGCGTGAGTTTCAGGCAACATGTGGGTTATGATTAGAGTTACAGGTTCTGTCATTGAATTTTTAACCTTTTAGTTCTCCTATCTGGTTTTTCTTTATCCCATGTTTCTGTTATCGCAAATAAAAATTTTTAATTTTATTTCGATTCTATAAATTTTCATAATTTTATATGAGATTCAAAAGACTTATATAGCTCTCTCATTGTTAATTTGATTTAAAATCTTTATTAGAATTAAATTACTTGATTTCATGGTGTTTTCGTAGTGGAGTTGGCATATTTAGAAAGGATCTTGTAATATAGCCAGTTAATGGCTACTTAGTTATATATACTTTAATTAAATGAACTTAGGGCTATCTGTATATATCATGTTCATTAAAATGATAAAAGTCTAGAAAAATAAATATAATCGTATAAAACAATACATCACGACAATTAGCTTTCTTTTTTAACATATTCAAAATTCCGTATTTTTTAATTGGATAAAGAGATTCTTTATGTATTGAATTTATTATATCATAATAATTCCACATATTTTATACGATCAAAATAAGGTCTGAACATTCGGAACTTAAGAAATTTCTATATACATACTTTTTTTTTTATTAAGAATTCCTGGGTAAACTAGTTTATGGCTATACCATTCGATCACAATCATCATATTAAAATTGTGAAATTGCATAAAAATTGTTTAGATAAGCTTTTCATTACGTATAATCCTAGTTACACAAATTATTAATCTATACATTTAAAAAAATTCATATTTACTTTTTAATATTTTATTGGATTTGTCATTATTTTATGAACGTTTTGACATATGTTTTTACATAAAATACAATAGACTTATCCGATCTAATAGAGTAAATGTAATTTACTAAGATTTTAGAACGAAACACAATTAAAATGGATCAATACTAGATAAAAAAAGACGGCGGGAAAATACTCGCGGTATATAGAGTAAAAAATGATATTTCAGAATTCATAGGGATAATATATAATAACAAATAAAGATAAAAATTACTACTGATTTTCTATTTAATATTTTACTAAAGTAATCATAATTATTATTACAAATTTTTATGAAATTTGATATATTATATTTTCTATTAGCAGTATTCGAATTCAGTGATGATATAAACGAAACAGCTAAAGTGGGAATATAAAATATAAATAGACAGCGGAAATTTTTTTCGTGTTTAAAAACCACAAATCGAATATAAATATTAATGCTTTTTTAGGAATGGCTTACATCCTTTAAACTTATATTTAAGAAATCCATACATTTTATTTTTGCAATTTTGTTATAATTTCGGATTAATTTTCTTGGAAAACTAGCGTATATTAAAGTATAACATTCTGTTATTATCATTTTTTTATAGTAAAATAAAATATAAATATTAAGACTATTATTGTGAATTTATGTTCATTTTTGACTCAACGTATATTTTATAATGCTTAAATTTCGATTTTTGTAAAAGAAAAAAATATATACGGAATTTTTACGATGACATCTTTAAATACATTAGCATTAAGGCTTTCTTTTATGCATATAACACCGCAAGAAATTATTATTTATAATCAAATGAATTTTTTTACGCAAAAATAGGATCAAATATCATGTTATAATATTTTTACATATTAATTATTATGGCGTAAATAACTTACACTTTATCAGCTAAAAATATATGCGCACATTGAAGCAAAATTAGATTCTAAATAAAAAAGAAATTTAAGAAATAGTACGTATTTTTCTGATAAGGTCTAAAATTATGGTATTTTAATTGTACTTTATAAAATTTTTTTAACAAAAATATCCTAGATCTTCTTTAAAAACTATATCAGATAAATAAAAATGCTTATAATAATCGTAGCAAATAACATATGGACCAACAGTAGCTCTTAAATTTCTAGGCCAATTTTTTTCACATTATATTTTGATATATATCTACAATTATAATGAATAGAGATTTAAAAAAATAATTATTTTCTTAAAAAATGTAAATCATATAACACTAAATTATCAACACTTAGTCAACAAAATTTACAATAAATATTTTCATCGTAAAAAACCCAAGACAATTTAGTCTATATAGAAAAGTGCATGGGTTATTGTATAAGATTCACAATTTCAAATTTACTTTTCGATTAAAAATATGATTTTTAAAATACAGGTGTCGATGTTTTTAATAAATATATTACTTTAGATTTTTTATTTTTAAAATATTTATATTTTATTCTATTTATTTAATTCGGCCATAAAGGCTTTGTTTTGGTAGTAACAACATTAATATCTGTGATCATAGGATATTCAGTGCTAAATTTACATTTTGTGTCTTTTTCTGTAAAGTTTTTATTCGTGTTCGTTTGTATTTATATTAATATCATAATATAATTAAATATTTACCACTTCTTTTTTACTGTCCATATATTGTTATGCAATCAATATTGAATATAATATTTATGATTGTGCTTTTTTTTCAATAATTTTTGTATTGAATAACTAAATTCCTTGCTTTCTTCAAAATATATCTTTATATCAGGATTAATGACATTGGATGTGCAAGTTACAAAATTACATAAAAAATATGTTAGGGAGTTAAAAATCCCGGACATAATATAAGGAAGGTGCAAGCTCTCACACTTCACAAGATACTTTAATTTATCTCATTTGAGAGAAGAAAAGCAGTTGATAAAGATAGATCAGAAGGAGTCAAAAGATGCATCAAGGAGTTGTGCAATATTCCCAATGGCCTGACTAAGTATAAAATGATTAAGTTGATAACAGGAAACTTAAACCCTAAAAAAAATAGATTATATCTATGCGATAGTCTATTTCTATCAGATATCGAAGTATAATATCAATAACCAAAGTTTCGCATAATGTTTTTTCTTCTATTTATTCGGCATAAAAATATGTATAATGCAAAAATATTTTAAATAATTCGAATCTTAAATCTTTCTGTGTGAATCTAAGTATCTTATGCAATGAAAATTTCATAAAAAATCATATAAAATTTTTATATTTTGCGTTGTCTGAAAAATGAATTTTTTGAAAGAAATCAGAATTTTTTTTAGATTTTGTATTTCACATATACATTTTTGTCATTTTTCTTCTATGTGAAATTAATACATTCAAATCACAACTTAAAAAATACACCAAATGATTGACACATCTTTAACACGTTCGGAATGTGTATTTTTAAGTGATTTATAGCGATAAAAAAAACAAACGAAGACGTTTGTAAATTCTAAAGGGATTCGAATTGTAATTTTGCAAAAGAAAAAGAGTCAAACCAACAACAACTACTGCAATCTGTAATTTGAAACTTCAATTATGTTCCCATACAGTTTAAATAGAACGCGTCTTTTTGAGATCTATCATTTCCAATATTTTTTATCAATATGAACAGTTTTATCTGAAGAATTTAGTGGTTTAGCTTATGAATATTTAACACAGAACTTAAGTTTATGTATATTATAATTAAAAAATCGAATTGATAGTATAAAAGCATATTCATACAACGTAAGTTGAAAAAGCTACATAGGAGCTATCTTATATCTTTTCTATATAATGTATGTTAACACCTCAATATTACAATGTAATATGCTTTTTAAAAATGAAACCATTATAAACACAAAATCCAATTGATGCCATTCTTTATATAAAATGCAAAATATCTAGAATAAGGAGCATCAGAAAAATCATTTTTAAAATATTATAAATTTCTTTTGTGACAACATGTATATTGTTTTTAACATTTGGGAATAAAGCATGTGTTAGAAATAATATATAATTAAGTTTTAATTTTTTTATTATAATCAAAACTCTATTGATGGATAGTATTAATTGGGTCAAGAATATTTTTTTTCTTGGGTTTAAAGTCTTAGACTGCCATGAAACCATAGAATTCTTAGAATTGCGCCACGTTTATACTTGTATGCATTTCTGGCTCCTTAATAACATGGCCTATATGAATGTTACAATAATAACCGTATAAATATCAATCAGTTTACAAATTAATTCAAAATCGTTTTCCAATATGAGTATTACATGGAAAACTAAAATTTATATTTCAGCATAATCAAGAATAATAAAACATGTAGAAACGAACATAAATTACCTAAATTTACGCACAAATAAGACCATTCAATTTTGGCAATGTTAAACAGGATTTTCTAAACTTGTAATTTTAAATAAGTGTTTAAAAATTTAATATTTGATTTTTTTTATAGTTTTAATTCTTAGATATTAAAAATTGCAAAATGAATCAAGCTTAAAAAAGAATCACATCTAATAAAACATAGATATCATAAAAAAATAGGTTTAAATTATTAGTTTTAAGATTGCATAATATCTAAATAAAATGGAATAAAAGCAAAAATACAAAGATAAAATGTGCAAAGAAATATTTAAACTATATTCAACTTGGTTTTATCAATATAATAATACTATCATATTTTTAGCATTATCCGCTGTATCAGACAAAAAATTTCTGCCAGAAAACAGGAAAGAAAAGTCTTCTCTTGCAGGTAATACACAGTAAAATCATTGATTTCCTAGGTCGCTGGAATTTTTATATAAATATGTGTGAGTTTAGGTTCACTCATTTGTAATTCGAATCCACCGATTTTTTTATTTTTTAGAACTACTAATAGACTTCGTATAAAAGTTGCGCAAAATTCTGTTTATCAAACCTCGATATTTGCTCTATTCGATATTTATAATTTCCGGGTTAGTTTTTTAAGTGAAATAAATTACAAAAAATGATAAATTATACCAATAAAAGACATTCTTTTTATATCTATTTCTAATGAATAATATAGTTTAAGATGTTAAAGAATGATTGTATCAATAAAATTATATCTATAAATAAAAAACAATTCAAATGAATAAATAGATAAATATACAAAAATATATATTTTTTTACATGATTTTTATTAGAGTTGATCGTAGTTACCAAATGACTTATTAAAAAATATTTACCTGTGATTGAACCTTTTATCCACTAAGTATATCACTAGAGAATATTTTCAAACTTGTATTCATTATCTAAATAATAATTAATTCCTTAAAAATTTTTTTAAGCTGAAATTGAATATAAACTAGAGCAAATCATAAAAAAAAATCAATGTTTTTTTTTCTGGAAAAATGACGTGTTCATGTTATTTGTATAATAAATCACTATTTTAATACTGTATGTATTATTTTATGTATTTTTTTGATATTTTATATCTAATGAATAAATAGTTTCCATGTTTTTTTCGTTAAAAATATAAAAAACAGTATGCATAGTACCGTGAGGCTATTCTTTTGTGTTAATAGATATTAATGATATTTATATTATTGTTTATCTCAAATATATTGTCCTTGTTTTCTTATGCATAGTGATTTCACAATTCGCCTTACTTTCAGTATTTCATCGTACAAAGATTTGATTATTTTATCATTCAAAAATTTGTTTGCCTACTTCTGTACTTGCTAGTATGCACATATTTTTTTACAATACAATTTATTCTTGAAAAAGGATCGGATCTTGCATAACTCTCTTAAAATATACACCATATATAAATATATAGCAAAAATACATTTATGTGCCCCTCTATGAAAATATTTGTTCTGTTTCTATTTTCACAGAAGTCACGTTTTCCTTCCAACAAAACAACACATCCAAGCAATTTCGTATTTTTTTATATCAAAACCATTTCAAAATATACTAAATTATATTCTGTGTGCTTTTAAGCTAAAAAAATACATTTTATTATTTTGGATGATCTTATAGACCCACACTGATAAAAAGTTCTTTGTAAAAGAAAAAATAATTTACATTCTCGTATTTTCTATTTTTCATGTTTAAATAAAAATCATCCAATTAATATACATTGTGCTGATATATATCTGATTTACATTAAAAAGATGGATCGTTGTTTTACTTTCTATTAAACCGATTATTGCTTTATTATCAAGAGAAATTTTTTCGAGTAGGTATATACAATTTTTCTGCCTATTTTGTGTGCACTTTATGAGCAATATTTTATTTTGATTTCAATTATTTTTATTTAGATTATTAGGATTTTAAAAATGAATTTGGATTTTTTTGATCCTACTTACCCTCGCTATATGTGTTTCTTATTATTCAAATTAGTATAAACCTTAAATTCATTATAAAAAAAGATTCTAATATTCTCACAAGGCCTTAGAGTGATATAATACAAGTATCTAATCTTTAATATAAATATAATTCTCTTAGAAGTTATAAACATTCATTACGTTTACACCAGTCTTTTTTTATATTTGTTGTTTTCTGGGTTACTTCTTCATATAATTGAATTATAAGCAATATAATATTTTTGTATTCGTAAATGATTTATTTGATAATATTTTACTTAGACCGTCATTTATAAGTGCAAAATTATATGGGAATAATATTATATTATAATTAATAAGACACTATCACGAATCTAACTTTTGAGAAGAAGAGCAGTTTAAAAGAAAGGATCAGAGAAAGGTGTAAAAGGATCTATCAAGAAGTTGTGCAATATTCCGAATTTCTGATCACGTCTAAATAATAAAATTGAAAAAAATAAACTTAACCCGTAAATAAAAAAACATTAGTATTATAATTATTATATTTTACAGCTTGAAAATATTTTTTTTTATTTAAAAATGTTTACTCTATCTTAAGATATTAATGCATATGATACCTTTATAATAATGGGGCAAATATCTATTAGAACCATGTTTTAATAAATATAGTGCATAAGCTGATAACTTTATGTTATGGCCCATAAATATGTTTGTCAGATTAGAAATACAAGAAATATCACAATTATGCACATTTTATTGTTAAGCGCTTAGAAAATTTTATAGAGACTTAATATTATTTTAAAAATATTAATACATAATAATACAAAAATTATTTAATTTCAATAACTTTTATAACACAAAAAAAAGATAATAAGGTTTATTTCCATAAGATATGCGTTAAAATTTTTGCAAAATAAATTTTATATTATCTTATTAGGTCTAAACAATCAGACTTCTATTTAAATTTATTTAATGTTTTTACATATCATACGGGCATAAATTTCTCTAAAATTATACACAAAGAAAGAAAATTTATGATCAGATAATTGTGATGCTTTGATATTTTTTTAAAATTAGACAAAAGGTATTTATAACTATTTTTATTATGGTATTATTAGCTTTTTTATGTAGTGATTGGGGTTAATTATGACATAGAATATGATAAGTTCATTTTTTTTATATATAGAAAAACAAAAACTATCATAAAAAATATTAAATGAAAATTATTCGTATTATATTGCAAAAAAGTCATTTGATCTTATACATCATTACGTATTTTATATATGTAACCCATTTTATTTACTACCAATAAGAAGTGATGTTTAGTAATGTTTCTTTATGAATTTCAGCTTAACTTAAATCTAAGTCTTAAAAATTTACAAAAAATAACAATTCGATAACAATCTAATAATAAAAAATATTAATAATGAAGTTAAACCGAACCGTAACGACTTTTTTTTAAACCGTCGACTACTTAGGAAGCAGATGTAAATAAATTCTTGTTCATTTATAAACAAGAATACACAACGAGAATGTTTTATATCTTCACTTCTTATTTGCAAGAAAATGCAAAATTTAAAAAAATCAAGAAAATCCGCAGAACTCAGTGCAGTAAATAATATAAAACGAATTTTTGGAAATCAAAGTAGAGACAAGAATAAAAACAGGCATCAAATTATCGAATGAAAGACCAGATATTTTTGTATATGACAAAAAGAAGAACTGCATCCCTCTGATTAAAATTGGCGCGACAATTATTGACAGTATAAACAAAGTTGAAAACGAATAATTACGAAAATATGACCTGTAACATCTGAGCTGTCATTAATATACACGTGCAAGACAAAAATTATCCCACACGTTATAACATGGGACGGTGTGGTGACATGAAATCATAAAAGGTACCAGAAGGAACTAGATGACACAAACCAGGATGAAGCATATATTCATACCTTGGGATTGAAAAAAACCCTAGAATTAATAGGTCTCGAAAGAAGGAGGGTATTGAAGAAGGCTTTGGAGACCAGAAGATACCCGAAAGTATAGATACGCTGTGCGTGTAGAGAATCAAGAAAGCTGTGCATGAGAACAAAAACTAAAATTACGAATATAAATTTAGCCCATAAATAAAAAATACCATTTAAACAGCAATAATCTATATGATATGATTATGGATGGAGTGGTTACAAAATATCATAAAAAATATGTTAAGGAGTTAAAATCCCCGACCAAGTAAAACCATACATGCAAGCTCTCACACTTCGCAAGACAATTGAACTTTTCGCATTTGATGAAGACAGATCAGGGAATGGGTCAAAAGATGCAAAAAAAGGTTGTGCAATATTCCCAATAAGCTAGCCACCTCTAATCGATAAAATAACTAAAAAGAAACTTAACATATAAATAAATAATTTAAAACAGCAAAAGACAATCGTATAAATACCACAGGCATATATTAGTAACTCTATATGTGTAGATGTTCCTCTTTTTTAATAATACCAACTTTTTTACATTTAAATATTCATGTATTTTCTTAACATTCTCTAGCATCAGGAATATCCGTAAAGATTGAATTGTAAAAGTATTGCCATTCTCTTTGCACACAAGTATAAAGAGCTGAGTATATTTCTATGAAATAGTATCCGTACCATAAAAAAGAATGAGTTCATTGCATTTTCCTAGAATTTATGCAAAGCCAATAAAATTTTCTATATCTTGGAATTATAAATAAATTTTTTAGCTATTTACATTTTTAGTATAAATAAATTGCTATATATATGAATAATTTAGCGAAAAACCTAAAATTGTAATTCGGATTCTTTGATTTATAAGAAGTATTTCATAATGGATATTTGATATCGAAATGTTATGATCTGAAGTATTATTCTACGAATAAAATAAAAAAACAAAAAAAAACTGAATTTATTAATTCTTTATAAAGATTTTTTTCTATTGTATTGTTTTTTCAAAAACTAAAAATAGGGCAAGTAGTAGAACAATGTAATTTTTTTGTGTCCGAATAGCGCTAAAGATTCGATAAAAAGAATAAATGAATTAGCAATGATGATCAATGGGTTTGCAATATCATCTTAGAATATAGCTAAGGGCGTATATTCACGCCATCTTAGTGCTAATGTTAAAAAAACAATTGGTATGGATTCATAAAATGTGATAAAATACACCATTTTTAAATGTTTGCTATAATCTACATATTAAAATTTTTTTAAATTCATTTTATAAATTGATTATTTGCCTTTCATATTTATATTATATATTTAATATATAATTCATCAGCTTAAATTCTATAAACACATGCTATCACATTTTCTTTTTATTTATTTTATCCGTTTAGACGTGGCTAGCCCATTGGGATATTGCACTCATCCTTGATGCATCTTTTGACACCTTCCCGTGATCTATCTTATCAACTACTCTTCTTCCCTCAAATGAGATGAGTTCAAATGTCTTGCGGAGTATGAGATCTTGCATGTATGCTTCTACTTCGTCCGCGATTTTTAACTCTTTAATTTATTTTTTATGATATTTTGTGACCACCCCATTCCAAGACATTTTATACTGTTCACATTATTATTATTATATGCATACATAATTATTCATAATTGCGGCGGTAGATATATATTTAGCAGTACATTGCAGAAAATTAATATAAATTCATGAAATAATTTATTAAAGAAAAGTTTAAAGTGTTGATGCTAGATATTAAATGTTAATTTCATTCACACTTGTGTTTTAACTGTTTCAATGAAGCGAGAAATTTAATCGCTTTCCCTTAGTTAAAAAATACATTGATATTTGAATATTAAATAATTTGTTGATAGTTTAATGATTTTTTATTATTTTTAAGAAACAAGCTAAACTTAAGACGGTAGATTGATATAGTTATATCGTTGCTTCCTTCAAACACAATCTCTTAACAAGCTACTACTTCTAAAACTTATAAATTTATTTTCAATCCCAGTCCACAATTTATATCTCTTTCAATCTTATCTCTCTGAAAACTTCCATTTCATTGCTTATTATTATGTGGTCGAACCCGACCCATATTTAATGTTTCTTTCAACCTCATTCCCTTTACAACCACACCTTTCTAAAATTATGAGTCCCGTAGTATTACCAGCCCATATTAAGTATCATATTCACAACCATCATTTATATATCTTCCCCTTTCATCTTTTATTAATTCCATAGTTTTCCTTTCCCCTATTTGATTCGAATGTGCACCTCCCGTTAACATCAACTCCTTAATTACTACAAATTTATTATAATGTTTATGATTTCATCTTTGTGACATAAACAGATTACGAAATATAAAAAACATTATAATCTATTAAATTAACACGATTAAAAGTATTTTAATATATTCAGATAAGTTTTAAAGAACCACACTTATTATAGATTTTTAGTGTATTCAATTGTGTGCTCTCGAGTAGAAATTGCTTGACATATTTTTTCTTGAAATGATCATTTTTTATATTTTATTTAATTTTTGAAAATGCATTACATCAATTTATAAAAATCAAAATATTAGAAATTGATTTTAATTTATTCTAAAATATAATTCTTGACAATTCAATAGACATATAATCTTTTGCGGAATTCTTGTCGCACAAGTCAAATTAAATGTCAGAGAATGTAATATGTTTATATATTGTGGATCTGGAAAGCACCAGGATTCAATTGTAAATTTTTATTATTAATTTTCTCATTATTCTGTATAATAAATGCTTTCAATTCAAATTCTTTTTGACAATATGATCGATCACATACCAAATTTAATCAATTTAAAATAAATGGTTGTATTTACGACAATAAAAATATATGTGAACATTCCAATATCAAAAAAATTTAAAAAATAAAATAATACTCTCATCTGGTTATTAACTCCAATGAACTTGTTTGTTTTAGTAAATATTTAAATCTTGTTTTAATATTTTCCTATAAATCGTGTATTCGCTCAAATTGTGATAAAAAGTTAGCCCCTCTATACTTATTTTGATGATAATAAAAGCAGATAATTTTGTTTTTAAATGATAAAAATATACATTTAAATCAAGATCACTGGTGGAACTTAAATATGCGATTCACTTCTGTATGGTGTTCTTTTGTCGTTTAAAATTATTTAAAAAATGTTTTTTATTTTTTAAACCTCCCTATACAACCACCATATGCATAATATATATTTTCCTTTGATGTTTTATAAAGTTAGCTTTTTAGTACAACTAATTATTCTTATAAATTCCATTTAGAGCTTTTCTTCTTCTATAATAGATTTAAATCTCCTATTGTAGTAGAGGAGTAACTTCTTTGAAAATAGTCTGTCATTGTTCTATTATGTTCAATTAAAGCTTTTCTTCTTCTATAATAGATTTAAATTTTCCATAAATGTAGTAGAGGAGTAACCTTTTTTGTAAGTAGTCTGTCATCGTTCTATCATGTTCATTTAAAGCTTTTCTTTTTCTATAATAGATTTAAATCTCCTATATGTAGTAGAGGAGTAACTTCTTTGAAAATAGTCTGTCATTGTTCTATTATGTTCAATTAAAGCTTTTCCTCTTCTATAATAGATTTAAATTTTCCATAAATGTAGTAGAGGAGTAACCTTTTTTGTAAGTAGTCTGTCATCGTTCTATCATGTTCATTTAAAGCTTTCTTCTTCCATTAATCATGTAACACTAAACTTTTTGTAAGTAGTCTGTCATCGTTCTATCATGTTCATTTAAAGCTTTTCTTCTTCCATTTATAGTTAAATCTTACATTAATGTTGTAACAATAAATTTTTTTTTTGAAATATTCGAATGTTCTTTATTTTTTTCAATGATCTGAAATTTCAAAATTGAAAAGAAATCAATAAAAAGATATGATGAATTTATAAATTACAAATAAAAATTTCACAAAAGGACGCGGTTGATTTAAATATTTTAAAAATCTATAATATTTATAGAACCATATGGCTTTTCTTTTATTTAAAAGTGATATTGCACTTATATTCAAATCAGTTTTGTGATTGCCTCCTTTTTTCTTATCTAGATTTTTTCTTGAAATCTTTTGAAAATTATAAATATTTTGAAAATTATACCCTTCAGTATCAGAAATGGAAGCTAGTCGTAGGAATAAAATTATTTTTATATCAATCGCGGTCGGTGTGTTAATACTCCTTGTAGCGGGTGGATTTTGGTTAAGAAATTTTTTTATTGGTAAAATCCAAATAAACAACAAGATTGCTGAATACGAATTTACTAAGACATATGCAGAAAAATTAAAAGAAGCAAAAGAAGCTTTAGCCAAGGATGAAAAGAATGAAAAACTAATCCAAGCTTTCTTAAATCTCAAACAAATTACTTCTAAAAAGATGAAGCTTACCGATGACGATTATGTGATCAAGAATCTCATTGAAACAGTCTATGATTCTAAGCCACTAGTTGACATACTTTTAAAAACCGATAACGCACAACCTGAAATCAAGTTTGTCAAAGAATTGGTATCCCACATTGTTCTCTGCCTTGATAAGAATATTAAACTAGCAACCTACAAAACCTTTATAACCGAAACTCTATTCAAAGACAATAAAATTGGTGACGTAACTTTAACAGAGTTTATGAAAAAAAAGGACTTCGATAAATCTAAAGTTCAAGAAAGCGTCAACGATAGTTTTATAGTCGCGTTCGAAAAAATGATGTCTGATGCGAACCGGCTTAAAGACTTCGAAGAAGTAGAGAATAAAATGCAGGGCAAAACTACCCAATCCACACCATCCCCTGCTGCATAATAACATGGCTAGCATTTAGTACGGTATGATGAATTCAATAAACGATTAAAAAAACATCCTTTTAAACTTTTATTTAATTTCCTATTATTAAATGACTCTCTTTTCGTTTCCATAAAAATATCACGTCTATATTCCATTTACTATAACCACGTTAACGCATCAATAAAGCAGATATTCATACCATTACACATCGTTTAATATATTTAGTCCACATTTATCAGTTCAAAACTTCGATTTAGTTTAAATTCACGGATTAGATCGATTAGAAGAATATACTATCCATATGGATATTTTGTTTATTTTGCCAGAATTTCTAATATTTTATATTTGCAATACACAAATACTTAACAATATATTAAAAAAAAAGAAGAGAAATAACGACATTTTAAATGTGAATCGTTCACAACATCTTAAAAAGAAAAATTCCAAAAATATTCTTGGTATGATGCTAGCGTCTGTAAATCAGATCTATAGTAAAATTGTCTCCGTCAAGTTATTTTAAGATTAAAAGCTTTCTTTACTTTGTTTAAATACCTTTGTTTGCTGTATCTTCAGTAGAACAATTTAATTCTAGCCTTCTGAATGCACATGTTAATAAAATTAACAGATCTAAAACAATATATTATCATCATCTATATTACACGTCTAGTATTAAAACAGTACTGATGGCTCTTTGTAAATACAAAGTTTAAACATACATATAATTCCATGCTAAAAGGTAGAAATAGTGCGGATATTTTAAAAAAATGTCATAAATAGTTTCCTATATAGTTTCGTATATATACATGTTTAATTACAATTATGTAATTTATTATAAAAACAGCAAATATGGTTTCTTAAATTACTTAAATAATCAAATAAGTAGAATTATTACGAAGATTAATAAGAAAATAGCAGAGATAGTTTCTTAAATTACTTAAATAATCAAATAAGTAGAATGATTGCGGGGATTTAATAGAAAAACCGAAAAAAAATTATTATATGTATAAAACTACTGATTTATAAACAATCTTTACCTAAAAAAGCCAAAAATTACCACATTCTATAAATAATATGAATCACTACCATTTAAACAAGCTTTAATATAAATTTCATAAAAAAATTTTATCTCAAATATAATATATAGAGTAAAAATCAATGTATACATTCATAATAGAAATTGTAAGCATATTTGATATATTACATGAAACAAAAAACACAAAAACTGTATGGCCGAGTCTGAATCCAAAATATATCTAAGAAATTATAGACTTTCGATGCTGTTGGTAGATTTTTAATGATTTTTGGTGTTTTCAATCAATAAATATCAACAAAATTCACATATCCTTTAATGAATGTTTTTACTTTTTTTTGTTTTACGATTTCCATAATGTCCAATTTCAAACTTTGCTCGAAATTGAAATACAAGAAAACGAGAATATAACAAAATATGAAAAAAATCACAATAAAATTTGATCGAAAATAAGAACAAATATAAGCAATAACAATAAAAAATACTATTAGTAGCATCACAAATATAATGAGACTAAACATTATGCTATACAAACGGAAATCCCAAATAAAATTAGAACAAATATAAGCAATATCCATGAAAAATACTATTCGTAGCATCACAAATATAATGAAACTAAACATTATGCTATACAAAAGGAAAACCCTAAATAAAATTAGAACAAATATAAGCAATATTCATGAAAAATATATTCGTAGAGCTTATAATATATTGGAATCAAATCATACATTTAGAAGGAAAAAATGAAAATAAAAAGGAGCGGGAATAAGAACAAATATGTGAAGTATCAATGAAAACCACATTACATAGTATTGCACATAAATGAGACTACAAAACATGCTACACAGAGAGAAAAACAGTTTTCTTATTCGGTAAAGTATTTTATATCGGGATATAAACTCTTTAATACTTGAAATTAACAGTATAAAAGTATCAATTCACAAGAATTAAATAAATAAGCTAAAAATACATTTATTGCTTCTGTATAGAATCAACAAAATTATTTTAAAATAAATGTAGATATTTTCAAACAAGCTAGATATCAAAATAATCTAATAATAGTTATTTTGAAAGTTAAATTAATAAATATTCACAAAAAATCGAACTATTTTTAACTTACAGGCATAATATAATCCTTTAAATACATATATGGCATTAGATGCTATTATATAACTTTATATCATGTAAGTTTCTATATCAATAGGCTATAAATGCCAGCTTGTTCTGATTAAATTCATGCACAAACCTTCGTATTAAAGTAATATTAACACTTAGATATCATGTGCACAACTTAGACGGTAATTTAATGTGAAGAAATAGTTTCCGTGTTTAAGATAAAACATTAAATAAATTATAAATTCAAAAAATAATTATTTTATTCTATGCATATATTTCGTAAATCAACTACACATCGTGATTTTTTATTTTTAGTTAAAATATGACTGCAATCTAAAAATCCCATTTAAGCAGTTTTTATAACATTTTGAAAATAAAAATAATTATAACATCTAAGTTAAAAAAAGATTTATTATAACCGTATAAGTATTAGATTTAAATAGAATCGTTTCATCTTAAATTTTTAGATTCGGCGCAAGAACTTTATGCATAATAAAATAAAAATTGGTTTTTATTCTGTTATGCAATAAAAAAACTTATAAAAATAAATTATTCGTCGAAATCTTTCGTATAAAATCGTTTAAAATATTGCAGCGTTAGAATAGCCTTTTAGATTGATAATTCAGCATCTTGTGCTTTTACATGCATGCTACATTTGCTTATAGTAATCTATATATTAGTAAACATCTAAAAGAGGCATAAATCAAAAAACTTGGAAAAAAATCAAAATACACCAATGGTTTTTAATTTATAGATATTATGGCTATATTTGGAATCTGACTGGTCAGTTTTTTATAGCGGCGTTATCATTGGTTATTTCCAAAAGATGATTTTAATAAATAAAATATAGATGGAAAATAATTTTAAGATATTATTTTATTTATGTTGACAAAAATTATTCCATATGTTATAACATGGGACGGCGTGGTGACACGATATCATAGAAGGTACCTGAAGGAACTAGATGTCACCAACCAGGTTGAGGCATATATTCAAACATTGGGATTGAGAAAAACCCTTGAATTAATAGGTCTCGAAAGAAGGAGGGGTATTGAAGAAGACTTTGGAGAGGAGAAGATAGCCGAAAGTATAAATACGCTGTGTGTACAGAGAATCAAGCAAGCTGTGCCTGAGAACAAAAACTAAAATTACGACTATAAATATAGCCCTTAAATAAAAATCAATGATTATTTATGTTTATTTTTGATTAAACTGCTTATTTCCTCAAAAAGTCATGTGATATTATCTTTAGAGCAAACCAAATCAATACTTTTTACTATCTCTTTCTCTGCTATATATATATCCTCATCAACACCCCTTCCTTTCTCAAGACTTACTATCATTTCAAGTGTCCTTTTCAATCCTATAGTTTGCAAAAGAATTTACATATCTAAATATGTAAATATTAATATGGTTTTTATTTCTATTAATTAATGTTTGAAACTACATTTTGAAAGGATCATAGAAATTTAAATTTGCATGTCTTTTAAGATGCGATTTATCTAATTGCATAAATGTAACCCCATTCGATGACGAATAGCTAGAAAAATATGAAATTTGTACTTGTTAAGAATTTCTTTTTGTCTATATCGCATTATTTAAATTAAAATAGTTGGCTTTTCGTTGCTTCAAAAATCAATTTTGAATATCTATAAAAGATAGAAAATTTATCATTTTCGGTAATCAAGAAGATAAAACCCAAATAAATTTAAAAAGCGAATTCTTGGTAAAAAAACATGCGAACGATTAAACTAAGTTTTACGATATTATTAAACTAATTCGTATTATAATATAAAAGAACTCATAATCATTTAAAAAGTAAATTTCTTATGGATTTTTCCCATATTAGCTTATAATTAAACGTTGATTTAAACACTAAAGACTTAATTTTGTACAGAGAAGTTTAAAAAAAAATGGCGGAAAGAAAAAACACTTTTTTGACCAATGCAACAAATTTTTATAATTTATCAGTAAATAAATATAACGAAAAAGATTTAAACGTTTCAGGATGATATATCTGTAAAATAACTTGCACGATAGCGATCTAAAATTTGTCTATATTTTCTAAAACGTGATATTAAGAGGTAAATAAACCGTTCCTTATTTTATTGTGCATATAGAAATAATTATAGACATTGTGGGCTATCAGGTATCATTAAATTGATAAATTATGATTTACGTCAAATTGAGAAACCAGAACGCGATTTATTGATAATATTTCGTCTATAACTTTCTCTGGAGATAAAATCTTTATCTATATTAAATCTTGTGTATTTAATATTAAAAGTCTATATGAACTTGTTCGATTCCATGATAAATAAATTTTTACACATTATTGTCCTGGCGCCACTGTGGATTTTAAAAAAGCGATTTTAAAATTTTTATTAGAATTTAGAAGAAATTTACGTTTTGAAATTATTAGTTTAAGGAATAGATATGTGCTATTGATAGTAGATTTATTTTCATTGTCAATTTTATGAATATTTTTTTGGAAGGTTGGAATTACCATGTAAATTTTAATTTTAAATTGTTCAAAGTCGCTTTTTGGTATAAAGAACATATTTGTAAGAACAGTTTGCTTCTAAATATGTTAAAAGTCGTTGCAAAATTACTTATCGGTCAGTTTTATTATTCCTTAGTTCATATATGGTGTTTGAGTATATTTAGATACAGAAACAACAATAATTATAGTATGAAGGTTTTAACAAAGTTCAATGTTCTTTGTCCGAACTGATAGTACCTAAATTTCTGAAATTAAACGCTTAAATCATTTTGATTAATAATTTTTGATCGTAAACAATGGGACAAAAGCTGCTTTTTAAATCTTCATAATCAAATTTAGAATTCTAATGTCTTTTTAAAATATTTTAGGCAGTAAGCATAGTCATTGCGATAAATTTGTCATTAAAACTTTATTAAAATTTTTTTGTTACAAAGGATTTTACACAGGTTTAAAGTAACTAAATAGATAAAATTAATAATATCGTAATAAAACACTATAAGCACAAATTTTTGCTGAAAAATCATAATTGTTATCCTAAAAATATTTTAATAATGATAATTTGAAATATTGTGTTTAATATAATTTTAATTCACTATTTCTAGTTATGTAGATATCTAAAAACATGTTGAATGACTGAAATGTGCTTTTTTTTCTAATTGAACATTAAAAAAGAAATAAGCACAGTATAGGTACTATTTAACCACATCAAAAGACATTCTATCATACAAAAATCAAAAGAATATTTTTTATTTTCATTTCTTAAGGAACTTATGAACTGTTAATGCACGACAAATTAGTATATAATCATGCTTTTTATCACAATTTAATAAAATTTAGCATCCGATTCAGGATTTAAAATAGTTTTTCGACTGTGATAAAGCACTACGCATATCAAATATCATCAGCATACATTGTGCATAATTTTTTATATTTCCTAACAGTTAAAAAGCATCTTTTTTGAGTTTAGTTCTAATGAAATTATAGGCATTCTTATGATGAAATATGTACTTTAAGATATTTTTAAATTCATATCAAAATATGTTAAAAACCTATTTTTAGCGACTTTAGTATAAACCCAAGTAAAACAGCCGTTTTAGAATTTCATATTATATAAGATATATATCGTATTAAGCCTCCTCATAAAAAAACATATAAGTACCATTATTTTGTAACTGAAAGCTTTTATTTATTCCATTTTTAATGTATTAAAATTACCATGGCGTATTTTTCTACTTATAGTTAAGAAAAATCCCCACAAATGTTACTAAATCAAAATCTTTGGCTTGGTTTATAAGTTTTTACATATACAATATTCTTTATAGCTTTAGAGTTGAAAAAATACGAGTTATACTCATTGCTACAATAACTCAGAAATTATAACATTGTTAAGATAGAATTGTTCAGTGCTGCTAAATCAGATCCCATAATTATAAAAAAAAGATTGAATGTTTAGATCCTTGTTGAGCAGGGTCATTTATAAGGTATAAACTTATTAAGAATGTGTCTTCTTCCTAAAGTTACAAAAAAATATGTTTTATTAAATAACAGACGAAAGGTTTTAAGTTTCAACACATTAAAAATGCATTAAGGCACCATAAAATATCATATTGATTTCTAGCGCAAACACATGTTATAAAAGCCAGTATTTTTTATGATATACCCCTAAAAATCAACCTATTTTAGGTAAATATAAATTTCATATCATATTCAACCCCATAATGATAACCTGTCGTTTTCTATACCCCAGATTTATCCCTTTTTTGATTTTTAAATTTATAAATCTATTTTATAACTAGATTTTATCAAATTAGTTGCCGATTACAGAATAAACTCATATTAATGAAATAAAATTAGTATCATGATAACTTGCATTCTATTTTTAATATGATTTTAATGCGAATAAAAGCATTATGATAAAATAAAAACACGATAAGATTAAATTGCTGAAACCGCAACAAGAATATAATAAATAAACAGATACAAAACAATATGTAAATATTGTTTCTAGATCCCGAATTTCTTAATTGCCTTATTTTTCAAAAGCAAAATGTTTTTTTATTTTTATTTAATACATAACTCATAAATTCATGTAATTTATTTAGCTGATATATATAGTCAAAGTAATTTTTTGAGTTCGATTTATCATAACGGTCACATAACCGAAAAAATAATCATATAGCTTACACTATCCTTGCTTAATGTACTTAAATGCGGGAATCGAGTAAAGTAGAATAGCCTATAATTAAGTATTTTATATTTCAAAGATTTTATTTGCTGTGGATCGATCAAACTATGTTACTATATATTTGCCACTAGGTTGCATTAATTAAAAGTTAATAATTAGATGCTCCCTTACTTGAGAATCATAAAAACCTTCTAAACTCAAATTGTGTTTTTAATCGATATGTTGCAAATTCAAAAGTATCAGATAACATATGTCAGAATACTTTGAAAAATATGAAAGTAATAATTTTTATTTTCATACACATTTTGTGCGTTCTATTTTAATAAATCAAAACCAAAGACCTTTATCAACATGTTGATATTTATTCGTTAGAATCAGGTGTATGAATGACTATAAAATTGTTGTGTTAAAGGTAATATATATGTTAAATATGTATAATAGAAAAACTAGACCGAGTAAAAATAATATAAAAACAGCATAAAAATTGATTAATAAATTTAAAAGATCGAAAAGCAAAAAAAAAACAAAATGAAAAATTTGATAAAACAAAAAATATACATATAAACGAAAAACCCAATAAAGATCTATTTACGCCTTCCGCACATGTTGAGTTTATCAGATTACTTCTTAAGACGACAGATTTATGAAATAAACGTAATTAAGGTCAATAAAAAAAATGCAAATTTGAAAAAGAAGGAGAAAAAAATCTGTCGCAAACTTTTAAAAAAAACGAATGATATGATGAAGGAAATAAATTTATAAAAAGAGAAATTATTTATAAAATGCTAACCTTTATTATATAAACTCCAAAAGATTGACAGTAATAAAAAGATAAATAAGCTAATAAGACAAAATAAAGCAGCATTTTACAAAGTTGGTATATTATCTTGAAAATTTTGAATTTTTTTTCTTAAGTATCGGTACAAAGTACACAGTCGATTTGTCTGAAAGTTCTGCATACTGCGGATCGTAGAATTTTTTTATTTCCGATCAAAAAAAATAACATTAGCAAAAAACATATACATATACACAGCAAAAGAAAATTGCAAAAAAAAATTTATCATCATAAATATACTTAAGCCACAGATACAAATGTGAAATAAGCAATTAAACTATTTAAAAGTAGAAACACACAAAATAAAGACAGCGAAATATTAAGAAAATATATCAAGCATTATTATATTGGGGTACGTGTAAGATGCTACTAATCAATGTATAAACAGGGTATACTTTTATGTTCGAAGAAAAAAATCTATAAAAATTACTTATATATTATAATGAAAAACATGTGTATAATTCTGTGCATGTATTTGTGTCAACTAAGTGAAAGAATTCAATTTCTAATTTTAATAAGAGAAAAATGAAAATGAAAAGCAAAAATGTAATTTCTAATATCTGGAATTATAAAGCTAACCAATTTTCTGCCTTGGTAGAAAAAGGTGATCAAATAGAGAATTTATTTTTTCAAACTAAATCCACAACAAATATTTTTTAGCTGGTTGTATAGAATATCTTATGAAGAGGAAGAATAGTGAATGATAAGTTCTGCAAAGGCATAAAAAACACATTCAAAAAAATGCTTTTATAAATGAAAGTATAATTTGTCTTATAGAGGCATAAATTATGGTTGTAGGTCAACCATAGATTGCAGGCTTAAAGATGTTAGTCTAGTGAGGTGAAATCATAATAAATGTATGGATCAGGTCAGTGAGCCGCGTGCAGAGGTTAAATAAAAAGCAATTGAACACGGCGATATAGATTGTTGAATATCTATTGTCGTTAAACATAATTTAATCACATAAATTCGACACAGCTAATGACCATTTTATTAAATATTATCCTATTTTTATTTTGAAGGTATTTACCTGTGAACTTAATAACGAAAATATTTATCAGAAAATACAAAGAAAATCTTTAATCTAATGCTTTAATAATGTGTTTGTGAGTGAAAAATGCAATAGGTCTATTATATTGGTAAATAAGTTGTAACGAGAATAACAAAACAAATTATTTTCAGGTAGCGTATAATTAAGTAATATGATAGAGAAAACGTGCAATTGAAAGAAATATTTATTAATTGTTCACCATATAATAGAATAAGTATGAATAAAGACAAAATATTTGCTTTTAAGCATTGTAATAGTTATAAATATTTCATAATGAATAAAAAATGAAAATATATATGATATTCTAAACCTTTTAGTAAAATAAATAGATTGTATTTATGGATCTTAAAAGAAAAAATATCGAAATCAATGCCAATAAATTAAATTGATTTATCAATACATTTATATAATAATCTTCTATAGAACCAACACCATTCTCATTTCAAAAAAAATTCAAATATAAGAACTATTACGAATTATAATATATTTATACTTCTGGGTGTTCTAAACAAAAATAAAAAAGAGTTAACTCTTATAAATGACCTATGAAGAAAACCCAATAAATTAATATGCTCTATCACAGTCTGCAAAAAAATCGATTCTATTGAATATGAGAAAAGCCCCAAACAGTATCGTATAAACCTTTATTGCTGGTTTACATGTTTCAAACATAAAAGGGGATAACTATTAGTTTAGAATTTATACAGAATGGATTATTGATTTTGTAAACGGAGGGAAAAAAACATCACAATTTTTTATTGATAAATTTTGGATTTATAGCTGACTACAAATAATAAAGCTATATTTCAAATCTTTCAGAGCAATAAAAGGTTTGTCATATGTCTAAATATAAAAATCATAAATGTAAACACTAAAAAATACATTCACATCGAATTGATAATTAGAAAATATATGTTTTCTCGATGTTTAGAAAACCATTAAAAAAATATAATGAGCAAGTTTTTGCGTCATACACAATATTTATCTGCAATTTTATAAGGCTCATAATACATATACGAGAGATTTTAATTAAGGCAGTAGATCACTTAGAGATAGATGGAAAATTAAACTTGTATATAACTAATCACAATAATATAACAGTTATTAGAGTTATTTTACCTTCTTTATTACTATTTTTGTCAAAACAGAAAATTTTTATAAAATTAGAAGGGTGATGTTTCAAGAAATACTTTAAACGGACAGGCCGATATGATGATGGATACGAATATAATAAAAAACCTAAAGTAATTACATTTTTGACCACAATAATCGATTTAAAACAAGAATGAAATATTGATCACGTTCATAGAAATAGCAATGGAGCATTTAATATCTAACGAATGTTGAAAATATGAAAATTAAGGATCAGCAAACGTATAAATCCACAAAATAATCAAAAATTGTTTTATATGTATAGTAAATACGAAAAAAATGGACGTGTGCGGTTAAAGATGTTTTAAAGTTGTATTTTGACGATTTTATAACGCGAACTGAGGCTTAATATGCACAAAAAATATAATAGAAGAACAACTTTTTCTAAGAGTCTTGAAATTGTAACATTCATATACAGAAGACAAAAAATTTCGTCATTTACTATATAACGAGCCATATCTATTTTAGAAGTAATAGTATTTTCTTAACAACTATAAAAAGCAATAACCGAGTCAATGCTAAAATTTTGTGTCACATTTTTCAGAAAAAAACAAATTATCTAAAATACTTACAATAAATTGTAAATCTTTCAAAAATTTTTACAATATCGAAAAAAAATATTAAATTACTTAATATGGAAAAAACCGTATAATTCGTGTACTAAAGCAGTTTTTACAAGATATATGTATTTTTAGAAGCATACTCGCAATTCAGCTATTAAATCTTGAAAAAAATATTTAATTCTATATAATTTAGAACGAAAACGTAATTACAAACAACAGTTAATTTTTATATGAAAATCAGATATTAAGGATGAACAAATCGTGTAATTCATGAGATCCTATATTCATACCCGCTAGAATTGAGAAGGAGTTTTTCACCCGACAACATTAATAAAGAGGTTGAGCTGTTAGTTTTTTTTCGGCTTTTCACCCAACTCATGATAACCTATCGCCTAAAAAGAAAAGAGCTAAATAAAGGTATTTCTTTTATATTAGATTATATGATAAAAAACGCTAAAAAAAAGAACAAATTGCCTTTACAACGTATAGTAAAAAAGAAAAATCTTTGATTATACCTACATTTGCACTTATAAAAATTATAGATAACAGATGCATAATTAGCCGAATCGTCTATGTTAAACAATAAGACTACATATTTTAAAAAAATACAAAAAGAATTTTAAAAAATAAGAAACCACTGATCAGCGATATAAGAAGTGATATTTAATAAACTAGAAATTATCTATTGCACATAAATCCATAGTATTTCAAATAGGCAAGTGTCTCAAAGGTCAAATAAAAAGGCTGATATAATTTAATAAATGAGCACAATGAAACTTTAGATACAAAATAGTAATTATAATCGCATTATTTTAATAAGCATAATTTATAGTTTAAAAAAACAAATTGATATATTTTGCTCATTGAAAATATCCAAGACACATAATGCAAATATAATAAAATGCGAAGATCGCAATTTTATTGCTAAGAGAGTGTGTAAATAGTGAAAAAGCCAATGATAAATAAATAGTAATATTTTGGCTAGATTTTGTCTTCCAACAAATACTGTGACATAAGAAGTCCATTTTCTATGTTTTAAAATATTCTAACCGCTTTAACTTTTTTGCTTATATCCCGTGAATTGAAAATTTGAAATTTGCATATTTAAAATAGTAGCTGCTTGTCCGTCATATAATATCATGTTTCTTTTATATAAAAATCACCGGTTTATGATTATATTCCATAGAATAAAACAGGTACGTGTTATAAAAAAAAACGAAAAAAAGGTTCTACGAAAATAACAACTAATATTATTATATAGAGGATTCTTTAAAAAGAGAAGAATAAGTGTGAAAGTCTTTCACGGACAATTTTTTTTTATAACCTATAAGAAAATGACAAATTACTACTCCAAGAAGTAGAAACGCATATTTTTGTGATTGTATCGAGTTGGAAAATGTGCGCGTGTCAGATGATAAAAAAAGTATATAAAACCAATGCGAAATCCAAGGAATACGATTAAAAATTCTGTATTACATACATAATATGTAGAACTCAATGATCCCAGAAACATATATTTGGTGCAGCGTACATGAAAAGCTAAATTATGGCTATAAATAAATGATTTTTTCAGACGTGATCAGAAAAAAATAGATCAAAATGCAATTAAAATATATAAAAGCACGTAAATTTAAATGAGCAGATAGATAATGCAATGCTTTTTTTTTACTTTGTTTTTCTGTGTTTGATATAAACTTACGTATTATGTAATTTTTTTTTTATATCCTTGGTCTATATGTCAATGCAGAAATCTTCATTTAATACAAAATATGCACGTTTATATATGAAAAAAAGCGTGAAGTTTTAGATGCGAATAGCATAAATCTTAAAACAGAAAAAAATTTGCATATTTTATGAACATTGAATATAATAAAATAAATATTTAGACTATACTTATGGTCTCTGATGAAACAGGTTCAACACCTTTTGTGACCAAAACTGGCTTTTAACTATAATTATACTATGATAGGATATCAGTAATCAAGAAATTTTTATTTAGTGAATACAGGCAAAGAAAACTCTAAATAATTAGTCTGATAAAAATAGAGAATATTGCAAGAAAAATCTTTTTATTATATAATAAAATACGGTAAACTATCAGAAAACATAGAAATAGGTTTTTTTCTATTATAGACAAATTAAATATAGCATTTTGTTATCGGAAAATTGCGATAAAAATCTATAACCGAGACTATACAATAAAGAAAGTATATTCAAAAATGAGACTAAGTTGAAAAAGGAAGGAAATACATGATGATTGTATAAATAAATTATGGCATCTTTCTGAAGTTATGAATATTTAATACAGATCAATCATACATTTAGACTATATATATTGATAAAGAAGACAGATAATTTAACAGATCAAAATTGATAATATGATTAGGAGATCAAAAATGTTCAGTGATGAGTTAACATGAGAGTACGAAAATTTTAAAACCCTAAATACACAGTATGATTTATAAACTTTGGATCTAAAGCCTTTAGAAAATAAAATAAACTGCTGAATGATATATAAGGATCAATAAAATATACTGAATTTGGATTTTTGATATTTATAAAAATGTGTATTTTGCAGGTTATTAACATATTCTTTAGAATAGAGGTAGCGTGTAAATGTCTCGGAGATGTCTTCAAGATAGTATATATTTAAAAATTAAAATAATAAAGGGGCGTTTTACCATGAGATCACAGAAAAAAGGTAAAACATAAGGTTTTTATAACTTTTTTTAGATTTATTATTTCATTTTAAAAAGAAGTTGAAAATAAACAGAATATCACCCTGCTAAATTATTAAGAAAGAGTATAGCATGAATAAAGTAGGTATCTTAACGATGAGGATCTTATCTTAAATTGCAGACCATCCTGTATTTTACAGCGATAAGAGCAAAATTTTTATGACATTTATAATAATTGGAATAGCACGAATCGATACATTCTTTTTTTTATATTAAAACTGTTGATTTATTATAGATAGCGCAATATATCTTATATATTCGCTTTTTTTTTGGATTTTTATATCATACATCAATATGGATCATGGCAACAAAATCTTAAAAGTGTATATTGCAGAGTTAGAGGTTAACAGAAACCAAGTAATGCCCACAAACAGACGTAATAGTAATAAAAACATATGAAGAAGTTTTTTGAGAGATGTATCTTTATCGACTTAAAAATTTGGATACAGAAAGAATCTTAAATAAACTATATTTTTGTGCTAAAAACAGAATATTTTATTAAAACTTTCGATTTTTAAAATAAGCTTTATGTTTATAAGAAATAAACAAACGATTATAACGTAAAATAATACAGATATCAATAATGTTTATGCATACCATATATAACAGCCCTTGACATGTTATTATATCACAAAATTTTTATTAAAAAAATACATTAATATAATATCAAAAAAGATGATGCATTATAAAATAACAGTTATCGGTCAATTTATAAGTTCTCAGAAAATCGCTGATAACATAATCATTTTTAATGAACACCAATAATGATACAATTTTACTATTTAAATTTTATGTTTATAATGTTAAAGCTTGCATAAGATTTTAAATTCCCTTTTATGTATTTTATATATTTTTTAGTAGATATTTAATGCAATAAACTTGATACACACCGCCTATATGACACAGAAATCTAAGTAAATTTC
This sequence comes from Rhyacophila brunnea, assembly GCF_057557595.1. Taxonomy (NCBI): domain Eukaryota; kingdom Metazoa; phylum Arthropoda; class Insecta; order Trichoptera; family Rhyacophilidae; genus Rhyacophila; species Rhyacophila brunnea. The sequence continues at coordinate 372,815 of NW_028232775.1, forward strand.
CGCAATACAACACAATCCGTGGAGCAAGATTATAGCTGAAATATATATTTTGCTAAGAAAATTTTTTTCTTTAGAATTCAAGCGAAATAAATTCTAAATAATATGATATTAGTTTTTAATCTTTTATGTGTATATTTATGTGCCATTTTTAAAAAAATATAAATATATGCAGCAAAAAAAAGTCAACCTTACACGATTTTGCTGAATTGTTTGCAAAATATCGTTAAAAACTGATTATTATAGTATTTGATCATAACTTAAATTTTTTATGATATGTCTATATCCTTATGTAAACATCATTTCGAATATAATACGCGTTTTATTTAATAAATTTTATCTATATGTTATTCAAATTACTGACATATTTTATTAAAAAAAAGTTACAACACAAAAAAATTACCTGTATCAGATTTTTTGCTGTATTTATAAATGTTTCGGCTTTTTAGCCTAGAACGTTTTGTATATAATGTAAATCTTCAAATAAAATTTTTGATTAATTAGTTTTATAAAATTTTATTATTGTATCGATTTTGCATCTCTTCTTTGCTTTCTTTTCAATTTTCAATACTTATTAAGAGATCCAATATGGTATTGTTTCGGATTTTTTACTAATGCAAAATGCTTTTCTCAATAGTGCTTAAGGTAATTATGAGTTCGACGAAACTTTAGGATCTTATGTGATAATGTAACGCATAAAAAAATTAAATCTCTTTTTGCTGCATCTATTTATTTACTCAAAGAACGCAATCCCTTTTTAGTTTTTTTTTAATAATTCATTCGATATTTCTAAAAAAACGTGTGTCTGTATATTAATCGGTGAAATAATTTTTTATCTAGAAGGAAAAACTTAAAATCTAACTTTTTATACTTACAATCTAAGTGAATTGCAAATCTTTAAAGAATGTCTGGGTTTGATCATATTTCAAAAAAAAACTTGCTTGTACTTGATCATCTAGTTTGTTTTTCTAGTCAGCATCTTAAGAAAAATATCGAATTGTTACAAACCTTATGGATGCACAAATACCATTTATAAATGTTTGAAGAAACCTTATTGTGTTGATTTTACTAAAAAAATGGATTTTATGCAATATTCTTATGAAACATTGCGCATTTTACACTACACTTAATTTTAAATTTGTGTTTAGTTAGCTATTCCTATTTTTTGTATTACCATTGATAATTTATTTTCTTGCCTTGGAAATTCTATCCAATTTTTATCGGTTTTAAATGTGATTTTCTAGATTATTATTCATTTTCAATAAAAGAACTTCATTTATCAAAATCAAACAATAAGCATTGCTAAAATGGCTAATAATTTGACATATCCTGTAATTGTTTTTTTTTAAAATCACATTTTGCAGAAATATCGGCATAATTGCGTATCTTAAGTCTTATCTTGTGTAATAGTGATTTTCCTAAATTATCTATAAATAATATTAGTCAGCTAATGCTGATTGTTCGATTTTTTAATAACTTATACCAAGCGAAACTTTTATATTGACCCAGTTTTTTTTTCGCCATTTGATACAGATTTCCAGAAAAAAATTATGAATAATCCTATTTTTATAAGTTTCTGACGTTTTTTTATTCGTCAATATAATTTCTTTCTCACCATTAAAGCGCAATTTTATAGTTATCAGAATGGCATGCAAACAATTTGCATAATTTTTATAAATTTTTCTTTACCTTTCACCATGAGGATTTTTGTATTTCGTTTATGTTTATATAGTGGAATGGCTATCTATATGCAAAATTTCTCAAATATATGAGTGTGTTCAAAAGATAAAACCAACGTATTTTTTAGCTAAAAATTACATTCTTATATATTTAAACACTATGAAATATATAAATCTCGCGTATTTTTAAATATGTAGATTACTTACTTTAAAAAACCATTTTCCATGAACCTGATACTTTTATAAAATGCTTATTAAAAAATAAAAACCCCATGAAAGGTTCCAAAATAATTATATATTTACAAAAAAGTCAAGACTTTACGTTTTTGATTTATCAAATCTGATTTTCTTTCTAATATGATCATTTAGATGTTTAACTCTTCTTGTAGATACATTATCACTGATCTTCGATTTTCATTATTTAAATTTGTTTTTCTAATATTTGACGTTTATATAATAATAAAAAGGAGTTGAAACTATCTAACAATTTTTTTCGGTCTTAACTATGTTTTGACCATTATATTTTTAGTTTTATATGACCATAGCATATTTTTCTATTTTTATTCTTCGTATTTCATGCACTAAATTTATATCTATTCGGTTTTAAGAAATAATATTTTGACAATTCTAAAATCTTCGTTTGCACTTTTAGTATAAATATGCTTAAAATTCCAATATTTATATCTGTTGTATTTACTTAAGAGTATTATAGTATGCACAAGGGTTTTAAATGTCAGAAAATCATGCATGTAAAGATAAATAAATAACTCAAGATATATCAAACGTCTTTATTTTATTCATAACCTTAATTCTTTATTTTATTAATATCTAAAACGGAATTTAGATGATCTTTACCAGTAATATCGAAGTTTCACTGCATAATTGTTTTAGTTTAGCAATTTTTTTTTGACGTTTTGTATTCCAATGAAATGCTGACAATGGATTTCTTACATAGCTCAAACATTAGTTCCAGTGTATGTATACCATGTAATACTTATTAACATCATTAAATTGTTTTTACGGGATAAACGGATCAATCATTCTTTTCGGCATATTTCGAAATAACTATCAGTATTTCGCCAATAAATAATTTATTATTTATAATTCTATACTGTGCATGTTATAGATAGCTTACATTAGGCTTTATCAGTTAAAACCTTTCATAAAAAAAACATTACCGTTTCAATTTTGGAAAATTATGAATGTAAAATAATTCACAAAAAAACGATATAAATTTTAGTTAGGTTGGAAAAGAGGAAAAAAATTTTTTAACTAAATAATATTAAAAAAATATATTCAATGATTTAGAAAATGTTTTTAAATATTGATATATCTTCAATTGATAATTGTTGATATTGTTGTGAGTTTTAATCATAAAAAAAATGAAAAAAAAACTATAAAATGATGCATCATGATGTATAAATCTGATTTTCAAAACTATGTACGTAAAAATGTCACGAGATATGAAAATATCAATAAAATTTAAGTATATCATTATAAAACAGCCTTTATATTTTAGATGAATTGAACTAGCGAAGATAATCAGACCTATTAGAGAAAATAGCAAATAATTAAGCCATTTTTTATTGTAGACCAAGGTATCAAAAATCGTATTTATATGTGTTATTATTTCAGACGTTCTGATTTACACGGTTTTTTTTCCCATGACAAAGTAATTTAGTATTAGCTGTACAATAGCAATAAAAATTTTTTTTCGAATAAGAAGCATATGTATTATTTCAAATAAATTTGGATCTTTTTATATTTTTGTACGAATATCTTAGGAATTTTTTTTGTCATAAATTAAATATTAAAATATCTTAATGGATAAATTAAGCATTTGAACTTTTTTTATGCTTTGTATTAAATTTTAATAACCACAAGGTTCTATAATAAATAATTTGCCAAAGCTTTATAGACAATTTTTAGGGGTTTATATATTTTAATGATCGATAGATACTATATATGCTAGTAAAATATTAATTTATGATAAATACCTTGCTCTTCTTGCACCATTTTTATGCAAAAGTAGATATCATGATCTATATGTATATATTGGGAACGTTTAGAGCAATCAAAAAACCAATAAAATTTTGTCTATAATTTGTTATTTATTGTAAAATAAATTTTTTGTTTGATTTTATAGAATTTTTGTTCTGAGAATTACATTTGTGGTTGTAATTTTACATATTAATTTTTATGTATTCAATTAATCAGAATATTGTCATTTTACTAAGTTTAATTTTTATGCGCATGAAATTTTAATCTATTAAAAACTTAAACTGTATTTGTTTGCATTTATTTATCTAAAATACTTTTAAAACATAAAAATAGAAAAATAGAAAAATAGAAAAATAGAAAAATAGAAAAATAGAAAAATAGAAAAAAAAACATTTTATCCTATTAAAAATGTTTTATTTATTATGAAACTTCGATGTGCAGTAGCACATAATCATTTTAAATCTCTAAAGCTATATCAGCCAGATAAATGAAGCCTATTATATACTTTTTTACCCATGCATTTTAGGAATTTAGAATCCCATACATGCATTCTCAATTTTCCTCAATTTTTGTCGTGCTGATTCGACTTTTCTGACACCCTTTCACCACTTGTATTGCATTCTAGGTTTAACCGTCTATTTACTTGCCTATAAAGCTTTTTTGATCAATATTTTACTTATAAAATATGTATTACGCATTTCAAATAACCAAAAGTTTCTCAAATTGACTATTTTAGAAAAAGCGATCATAAATGCAAGAAATTGTATCATTTTTTTAGCCAGTTTTGTAAGGTATTTTTAATAATTCCCATTCATGAAAAAAGTGAAATAAAATCAAGATTGGTCCAATTAATTTAAAAATTCATATTTAATTTTGATATTTGTTTTCATTATTGATCATATAATCTATCACATTATAATTTGTACATGTATACCAGAAAATATTTATCACTGGATTTTTTGTCAATTATGAAAATCCATAATGTTTTTTTATCTTCAGAGCATTCTTGAGTTGTATCTTAACATCGACACTTTATTCATAAAAGTGTTCGAATTTTATTACTTTTATATTTGTAAAATTTGGTGGAAAGGATTTATTATATAATATCGATCAAGAGCGTAGATTTTATTCACTAAACGCTATTTCTGTCTAATATTAAGAATATTTATGCATCTTTTCTATAACATTATCAGATTTTGATAAATTCATTATTGGTTTTTTCAAGTTTTTATTCGACTTTAAAATGCTTAAATAAAGATCAGTATTATTATATAATACGTTTTAGATAGCTGATTTTCTTTTTTCTTAGATATTTTCCTCCGTGATCGATTCGTGAAAACGAAGGATTAATGATTTTAATAGGACTGCCAACCCTCCGAGTTCTATTACTTTATACGGGTTTATTACAAATATAGCAATAAAAGATTATATTTTTCGTTTTGTTTTTATACAATAGATAAAAAAATAAATTCTTTTGTATGCTGTTTTTTATTTTCAACATGACCAATGCTTTATGTTTTTCTCTTTCAAGTTCAAAAAAGGTCTTTACTTAAAAAAAACATAATATTTATACAATATTGTAGCTTATTGTGACGTATGATGCAAAATTTGTTATACTTGGGCAAAATCTTACTGTTTTTGCTACTCTGTCTTTATTTTATATCATTAAATGTATTTTGTATGTAGAAACTCCAGAAATATATGCTATTTATAAATTTTGAACATTTTTAAATATATTAGCATGTGCTTCTGGGCGTTGCATTTCAATCAAGTTTTACAGAAAGTATGTATTTGGAAAAAATTTTCTCGGCACTTTCTTATATTTTTAGATATCTTTTGTCTGTGTCAAGTATCATGTGAATTGTTTTATATTATAATTAAGAACATGAATTTACTTCGTCGTTTATATGATTATTGGTCCCTTTTTGTGCATAAATATGGCGAATATAAAATGCATTTATCTACTAATATACCTTCTTTATTAGTATATATATTAGGTTCAAACTACCATTTAACATCTTTTTTGTATTTTGCTGTTTAGTTACATTTTATCGACAAGCGATCTTTATGAAAGTTTGCATTTTTAAATGTTTGGAAATATTTTCTAGCACGTTGAGCATGTTAAATATTTGGTAAAATTATTGTTGTTTTTTTACTTAAAAGCGGATTTACTTCGATTACATATTTCACGATAATTAATACGATATTTGGCTGTTTTGGGTTTCTTAGTGGGTAATCTGTGGATTTTTATAGATAAAAAAGTATGGTTAATAAAGAAAAAACAATTTTTTAATGCTAATTAATCTAATTCTCATACACATTAATATATCCTGTGTACTAACAAAAGAATGTCTATTTTGAATCAAGTTTGTTCATTATATTGCAATCCAATGTTCTTTAACGTGCATAAGCATAAAAATTTTTATACGTCAATGGAATATATACTCTTTTACTTTTTTAAAAAAAATTTGTTTCTTTTTTTATAAAAAAAGATATGGCATTCAAAAAAACCATGATAAATGACAAATTAATTATAAAAACATCTTTATTATTCTTAGAAGATAGAAGAAGATCGATAAAGTGGGATATTGTTTAGAAAGACATCTTACTTTTCATTGCATTCACAATGGAAACAATTTTAAAAAAATACTTTATAAATAGAATTACAATTTAAAAGTCTATGCATCTATTTTATCTTTTTGCGGTTGTCGCAATTTGGAAAAGGATAATCTCAATGACTTATTATAACGACTGTTTTACAAAAAAAACTGTTATTTAAGGATATGACGCAGCGCGTGGTTTATGCATTATATATTCATTGTACTGCAGTTCAAACTTGTAAACAAAGAAAAAAAATCGATGAAAATAGAAATCACAAATACAATATAAAAGAAGAGAAATTTTAGCAAATGATAATCATTTTTTTGTATAAGGTAGTGATAAGAGTCCTACCAAGAAGGATGGTATAAAAATATAATAAAGTGATATACCACTGCAAGTAAAAAATCTTAAAATATTTGAAAAATGTTGTGATTACTTTCACAGTAGCCGAAAAATAAAACTATAACTGAAATAAAAATATCATTGAAACTAATAAACGAGCAGATATATTTTTAGAATGAGAAAAAAATTTTTAAAACAAAAATATTTCATAACAGTGAAAGAAGAAAAGGGCCGCAACTGCCATTAAATTAAAGGAAATTTATTTACATTGCAATGAATGAGACCGATAGCCTGCGCAAAATATATCTTACAGCATATATAAACTCTATAAAAGGTTTTTATTTGCCGAAAGCTTTCATTGCAGCAATAAAAAACAGAAAAGAAAAGAAATAAAATTTATCAATGAAAAAAAGAATGCAAATACATTTATGTCATTTAGATATAATTTTTGAAGTTAGATTAAAATATGAAAAATTCATGAAAAAATGCATATGTGGGTTTTCATGTGTTTATAGTAGAAATTTTGAGTAAATTAGATTATAGCATTTCTTGCAAAACTACGATATACAAGCGGGTTATAAGAACGGTCTAAAATGAGGTTTTTGCATCCAAGGATTAAAAAATTTATCTTTAAAGAGCTTAAAAAATATATTTTTGACAAAAATAATGAAAAAAAATTATATTGAGAAAATAAAGTCAAATTTTAATTTTTTTGTTTTTGAATATATATGCTTAGTAGATAAATTTTAGAACAATTGCTTCTATATGAAGACTTAATTATAACTAAAAATGCTCTTGTAAACGTAGGCGAAAAAAATAACCTACGTATACAATCAATATAAATGTAAAAACTGCAATTCAGATGGATACATTTATACCATAATTCGCTTTTAATTTTATTCAGATAAATTCAGAAATATACCAAGTGTACAAAATGCCGAGTATAATTCAAAAACGGAAATAAAATTTTTTTTTAGTGATATACTGATACTAGTGGATCAATTTTGATAATTTATAGAGTATAATAAATGATTACTATCTATATTAGACATTAAAAAAATTGCTATTTTTGATTATTATGCTTAAGTTCATTACAATAAATAACATTATATTGGAATTTTTATGTAAGTTGTATGAATGTAGATTAAATTTATTTAGGGACATTTTTATATGTATATATATTTTGCACCCGCAAAAATATATATTTCAATATATTACACACTCACTATATATTTTTCCATGATATATTATTTTTCAGCATATATTTTTTTCTTCTGTAATCAATAATTTTACATATACATGTTTTTCCAATTTTTTGTTTTTTCATTTGCTTGCACTTCCTTTGAAATCCTAGATTTATTGATATGATGCAACAAAAAAGAATTTTAGACTGGAAATTTTAACAAGAGCAGACAAAGTCTTTCAATCATTGATTTTTTGTATTTATTGGATATGAAAAATATTTCTGTATTTCTTACGAAAAATGTATTTCAGTAAACGTACATCTTAACTATTTCTTTTCAGAAGCGGGCCCATTCCGAGTTTTAAAACACATCTTATCATATAAGAAACATAAAACTGAAAATTAAATAAATATTTAATTCTAATTAATAACATTAGATAGTGTTAAACATAAATAAATATAAATTAGCAACAACAATATGCGATAAAATAGACACGTTTTCCAAAAAAGAAAATATCATTATAAATAACCTAGGATCTTAGAGAATATTGCATCATAAATAAAGATTAATTTGTTTTTCAAAACTTGGGTTTAAAAATTTTCAAGATTTAAAATCTAGCCAAAACTAAATCAATCAAAAAAAATTTTAAATATTGCAGAGAAATGTAATACAGATATTAAACTAATGTCGTGGTTTTCTTACACTGTAACCGAAAAAATAAGTTGAAAATAATCTTTTTATTAGAAAAGTCTGATGTACGAAAATTTTTATGCATAATTAAAAAACAAAAAAGTTATATTAAAATATCTGATAAAGGATAAAATTCAATTAATATGTTATGTCTTATAACCTCAGCAAAAAAAGAGTATATATTTACCACAGTATAAGGATACCTTAAATATATGCGGTAATGGATAAACAAAATATGATGAATAATGCTTACTTTTCCTATAGAAATATCTGTAATTTACCATATATTACTCAATACTTGCATTCAAACGATTGAGCAGAACAAATACAAATATAAATTTTACATTACAACATAATGATATAACAATTGAAATATGACTTTTTAACTTAAAAAGCGACAAAATTGTTGCAAAGCGATGTATTTCTGGATATTTGCATTTTTAGAATAAAAAAATAAAGGACAGAAATTTTATGCTGCATGCGGGTTTTAATATGTCTAAAAAAGAAATAAAGAGTCATATATTGAGGAGAAGTGTATAAAACGCAGATAATTTTATATATAACCATACAAAAACTTATTCATACTTTTTATTACGGATAGTCTGACATTAATAATGCATACACTTTCTGCCCTTAGCAAAAAGTGAATTTAAAGATCAAAGGAAATCAGAAAGATAACAGTTCAAAAATATAGAAATTATAAGCATAGAAGAATATCGAATAATAAAATACTATTTTACAACTTTCGCTACTTTGTATATATTTTTTTTATGAAATAAAGAAAAATCTAAAATAACGAATTTATATAACTGAATCTCTTAAACATAACTCTCTATTCAAATACAAAGTTATATATACATATTATGTACAGTAATAGTCTATATGACAATAAATGGCACAAAATATCAAGATTTAAAGTGTCAGGAAGTCCAACAAGGCATATATATTAAGAAATCAGTACAAATCAGTTCATCTATGTTTTAGAATAGAAGTTTAAACATGATTTTATTTTGTCAAATGAAAACCATTTGATTACTTATTTAAAAAGAACAAAAGAATTATGATTATTAAGATTTAAAATTGAGTTTTTCAAATTCTTCATGATACTTTTATAAGTATATTTAAATAAATTACAAAATTATTAGCTTCATGTTCTTAAAAAGAAAATTACATAGTGTTTATGCTGTTTCATAGTCATATATACTCTTTATAGTATTATTTTATTTTTACAAATTATGAAATTCGAATTTTCTTTATACTCTTATTCTACTTTTCTAAATGTACGAATATATATTAGATAATATACGCAACTAGAGTATTTTCTATATATAATATAACATAAATATTACTTACTTACTGGGCCTTTGCGAGTAAAAAGTGTATTTAACTACTTTTAGTTAAGATTCAAGGCGTTTTTTTTCAAAATATATGTTTGTCATGATATTTTGGCAAAACGCTGATGTTTTGAGCTGTCCAATTTAATCTTGATCATATTTAATTTGGCAAAGATACTAAATCTAATGTGTACCCTAAGAGTATTTTTAGCCCAGTTTTCATACAAAATATTTTTTTTTTAGATAAATATTTTTTTCAATCTTTGAAATAAATATATGGTATAAAAAAAGTAGAAGAAATAAATATAATCAAAAAATATGCTTATATTTTAAAAACTCTTTTTTACACCTTCACAAATTTGTGCATTTAATTCTTAGAAATTAAAGCTACAGTTAATTCTTTTTATATGAAATAGTTTCTTTTATATGTCCATGAAGACTTTGTATGAAATAGATGACACCTATTAATATATATTCATATATAAATTATTTTAATGTGTAACATATTTACTTTGCAAAAAACTTGCATATATTTTTTTACAATAAATATTTAGATATAAAAGGATATATTTTTTTCTCTTTCCAATATTTACTTCACATACTAAACGGCATGCTTTTGCAAAGTTTATTGTATATTTTTAAACTATTAAGACCTTATTGTCATTACATTTTCAATGTAAACAGAGCATTTGTGGATTAAGGTGGAGAGTTTACAAATATTTTCAAATTTTACGAATTTATAAGTATAAATGATTGTTTTGATTTTGCAGTCAAATCCAGAGATTGTTTTTAACGAATGTAGAAGTTGATAGTATGTCTTCCTAATATTTTAAATGGCATATATATGTTTAGGCATTCAAAGAATCAACTCTAGAATCGATTTTTTTTTACTGCATGAATATTAACCGTAATCAACTCGAGCTCAATTTCTTCAATTTCAATAGTTAGTTCGTGTAAATATTCATATAAAATTTTCGTTAAATTTATTTGTATGTCCGAATTTCTATAAGCGAGAACACATAATTACAAACCATTACAAGATAGTGTTTAGAAAAAGACTTACTCATACTTGTTAGACAGACATACTGCAAAAAAAGCTTTCTCATAACAATATACACTTTATAATGGCGTGAAACAATAATAATTGTCGCCATAACATTTTAGAAATAATGGAAGCCTTGTCATAATATGGGATGTTTTATTTTATCACGAATATACCATGGCTGCAAAATCTAACGCTAAATTAATTCCATTTGTTTATAAAGGTTCATATTTTGGTAAGTCTATTAGTTTTATTGCTAATTTATTATGCATTAAAAAGAATCAACTCAAAGATCAATGATTTTTATGTCACTCATTATACTTAATATCTTTTTTATTTAAAACCAGTTTTTATAATTATATTCCGGGTATAATATTTTTAAAAATATATATTTTAAATAAAAGAAGATAAATTTTACGTAAATTTATGGAATTTTTATCTATTATTTTAGTTTCCTCAAACATGATAATCTATAATTGATTGTAAAACCAAAAAGAAAATTGGAAGCTAGAATTAAAATCTTTCTTCAATTAGATGGTTTATATGATATACTTTTTTTTTTGAGGTTTGGTATTTGTATGTATATTATATTTTGAGCAAATATGTGGATTTTTATCGTAACTTTCATTGTTTAAGTACAATATATAGTACATAATGTTTTCAAAAATTTTTTGGCAAAACAATTTACATAAAGATCAAGTTTGAAAATTTATAAACGATTATATGAGGGAATTAGTATTAGAATCGAATTTTAATACTAAACATCAATATTATGTACACTTAAAAATTATTAATGATTTCAAAATTAATTTAATCTGAATATGCTTTACGTAATTATTTGCCCGAAAGTTATTATCGATAATATAAAAGCTTTTAAGTCATTTTAACAGAAAAAGGTTTTATTGTTGATAAAAATATTATTATATATTAAAAGCATATTTTATATTTCTAAGCATCTATTTTTGTGGTTTTTGGGTTTATTCTATGCTTTTTACCAACAGAATTCAAAATATTTAATCTGAAACATTAAATTCATAAGTTGAATTCGTTTTTCTACTGATAATATTAAAGCTGTAATATAAGCAAAAAAGTTGTATTCTCATGTATTAAATATATAGAAATATAAGTTGTAGCTTTAAGTTTTGTGATAAAAATACTTGTTTTGTGTTTCTAATACATACGTAAGTTTTTTCTACTCTGCGAAGATTATGTAACAAAATGTCTTCTTTTATGCTTTTTTAACGGTGAAAAATCGGGTATGTGCAATAAGGTCATAAAATGCCTAATATTGATCTTTTGTGTGTACCCACTTTCTTCTTGTTGTGATATTTATTACTATAGGTAAAAACTTCTATTCAAACTAACGATTTATTGTTATTTAAAACCTTATTCGCTTTTTTTACATGCCCGTCATTTTAACTGTATATAGTAAGGTCGTTTGCATGATTTTGCTTATGGTGGTTGTGTTTTAAAAACGATATTATTAAAAAGCTTTATAATTTTTTTTGTTTGATTAAGAGAATACTTTATTTATCACTACATCTACTGTACAAATCATTTCTTAGGGCTAAAATTTTGGACATTTCACACATAATATATAACCTTTTGTGTTGATATTAGTGATAACTTATGTCCGGGAATATAATATAAAAAATATTGGTACATTTAAGAAAATATAATATAAAAATATTATAATTGGTAAATTTTATCTAGATTATTGTGATTAAAATTTCAATAATTTATTTTAATTATAAAAATTCATTTTACCTACACAAATATACATTACTTTATAAAACCGAGTGCCGGCATAACGCTCAAAAATCAGAACAAGGTAATTTTTAATAAATATGTCGAAACTCAAAAATTCTATACAGTAATATATAAATTAAACAGGAAAAACATCAATATTATTTTTTGGTACTTGAGTAAAGTGTTTTTCATGAACTGATTACGTTCTCTAGACTTCTACTTATAGTACAAGTTATGTTTTAGATACAAATGTTTATTTGTATGATTATGATGATCTTTTATGGTTTACTAAATCCAATGTGTACTTTAAAAAGTCTGTGTTTAAACTAAACATCTATTATAAACATTAATAGGTCAATTTAGCTCTTATTTTTCGTTTGGATATTTTTATGTGTAAAACTTGCTGTTATATACTATGTGTAACTATTCTAATATCTATAACTCATTAGACCTACTATACTCTATTATATTTATTATGTCAAACTTAGACATGTCATGTCAACCATGATACTTTTCACTTACATTTATACTATATGAATTGTATTTACATACATACATAATATGTAGTATGCATTGTTAAAATTGTCCAACAAAGACCGAATGTTGATATTTGTTTGATGTTAGCCCAATCTGAATATGAAATATTTTAACTATATTATATAGTTTGAAAATGGTATTTAGACATTAATTATAAATTCTAGAATATCCATGTATACCGTAAATGTGATTATCTATATTGCCAAATGAATTTTCATAGTAAAACGTATATGTTAGAGCTTCATGTTTACATTACATGGCTAAGTTTTAATAAGACAGAAAAAACATTTTTGCGTGTTTTTTTCTATTATAGGAATAGTAATTGATGGGATTATAATTTTTTTGTTGTAATCATGCTAAAATAGTAACCCAAGTAATAAGCTCCAGATTACATGATTAAATTATTAGATTTTTATAAATAAAAAATATTATCTATATAAAAAAACATTTCACTGTCCAATGATTTAGAAAATAAAAAACATCTCGTTTTTAATGTCTATATTTTGCCGTATAATATTAAAAAAGAAATATATTTGTATAAGAAAGGAATTTATATTTATAAAAAGAGATGCACGTTTTATTTCTTCGTGATTTATTCTGGGATTAAATTTTTTAGAATAACGTTCAAACTCTTTGCATCATACTTTAGATTTTTTTAATACATTAACTCCGAAAATAAGTTTTTTTTTGATTTTGTGCGATTCTGTTGATTTGCGCAATCATAAAAAAAAAATAAAGTCTATGTGTTTTTGAAATTAAGCAAGAGACGTGAGATAACCCTATAGATTTATATTAAAAAAGTATAATAATTCATGCCTTAAAGAAAGAAATGTAAAATTTATGGATTATCGGAATTATTTTTATATGTTTTAGATAAGTCACCTCTAATCCACGATTTTGATGTTTATATATCTTTCTAGTTAATTAAAATCAGAAGTTGTCTTCAATGCTTTATGAAACAATTATAAATATCAATCTCTTGTAAAAAAATTATCTTTAAAAGATTTTAATTTTTAGCTGTTTTTCAATGAGGCACTTTTATAAAATTAATTATGGACCAATCTTCCGAGTTTTACATAAGAGTTCAGTCGAAAAATTTTTTTATCGAGGTATATTTACATTTTAACTGCTTAAAGAATTTCTAATTTTTTCATAAGAATGTAAAAGGTTTATTTTCTCACAATAATAAATGCCATATCAATTTAAGTCTAAACCGATCTTTTGTTGTACTTTAGACTTTGTCTTTATATTAGGCTCTTACATTTTGTAGGAAGGATGGAATTATATAAGAATTTCACCTGTGGAATTTCAATACAACGTTTTTTTTGCAAAAATCTAATTTCTCATAAATAAATTTATTCTGATGCAATTTTATAACATTAAAATTACTTTCTTCAATATAAATTATCTTATAATTTTATAATATTTATCACAATAAAAAAATTGATTCTTTTAAAGATTTTCCCTTAAAGTATATATCACACTTTCCTATGTTGATTGTTATTTTTTATCAATGACTTTTTGTATTTTGACTATATTATCAGTGTAGTCAATTTTCGTGTGTTTGGGTTCTTATATTTTCTCTAGATAAGAATAAGCTTTTAGCAACAAATTTTCTTGGCTACGAAATTCCAATATTTTGATTATTTTATATATTTGTAAAATGAAATTCATAACCCACAAAATCGTCTATTTTGTTTAATAACAGTTGCTGATATATCAAGATTTCATTAATAATTTCTGATTTTATTCAGAAATAATATTTATAATTTCACTATACTTTTAATAAATAAAATTATGTTCAAAAAAAAATTTACGATATAAATTTCATACATTCAAGATCTGGCTAAAATTTAAATAACGATTATCTTATGTAAATCATATGTTTTTTATATGATAAATAGATGAAACATAAAACGGTCGTATATTTTTATCCAATACAGGGAAGCAAAAACGTTTGTCTAGCATCTAAAAATTTGTTTAAGCGCATGTTGCCCACATATCTTAGAAATTAAAAAGAATTTATTTAGAAATTAAAAAGAATTTATTTAGAATTAGATATAATAAAGTAACTGAAGATCGATTTATGCACGACTTATAAAAATTTCATCCATAAAAATATATATAACAATATTTATAGTTTTTATTAAATTTTGTAGCTTGGATGTCAATTTTATCATAAAAAATACTAATCGGTGTTATATTTCGATCATAAAAAGTTGTGTAGAAATTAAATCCAGCCACCAAAGTTGAATTATATTATTTTGCATGTGATTTCAAAGAAAATCGGATGAAATTTTTATAGAAGAAAATTCAACAAAAAAATTATAATCTCATGCATTATTAAAAAACTCTACATCTTTTTTTTATAAAAATAACTTTTTACAATTTCATAATATTTCAGAGATTAATTAGCGTTTATTAAATCCCGAAATCATTATTGCGTAGTTCCTACTAAATCGCATCTTTTGATTTCACATAGAACTCAGTATCATATATAAACTTCTAAAGGGTTTTTAAATACATTCCATAGCGTTTCCACATTTTTGTTATGCAATGTAAAAAATATATCAATTTCTATTCTTTTATGTGATTTGCTATAATCACATCTAATGTGATAATATAACACCATAATACTAAACTTAATCTTTAGGTCTTTTGTTTTTATTCAATAAAGTGACAGTAAAAACAATAGATAAAACATGGTATTAGATATATTCAAATATTATACTGCTGCATACGATTATTATACAAAACATTAGGCCTTTTTGTGTAAAGTTTCCGCAATTTACTCGACTATACTCTAAGCAAGCATAAAAATTACCATATATTTTGAGCATTATTGTACTCGCAATTTCGATCTTGCTGTTATAATAAAAAATGTATTATGCGATTTTTATAAAAATTTAATATGATAGACCACAGTCGATATTATAAACACCTAAGGCGTCTCTTATTAGTCAATATAACAACAGAAAGTTACTATATAATTATTTAAATACTTTTTACTAAGAATACATCATTACAACAGCGAGACCTCAAAAAAATAGCAAAAAACTAGCGATTGTTTCTTTTATGTTAAGTAAATATTTAGAGGATTAGACTTGATATCTGCGATTGCAATTTTGCCTACAAATATCAGATTAAATGTAGTTTTTCCTAAAATAATAATCATATGTAATATTTGAAAGATTTAAATTTTTTTGGTGTTTTGTAATTTTTTTTGATAAAAAAATAATAATTGATTCCATATTGTACCAAAAATTATGAAATGAACTTTGCTGGCAACAAATTTTAGGTTTAAAACAAAATTTTTCATCAAATTCTGTTGGTTTTTTTATTTGTATAAAAACTTAATAAAAAAAAACATTATATATTTTTCAAAATCAAATAAAATCTAAATAACGTTGAACTAAAAATAAAATCCGTAGAATCAGCTTCATTCCCGTATATTTTTATATGCTCTTCTTTTATTTTATATGTTTTCTAAACGAATTATTGTATACTTATAAAAAGATAATTACATTATAACATGGAACAAAGTGCAATTTTTATATTTAAATTGGTATATCGTTTATATACCGTTTATCCAAACGATCATAATATGTTAAAAAGGGAGAAAATATATATTGAAAACATATATACTTTAATATTTTTATATCAATTTACCAGATAAATGCGGTTTATATTTTGCTAATAAGATAAACTAAAATAACCAAAATAATTACAAATAAGTTGTAATATCTAAGATTTTTCGTATATTTTACATTTATGTTCGTTGAAATATGTCACATTAGACTTGTATACAGTTGTTTTAGCTCAGCGGTGCTTTTTTTTTATATAGCATAACTACGAATAAATAATTTTTTATTAAATAATTTTGTTGTTCTACAAAAAGTAAAACAAAAATGAATATATTTTACAAAAAAAAAACAGGAAATAGTACAAAATTATTATAAAACTAACAATTAAGAACCACTAGAGAGGCTAAAAACCTTACACAAAATAATATACTAATTTACTATATTCTTTTTTATTTTAAATGTTAGAAATGAAATGATCTTATATTCAACAAGATTATTAGACTATAAAAGCTGAAACTAGACCAACCGCGGTAAATATGCTGTAAATATAAAATAAATGGAATAAATCATAAATTGAAACTTATTTTAAAAATTTATTAGTGCTTTATATCAATAAATCAAAAAAAAACATGCAATATGCGGTTTAAATGCTTAGTAAAAATTCAATATGATTTTATTGTCAAATTAGATTTTTTTATAGTGAAAAAGACAGTTTTAAGCACATTATATCATAAAGAAAGTAAATTTTAGCTCGATTAAACTTATTTATAAAACATGTTGCAACTTTTAAAAATCATCTAAGCATTCAATATAGACTATAAATTTGCAGAAATAGATGAAAAGAAGAACAATTTTTTTGCCAAAACGTTTTATAAAACTACGTTAAAATGTATTATTTTTTCGATATGCTTGATTGTTAGCAGTTTAGCTACTAATATTTAAAGGCTATAGACAAAAATCATAAATTTTAAAAAATCTGTTTCATTGGTAAATAAAGAAATTCAAAATAGTAAATGCATTTTAATTACACAAAAAAAGACAACATTTTGACATATTTATAATTTATAGTAAAAGATATCGACAAAAATATTATTACTTTTTTTGAATCATGAAAAAATATAAATTAATAAAATTTTATCATACAATTTTTTAAAATGAGTATATTCTAATATGATTTAATATGATCATAAAACAAAGCTTATTATACTATAGCCTTTTTACAAAATAATTATACAAGTTCAATATTTATTTTAAGGTCTATGATGCCCTCGTGATATTTCAAAATTAAAAAAATATTTAATTGGTATATTTACATGTATATGCAGTATTCAAATTAGTTTTTTAGAATCATCTTCATTACAACTTTGAAACGTGAGAAATTCCAAAAACCAGGATTAATTTTACAAAATCTAATATAAAAAAATGTTTTACAGTTGATAATATAAGAAAAACACATATTTTATTAAGTGATAAAGTTTAAGGAACGATTTTAAGGCCTAATTGGCATCACAAAATAAAAATCGTTATTGTGTATATTTAAAATTACATAGGAGTATGACTTTTAGCTGTAATTTTTCTTTAAACTCTAAATATGACCAATCTAAAAATATTTTCATAATTGTCTCTTTACAAGAACGTGAAATTCAGATCAACACCAATATTTTTTCACAGCCTAAAATAATAAAGTTTTGTATAAAAATAAATATATTTTATCAATAAGTTTGAATTAAGACACAATTATTCTCTATTTATAAGTTAAGTTTCTTTTTTAACTATATCTATTAAGTCTTAGTCAGACCATTGGTAATATGCATAACACATTGACTTATATTTTGACACCTTCCCTATTGAATCTTATCTTAATTCTCTTACCCTTAAAATGTGATATTTTCAAGTTTCATTGTGTAAAATAAAGAGAAAATGTGTCTTTTACAAAATACGTAAGCCCAAAAAAAAACTTATAAAAAATTAGGGATATGTTATTATCTCGATTGAATCATTATAAAAATAAAGTCCGTGATGAAATGTTTAATCTTATGTTTATATATCCATTTTTACATTAATCTTATAGTTTAATGAATGTTAAATGTGTCAAAATCTATATATGTAGATTACATTGGTTGTTGTGTAAATACCCGACCTAGATATTCAATCTAAATGTTTTAAGGACATGCCGTCTCTTCATAAGAGTATCGATGATTAAAAAAACCATAAATTTTTATCACATAGCAGCGAATGCTACGAATATCACAGTCAGATCGTTTCACAGTATAATAAGAACTTTACACTTGTAACATACAGGACTCATCGGTGCTATAAAAGTTGATTAATTCTCAAATGTAAGCGCACAAATATAGTATATTGAGGGTATTTTCATTGGTTCCCTGTATTGATGTACGGATAAACTTTGTACACCGTCATTATTTTGTTTAGAATGCGATATAATTTCATTTCGGCTAATTTGTAACATTTTAAATGGTATACAGTTTTCTTGTGTATATTTATAGTTATTCAAGACACAGACCATTTCATGTATAACTATGAATTTTAATAACGAGCGTATCTAAGGTGCATTAATTAGAAAAAACTGATTTTTTATATAAACAGTAACTGAAAAACATAAAATCAATTGATCACGCGTTTTTACACTAAAAAAAGAATCCGAAATATTTGACGTTTTCGCATTTAAGATTGATTAAATTTATGATTATGCAACGTTTTTTTAATGTAGACCATAGGCCTTGGTTCTATAATAGATAGATTGAATGGGTTTTATTCTAGATTTTTTTATTTGAGGATCGATTACTTTTAAAAAATCTTTTAGTTTAACCAGAAAACAAGATATGATCGAGTAAAGAGTTTATCGACAATCAGAATCTATTTGCACGGTTTGAACTTGTATAAAAACAATGTTTTTTTTTATTGAAAAGAGAATATTCCCAAAATAAACAGTATCTATAAATTATGAGAAGTATGTGTCACATTGCTTTGTGGATTTTCGAACGATAATTATTTTTTTATGTATGATAGTTGGCCAATCTCACTGCAACGAATCATACATTAATGTAATATTAAATATCGTAAATTACATGAAGCTATAATCTGTTTGCTATATGCGAAGGTCGATATATATTTTCGCACTTTTTGCAGTCATATAGTTTTAGAAACTTAGATTTTTAGATTAATTATATCATCATGTAAATTTTTATTTTAATGAAAAAAAGGAACTTTCCCTTATATTATAATTTGATATGTATCCAAAGTGTTTGAATACGAGTTTGCAGTACTTTTTTACATATCTAAATACATAGTATGATATATAATACAAAATTTTCTTGAAAAGAATTCGGGTGCATACACGAATCTAAATTATATCAATTTAGACATTTATTTCATTTAAGTGCACTTAAAAACAATAAAAATATCGTTGGTCTTATTTATTATTCATAAAGAACCAATATTTTGAATGATATTATACAAAATAAATATTTAATATTAATGGGTTTTAACCTTAAAATATCAGCGGTTTCAGTAACAAATCGAGCTCTTAGTATTATATTTAGCCTTTATATATTTTGATTTTGTATTGCTTCGTATTGATGTAAGCTTAAACAGTTAGTTTTTATTTTTATATGCTAGTATTAGTTAATTTTTTCTCATATGTATATCTTCTATAATCTTGCATAATATAATATTTAGATCCATAATAGGATGAATATTAAAAATGGTCTTATATATTTTTGACCAAAAAAAAACATTGATTTTTGTATTTATAAGTTCTATAATGTTTTTGAACATTTTTACTTTTCTCCTGCGTTTTTTTTTGCAAATTATCTATTCCATTTTTCCATGCTTAAAACACATAAAAAGCTGATAAATGTAATATTTTAAAACGAATTCTAAAATTTATTGCAACGATTTTATATTAGAAACAAAAACTAGAAGTTTGAAAATTTATCTACAAATATCGAGCGCCATGTATAGAAGAAAATTGTTAGACTTTAAAAACGGGATCTTAAATTTTTAGTTCATATATAGCATTTTTATTAATATAAAAAATATGCTGTACTTACATTAAAGGTAATTATTTGAGAATTTTTTTAATTCGAGTTGAACTGTGCAAGTGATAAATAACATTTTTGCTACAATTAATACCATAAAAAAATTACATATAAATAAAATAAAATTACATAAAAATAAAATATATACTAAAACAATACTCGCAATAATTTGTATTACATTCTAGAAATTCATGAATTAAAACGTTGAAGAGTTTCTGTGGCTGAATATTTATGCTGTTTCCGGCTGTATAATTTAATTCTGCAATAATAGATTGCTATCAAATAACTTTCTTTGCATATTAATGTGGTTGTTAGTGGCTTCTTTATTAGAAAATATTTTAAAGGTGTGGATCATGAAAAATGCTTAATTCGTAAAAAGGTTTAGGTGTTGTCTAAATCTTTAATGATGTATATAATAAGTATAAAAAAGTAATTTCAAATCTTACATAGTGTAAGAACATAAAAATATGGATTTAGAACATTAAAAGTCTCATTATATTCTTTTCGAAGCCTTTCTTCTTATGAAAACCATTTAGTACTAGATTATTTACAATTTCTCAATAAAAATTAGCAAAAGAAAATAATATAACTAGGTTTTTCATGTAGACTTACAACAAACAGATTGATTGATATTTAAGATTTTCAAAGATTAAGGCTCTATAATTATATTACAAAATATAATCTATAAGAGCGGAGTATACACAAAAAAATTTGCCCGATAAAAAAAGAGAAGTAGATGAAGCGTAAAATATATATGTTGGATAGCAATCTAAAGAACTTCTCAAGAAAAAAAATCTTTTAAAACCAATATATGTCGAATACGAGAAGACATTTATTGCAAAAAACAACGATGTAGGTTATTTCATCTTGATAGATAGAATAAATTATATGAGAAGCGAACAAAGGCATTAAAATTGTACAAAACATTTTAAGAAATCAATACTAATTTCATTAGTAAAAAAAGTTAAGAAGCAATTAAAAACTATGCTTATAAACAAGAGGGAAAAAAATTGCTGCTTGATTTTGTTCTACAAAAAAAAATGCCACTGATATTTTTATTTTTTATATCTTATGTGCGATAATCTGATTAAATATAATAAATACATTTTAAATTGTAGTTTAAAATAATATTCTGTGATTTTTGCTTAGGCGTATATATAAAAAAATTAACACTTATTAGAGTCGCTACTAACTTACTTGTTTTGCTAGTATAATACACCTTATATCAAATTATTATCATATATTTTTCGTTATTAAAACTATATTCAGCTCAATATAAAATAACGGCTTTTTACATTATAAAAGAAAGGTATTTTACATTTTAGAAGAAAGGTATTTTCGTTTCGGGGAGTTAAACATGATAATCTTTAGGTTTTAATAAGTTTAATAAAAATATTATGCCACATATAATATAGAAAAGAAGATTTTTGGTTATATTTTTATTGTTAGGTTAATTATTTTTCTTAAAGCGTAAATTTTATTCTATTCTTTGTGTGTAATGATTAAAAAAATATTAAACAAATCATTTTATTAATTCTATGCTGGAAAATTTTTAAAAAGGTGTTTTATTATAATAGGTTACAATGTTAGGTTATTATATAGTACGTTATACACGCTTATTGTAATATACATATGCCTGATTTGAATTATAAATTTTACTTATAACTGCAAAATATGTTTATAGTAAGGAAATATCATTTGAGCATGTTTTTATTTTTATCATAAAAATAGGGGGTATTTATGGTCTAATCCACAACAATATCTTTTTATTGCTGAATTTGCCATATAATGTTTAGATAAGTAAGTCATTTGGATTTACAGAAACTAACTAAGAAAAATTGCTCGTGTTTGGCTATTTAAACGTCTTTCACATCAATACATTTATTGAAGTATGTTTATAATTGATTCAATATACCATTACGGTATATGAATTATGTCATTCAAGCTGCGCAAATTTGGTATACATTCATTCTTAAAATGTGTTTCAAAACTCACCTGAAGTTTAGAGTTATTTTTTTAAATTTTTATAGAATGTTATGTTGAAATTCAAGATCTCACTATTAAATTGATTAAAAATGTAATTAAAGGAACAAATTATTATTGATTTCTGGTATTTGTTGAATTTAAACCATCCATAGATCAATTAATTACAGTTATGAATTCTATGGAAATTCAAGTCAGTGCCATAAGCAAGACGATAGATTCATAAATCCTTGATTCATAGACTTTATAATATTTTTGAAGATAAAAAAATTGTCATTTAATTCCTCTTTACTTGTTTTACAATGACAGATTAAAACCCATGATGTGTTTATAAGTTCTAAAGAGGGATATAAAATACAGTCGAATAGTTTATTTTGTTTCATTTGAATATTTTTTGAATATATTTTTATAGAAGCTTAT
Organism: Rhyacophila brunnea; assembly: GCF_057557595.1. NCBI lineage: Eukaryota > Metazoa > Arthropoda > Insecta > Trichoptera > Rhyacophilidae > Rhyacophila > Rhyacophila brunnea. The sequence goes on from NW_028232775.1 coordinate 396,019, forward strand.
TTATAATTATATTATATATAAAACCACATGACAAAATGCGTTGTGGCATAATTTTTAAAAGAAAATATTAAGGTTAGGCCATAGATTCAAAAATGCGCCTAATTAACCAATTTATCAGAGTATCAATATTTCGTTAACAGTTTAATGTACACGTTATTCCTACGAAATATAAAATTAGAAAACATCGAATCAAAAGATAAACTTTCGAAAAATTAATATTCTGGAAAAAATGAGCCAATTGATTTATTAGCCAATCGAAAGCCTCCCCTTTTAATATTTAAAATAATCATTAGAGTATTTAATTGCCGATATTAAATAGAGATGCATTCTACAATAGGATTTTTGGAAAAAGGAATTGTAATAGATCATTTAGAACGAAAACAAGAGAAACTTCCAGACGAAGAAATAGAAAATGAGGTTAGAATGGATGATGTTCAAAATTCCGATAAAAGTGAAGATGAAGAAGAATATGAAGATGAAGAAATTCTAGCAGACGACATAATGCTTTATTCGACGAGAAATACAGAAGATCTAAGTTACCTTGAATTTCATATAATCGATAAACTAGAAGGAATGGAAAATATGGACTTTCAGAAGGATACAACGGCCGAACCCGATTTTTTTATTCATCATGATGTATTTATCACGGAAACAATTACATCAAGTTCATATTTCAAGCTTAAAGATAAACATTTTGTTGCTATGTCTGGGTTTAGCGATGAAATACTTGTTTATGATGCATTGGTGTATAATCCTCTTTTTCCAAGTTTCTCGCTTAAAGGACACAACGCAAAAGTGAATAAAATTTTATATACGGGTTCTAATGGCGTTCAGGAGCTGATTTCAGGGAGTGATGACTGTACAGTTATTCATTGGGATATAGAGAGAGCGTGTGAGAAATCGAAATTAAAACATGATAATCAAGTTATGAGAATTGCTGTATCACAATCGAATGGAAACGAAATGCTCATTATATCGGATTTGAATTCTTTATACACCGACAATAAATCATTTTATAAATTTGATTGTGAGATTGAGTGCATAAAAATTGCAGGGAATGATTTATATGTAAGCAATGAAAAGGGATTTTTGTCTGTTTTTGATATACGTAATTTAAAAGAAGGCGAAAAGAATAGAAAACTGTTTCATGTCGATTCTTTGGTTGATTTCGATTTTTACAAGGATAAAATTATTACCGTTGGCTTGGATGGAAAAATTGTCCTCGCGAAAAGAAATCTAGACATAATAAGAACTGACTCTAATAAACAGGAACTTTTTTGTGTTGCTGTTTACGAAGAACAAGATCTGTGTGTTTATGGTGGGGTTTACGAAAATTTACGATTATTCAGCTTGGTTTAATTTGATATAAAATAAAGAAGCATCTATACCTATATATTATTATTTGCACCATGTATTAATCAAATGTATGTCTTGTTTATATTTTAATTTTTTTAGTGTAACTTTGGCTTTGACGTTTCAGCTTGAATTTATTGTTATTCTACGGGCACATCTTGCCTAAAATTTAAACCATCTCTATTTCATATACATCCTCGCCCATAGCCTCCTCTTTACAAGAGTTTTGACTGTTCCCTAAATTTAGAAACATCCAGCTCTTTCAGATACCTTTTATGATAATGTTCTAACACACTATACCATTATACAGAATATTCTACATTATATGTCTTATTCTTGCATATTAATGGTGCTTTAGAAGTTAGAAAGGTGTAAAACCAAATAAAAATATATTTAATTTTGATCTCCAACAAGAAACATTGATATAAATGCTATGTATTATTATTTTAATCGCATATTAATTGATTAACTTTATGGGAAAAAATAATTATTGGCTATTTACATTTATATGTGTTAAATTTCACAATTTATCCTTAAAAAAATTAGCTATACTTGTTAAAACCCCCCTTTTTTTTATCTTCGCAATTCATTCTCATTCTTTTATCTACTTACATTAAAAATTTTTTTTCTTATTAATTTGATTTTTAGGATTCAAATTTGTTAGTAAAAAACTTTATATGGCTCTATAGAACTGAAGTTGAGAATGAAAAATATGGGAAGTATGACATCTTGGCGAATAACTTGGTTTAATTTACAAATGTAAAACAAGATTAATACCATATGTGATGACTTGGGATGAGGTGGACACAAAATATCCAAAAAAACATGTTAAGGTGTTAAAAATCCCGGACGAAGTAGAAGCATACATGCTAGCTCTCACACTCCGCAAGACAATTGAACTCATCTCATTCAAGAGAAGAAGAGCAGTTGATGAAGAAAGATTAGGTAAAGGTGTCAAAAGATGCATCAAGGAGTTGTGCAATATTCTCAACACGCTGAACACGTCTAAATAGATAAAATGAAAATTAACCCATAAATAAATAATTTTAGTTGCTCTTTAGAAAAAATAAGTACTTAACATTTAAACCTCATCATATATTAAATTTTCATAACATGCTTTATTTCTCGAATTTGTATTTTGAGTTTTTTTCTAATTTCTACTGTTTGTGTGTATTCTCTACTTTCTAAGGCATTAAAACGTTCTTAATATACAACTTGAGCATCAATTTGCACACGATTTCATTTTAATAAAACTATATTTTTCTATATAAGTTAATTATAATGATAAAGCCAAATACGGATAAAAATAATTATGTAAAAAATGAAAATTTAAGTACAAATCAACATTTTCAAATGCGATTTAAGTTTCGGACGATGAACATATGATTACATCATGCAAACATAGGCTTTACTGGAATTCTTATGTAAATTATCTATTTTAAGAAAAATAAATGACCTTTTACCAATCCACTTGATTGTATTTTGATAAAATACGCTGAAATATATATATAATCCGCTAATACATATTTTAAGTTTTTATATTTAAAAAAGCATGTTTATGATATATAAAATGCAATCATTATACAAAATAAAAAATATATTCTTTGAATTATTTCGCCTGTGGTAGAGTAGTGTAAATATTTAATCTTTAATTGTAATTATATTATATTATATTATTAAATGGACCTGATATATCATACGCAAGGTAAATGGTTAATTAACAAACCGTTAATAGTGCTCACTTTGTAAGAGATCTAGCAAACACTTATTGGCTACCCCGCAGCAAAAAAAAAGCTTTTGAAATTATAACTTGGTTTGATTATGACGCAAAAAAAAACTTACCACGATTTACAAACTCAAGTGTAATTATTTAAAGCCATTATTAGTATATGCATATTTTCCCGTTGCTGTTACATCTTTTACGGCGTAAAAGTCGTTCGATCGTTATAGAACTATTTTATTTGTTCGAAATACATAATTTTTTTGGCTATGAAAAGTCTTTAGTTGTGTATATCAATCCTTTTTGCATATAATAGTAGTGCTATTAATTTCACATGTCACTGAAGTTTAATACAATTTTAAATTCGTAAATATATTTCAGATTAAAATTTTTTATTTTACAAGAAATTTTTTATTATGTTTCTTATCATATTTATAACGCATTCTGAGACTTAACACATATGTACTAATACCTGTTATATATAAGCTCATATAAAACTGGCTTATATTTACACAATATTTATGAAAAAATTTTCCTTTAGGGCAATCTTGGATATCTTTATTAAAAATTTCTCGATAGAAATCGGGGAAATTTTATATGTAAATTAGAAAGTGATGAAAAAATAAACGCATAATACGATCTGGAAGTTGAATTTTTATATTAAACTGTATGTAAATATGTTAAAATACTAAAATGACTCTAAAAGATGTGATATGATGTAGTAAATGCACACGAATAGATGAATTTCAATATTGTGATTCAGTAGAATAGTTATTCTATTTTATTTTCGTTCAAGTGAATAAATGGAAAAATATAGATATACATAATGTTTAGAAGACTATCTTAACGGAAATAATATAAAAATTTTGAATGGAATCTTATTTTTTAACTTTGCATTCACGATCGATATTAAACATATTTACAAACGCTAATGTCTTCTATCAAAAAATTAAAAAATGTGACATTGAACTAAAATAATAATAAGGCTGATAGTATATTTAAACAATTATAATCATAAAAAGGTGACTTGCAGTTCAAGTGGATCTAGAAAATCATAAATTTTGTTAAATAGTAAAGAAAATATGTAATTAGATATCAAAAACGTATATTAAAAGAAATTATTACAGTCCTCACAACGTCTATATAAAAATCAAGACGTGGATATTATCAACCAAAAAAATACGAATTGCTTATTTTAGAATTTTTATTGCTTCATAAACCTAATTATATAATAAGAAAAATTATTTTCAAAATTTATAAAGTATTCTATTATAATAATAATAATTTATGTTTTTATCCTGCAAGTCATCACCGACCACCTAAGGTATTCTGAGAAGTGTTCTAACATTTTTTAGTAAAAAAAAAATTTGTGCAAAAATAAAAAAGAATGATATACTTATAGTGCTCTAAACTTATCTTTGACATAACGGTTTCATGGTTTTTTATATCTATTGTATATAAACTAATTATATTTGAAAGCTTGTATTTATAGAATCTAGATGGTTTTGTGTTTACTAAACTTTATATTCTATAGTTTTAAACAATCTTTTACAATGTTGACAGCTCAGCTATTCAAAAACAGTAGGCAGAAAATTGGCAAATATTAATATTTGACTTTTTTAGAATCTTTAGTTTTTTATATAAACCTCGAGGATTATCAATAACCCATTAAAAACAGATAAAATTAATATAAATGGGTTGGTTTTATTTTATATAAAGAAAAACAAATACGTGTGATTAAATTGTGCGTGAGAGATATGATAAGAGTTGTTTTTGTGTTCATAAAGATGATTATGAAGAATATAATTGAACAATATAATTTTTTAATCATATCGCGATAATCGTATATAAAATCATAACTTATAAGAGTTAAAAATCCCGGGCGAAGTAGATGCTTACATGCAAGCTTTCACACTTCGCAAGACGCTTTTACTCATCTCAATTATAATAATGAAAATCAGTGCATAGAAAGCTCAGGGGAGGGTGTCAAAAAACAACATCAATGAGTTGTGAGATATTTCTAATGGGTTGACCACGTCTCAATACAAAAAAAGAAAATTGTCCCACAAATAAATAAAATTATGCTTTTTTTTTAGTAAAATATCAACGTTTGTAACTTTGATTTTTATGTTCAGAAATTTTTAAATTCATTTATTCGATTTATTTAGCACATATACAACGGACAAAAATTTTATAAAATCTTACGTAGTGGCAATTTTTTACCCGTGTAAAATTTTGTGTTCTTATTGGATGAGTATACAATCGGTATACATTAAAAAATAGATATATTCGGTTATATATCAATTAAAAATAAAAGTACAGTTACACGCGTGATAATCCCTGTGAATTGCAAGTTAAATCCAATTAATATGATTTTAAGATAATTTTAAAAATTTTGTATATTTTGTAGTGTTTTTTACTTTCCAAGCAATTTTAAACTGGTAATTTACAAAATTTAAATTATTTTATTCTTTGTTAAATTGAATATATTAGTCAGCTTAAATTTTTCTTAAGCACAGTGTAATAAAAAAATAAAAAACTTTGCCAATTGTGCCCATTATTTCGTTCGATGAATATCAGAAATTGACAAAATCACAAAGTATTATTTGTGTGGCAAGAAAAATCTGTTTATGTCCATTATTTTATTTAATATATAATGTTATTTCGTTTTCGGAATAAAATGCATCTATGTATAAACATTAATTTTACGAATTTTATTTTATTTTAAACTTTTCGCTATGCACAGCATTTTAAATTTATTGTGACTAAAGATGCCCCCATTCTTATTTATATACTAGTTTTTTGTAATTCATCGATATATATCATGATTTTAATAATAGTGTATTGATTAAATGGTAGAAATCTATTACAACAGTACTGAATGTTGCTTGCAGGCAATCTAAGTACCGAAAATATTTCTGTCATATTTCAAATGTAAGAAATCTTTTATCATGTAAAAGGTATTCGTAAAACTATAGAATTCTAACCAATAAATTTATATAGATATTTATAAAAATTAAATAATAACTAGTATATTTGTTATGTTGAAATCATCGATAAGGATTTAAAAAAACAAAAAAAGTTTGTTTATTGGCTCTCAGTGTTGTAAAAACTATATTAACTCATTAAAAATTTATCTTTAGGGTTTAGGTTTAAAATTTTGACATTTATACTCGACTAGTAAAATTTATAAACCATTATTATTTTTTAATTTATTCCATTTTTTTAAGTATTGCCTTTTTATGTTCTATTTATTAGCATAGAAGTCATAGGCTAATTTATTCTTGTAATTTATAATTGATCTGTATTTTTTATAATTTGATCAAAAGAGAAAATAATTTCATGCTAATATTTACTATTGAACTTAAACTACATATTTCAAGATTTTTGTGTTTTTTCTATTTTTAAGTTTCTTCTTGTGAATGAGTCGTAAGTTGTTAACTACATTAACCTAAAAAGATTATAATCTGATTGTTTCATAAATAATATTGCATTATACAGATAAAAGTCAAATTTTTGGCCTTTTATGCCTGCTTTTTTTGGTAATACAGCAATATGTATTTGGTTTCTATTATATATTTAGAAGATATACACGTTTTAAATAAATCAATATAATCCTTTAATTACCTTAAAAACAGCAATATCCGTTTTTAGATTGTGATATCAGAAAAAAATATAAAATAAATTTTATACCAAATTTTAAATCTGTAAGTTTTTCCTTTAACCTGGAGTGTGTGAAAAAACGTGTTTTAATTTAATTAAAAATTTATGTGGATCAAAAATGTGGATCCCATGAAGTTCTTTTATAAATTTTGAATCGTAAAATTACGTGCACATATTATTCTTACAATTTTATAATAAATCGGTTTATAATTATAATAATTGTTTTATGAAGTTCTTTAAAAAAAAATATGTCAAGGAGTTAAAATCCTGGACGAAGTAGAAGCATACATGCAAGCTCTCACACTTCGAAAGACACTTAAACTCATATCATTTGACAGAAAAAGAGTTTTTGGCAAAGATAGATCGGAGGAAGGTGTCAAAGGATGGTTCAAGGAGTTGTGCAATATTTCCAATAGGCTGACTACGTCTAAATAGATATATTGATAAAAGAAACTTAACCCATAAATAAAAAATATATATTTATGATCTTCTTTCGTTGCTTTGCACAGAAATTATAATGTAATTTTCTGCCAATGATTTTATCCATAAGGTTATAAATACATAAAATGACAGCAAATATAGTATAATTACAGTTAACATAAATATTCACACATAATTTTATAAATATGATTTTGCATGGTATACTAAATTAATGAATATTGTAAATAAACAAGAAAAAAAATAAACTGTTAATTTCATATAGAATCTATACACATCTATGTATTCGACAAGATGATTTTATATATACTTTTTAATGTTTTTACGTTAGTGATAACAAATCGTAAATTCACATGAGTGATTGATGATTAAAAGCTTAACGATGCTTGTAAAACATAAATGCATTTATTATAAATAAATATAAATCTTAAATGTGTGCCATGTTTAACCACGAACTTTTGATTGTAAACTTAAAAAAAATACATCTGATTTTTAAAAGTTCTCGTGTGCAATGGAATTCACAAAATATTTTTTTAGACGCATAGAATCTTAGATTCAGAACAACAATCTTTTCTGGTTTCATTGATACTTTAGACTTTTTCTAGAAACTTTAGTATATATCTATGAACAAATTGGTACTAATATTATGAAAATGGTATTTATTAATTTAACAGATTAGATAATGGCATAGATATTATGATTATTTTATTTTTTAATTTCATCATGAACAACTAAACAGATAATTTGATTTTAAGTAAAAATCAAAAAAAAATAAGTTTAAAGTGATATAGTGTGTTTATTATAAACCTTCATATTTTTTATATTTTATCATAGAAAATCAAGAACTGTTCGTTTTCAATTCTTCGGTATTTTTTTCTTCATACATTGTGTAAAGGCGCATGAATATGCAAACGCATCATTCAAACTTCATATCAGTTTCCAATTCGATTATTTCTTCTCTCTATAAAAAACATATAAATCAAATAATATTGTATTTTTATATCAATTTTTGAATACTAATTTATTATTTTGAGGTTTAGTTTTTGACATGTTCAGCATATCATTTGAATGTGATTTAATTTAATGAGAGGATTCAGTTAAATAGAAAATCTTAGTTTCCATGACGAATTTACAGTAAATTTTGACTGTTAAACTTATATTTTCTATAAATAGTTGGTCATCGTGCATTTTAAAAAAAAATTGGCATAAAAAGCTATAAACTGTTCGAATACAGATTCTATTTATAGAAATGAATGCAAAAAAAATATTTTTTGTGTAATAATGAAATTTTTTTCCCTCTTGAAGTGTAATTAGTCGTTATAAGGAGCTTGCATGAAATTAAAATTGATTATGATCAAAAGCGCGTACTTTGAAATTTAAAATATTGTATATTTTGTATTTCATGTATAAATTTTAGCACTATAGGATTAGATTTTCTCTTCTAGCATAACTGATTGATTTTTAGTAGTTACATAATATCTATACTCTTTTCTATATCTTTTTCTCTTATATATTATTCAATATCTCTCCACATTTAAAGATCTAGTGGTTATGCAAAAAGTAAATTTTTGTATTCCTTTTCTGTAATGATTCTTGGCATGATGATATTTTTAAAATAGAGGGGTATATGCACAATAATAATTTTACATTTATGTCTCGAGATATATCGTAAAGTCAGAAAAAAAAACACAATAAATTTTTTTATAACATATTCAATTATTTCATAAAATGTTTGGTAGGAATCTTGATACATCATTTTCAAACAAGATTACACAAAATCTACCTCGGACCATAGTGTTTTTTCCTTGCGTTTTCGTTTATCATTCTGTTTGGTCATATGATGAATGACTGCTGTCTTGTGTATATACCTCGTGGGAAAATCAAAAAAATTTATCACTGATTTTACAATGTATATTACCGTTGACCAATTAAGCGCAGAAAGATCAGCGAACAAGATTGTATATACTAGACATATTCTCTAAGCAAAAAAATGACAAAAAAATGAATATGTCATTTTTAGATTACTCTAGCCCAGCCTTTTGTGTAGTATATCGTGCTAACATATTCTACTAATTATAAAGATTTTTTGCTCAAGATATAAATTACATCAAGAATTGAGCACATGGCTAGGTACAGGCGCATCAGTTCCACAATATACCTTGGGCAAATAAATTTGTCTCCGAATATTTATAGTGATCATAGGATCAATCCATTTCCGAAGCTTAGAAAAGTTTGCCTTATATATGAAAATGTCATATGTGCTGGTATGATTCTATTCTAACACAAATAAATGGTTTTCTTTTGAAATTCAGCACAAAATCATAAAAAAAATTATATCTTTTCAAAAACCACATATGCTTAGATTTCAAAAAGATATGTTAGCCCCACCAGAAAATCGATTCGTGTAATTATAGACCATTCTAGTCGCTGATTGCTGAAATATGGCTAGATTGCATTCTGTGCGATATTTAGAGCCGATATAACAATCTGAAAATTAATAATATTTGAAATTTTTACATCTGTAAAATTACAAACTTTACTTTTAAGGCATATATTTCATGCCTATTTTTGCTTACGATTGCGTTTTTTTAAGAGTTTGGCATATTAGATACTGCAATTTAGTATAAAAAAGCCTTTGAGTCACCATACAGCAAATACAATAGTTTATTAAAAAGTGTCTTTTTTTATCCTCTGTATTTTTTTAATTAATAGTATGTATTATTTAAAAACAATATCTATATTAAAAAACTAGTTTTAAATAATATTTACAAAAAAAACTTTTTGTACTTTTTTCTGATTTTTTTTTAGAGGACAGAAGTCTTGATCTTGTATACAAAGGTTTGATGCGTCTTTTAGTTCAATATTCTACCTTTTTATTAAAACGAGTGATAATTATACTTTTATGCACAGATTGGCATATAAAACATACAGACATTTGTTATTTGTATAATTTAAATTATAAAATCAGTTATTTTTTTGATGTTTATAACTATTATAATCGCAGACAATTTTACTATTATCTATATTTAAATCAACAATAAGGTATAATATTCCACGTTTTTTATAACTAATCTCGTACTATAAATAAATATAGATTTTCCTGTATTTTTTATTCTATTAAGCATATTTGATCTTAAATATCTTCAGTATGATAAAAAATTACGCATAAAAATGTGTTTATCGATTTTAGATCTTGTATTTTATATTTGGATAAAGAAATTGGAAAATTCATTCACTTTTACATGTTAAGATATCTGTTTTAAAGTATGATATTACTACTCTTATTCTTTACTGTTCTGCTTGTTTTTTCTTGTATTTAAAATCGACATAAAAAAAGCAGTTATTTTTTAACCATTAACATTTTTAAACTTTTATTGAAATTGGTAAAACCAATCGAATTATCTTTACTTTAAACGCGCTTTATCTTCTATTTTTAATATATACATAACTGAAGTTTTTATTTGTAAACCGCGAGAATCCTAGTTTTTCAACATTAATTTTATATTCGAAAATAATAATATTAACAAATAAAAGGATACTCTTAGGACGATGTTTATGATAGTTGACTTTTTTGGCTTACATATTGGAAATTTCATATATATTATTTAAGTTTGAAAAGAAAATACATGGTTATAAGGAAACGATTCCAATTGTAATCTATAAAAATTCGTATTGAATAGAAGCAAATAATTTTGTGATGATTTTATTGGAATAATTTATTAGGATTGCTCTCTTTAGATATAAAAATATAAACAATATTTTTTCTGATATATTATGTGTACAGACTTATATTTTGGGTAGAAAATGTCAACATATATTAGATTTTATTTGGTTTGGGGTGAAAATAGATAGATAGGATTAACACTTGAATTATATTAACGATTAATATAATCTTTATTTATAATGTGTTTCAAACTAACCTTATAATCACTCAAAAACAATCAGTATAATTTAAATTACATTATTCTGACATCTTGAAGTAAATTAACTTATTATTATATTTATTTCCTTTCGTGATATAAATTTAAATACCCCAAGTAAAACAAAAGAAAGAAATATTAGTTTATACAAAAGAAAGAATATCGAATAGTTTTAACGAAAATAAAGCATATCAAACAGTTTATTATAAACAAACAATTTCAAGTAGTTATCGAAACAGATAAGATTTGTTAATCAAAGAACCAATATAAAAGTTCACTCAAAAAGAAGAATTTTAATAAAACATAGAAGAAAAAATGGATTTAGAGACTTCAATTTTAAATTTTTTCGGCAGAACAACATCAACAAAATCTGATTTAGACACACTCTTCATTGATCTTATTTCCTCACACAAAACAATTCCAACATCACTATTTCTTATCCAGAAGTATTCACGCGACCACCATCCAGCATTAAAAAAAGTATGTCTTTCGTATATTCATCTTAGTCTTACACAGCAAATGGATTTTGGTAGAGATACGGGAAACCCTTCTGTTATTTTGAAGTACCTTGGTGATATTTTCAGTTCGGGATATGATAATTTTTCGAATGCAATAAGAGATCTTGATTCATTTATTTATGAGAATTATAAGGTTACAGATGGTGTCTTTTTTTTGTATTTGGTGTATTATGTTTGTAAGGATATTTCAGGCCTTTATATTGATGGTGATGTTGGTTCTAGACTTTGTACGGTTAGGTTTTTATGCAGTTTAAAGTGTGTTGCATTACTTTTAAAAAATGGAATGTTCTGGGGATTGCCAATAAATATAAATGGGAAGGATAACAGCCAAGAATTAAGTAAAGTAGATTTAAATGACATTAGTGGAAATAAAAATGATAAAATAGACGCTGTAATGCATACAACCAACACCAATCATATTAATATGAATCATAATGGTAATACCAATATGAATGGAAATTCTAATAGTAGTGATAATGTCAGTAGCGCTATTTACAATAATATTGATGATAAGTGTAAGTTTAATATTAACAATGGTACGAGCGAAGATAAAAAGTCAAACAGTGCACTAAATCACTCTAAATCATGCAATAGAATTTTTAATAGTATAGAAAATAAGGAAATAATTCAAGAATTTAAAAACTTCTGTGCACTTAGAAATTTCATGCCTCATAAAGCATTTTCATCAAAAACAGTATTGCCATTTTTTCTTGAAGGTGCACTTGAACCATTTGTATATAAAAAATATGAAGAATATAGTCTTACATTCTACAAAAAGAAACCACATGAGCTAAGAGAATTGGGAAAACAAATCGATAATATTATGAATGAAATATCATCAACTTTACATTCCATACTCTTCAATATTATAAAAAGTGATCCTATCTGTAAAGAGCATTTCTTAAGATACCTTACCTATGTCTTGATAGTTCCTGCGAATCTTGAGAAAAGGAAAATGGTTTATGATAGAAGTTTACCGGGAAGCGATGGATTCTTTGTTAATCTTGGAAATGTTTTGTTTATTTTTTCTAGCAAAATTATTTCGGGTTCTCGTATGGGATCTAAAATTTCCTTTTCCTATGTCAATATGCTTTGTAATACAATTCATAATCTAACAGAAAAAAAGCCTCAGGCCGATACAAACAGTAATAATACTACAAATAATAACACTAACGTCAATGCAAGCAATAATGGTAATAGAATCAGAAATTTTGTTAGAGATATGAATACTAGAAGAACCTCTGGGTCTAATAACTTCATTAATAACATTGATTCCTCTAATAATGACGCCATTTTCTTTGATGATGACATTCATACAGTTTCAAAGGAATTCAATGCCTTTGTAACAAGAATATTCACCCTTACAAATCTTTATTTAAATTATGGGTATGTAAAAATAATCGAGGAAATGGAAGATCTCGAACAAAATATTGATTATCAAGATCCTAATTATAAAGAAGCTCTCGAATCAAGATTGCATGCATATCGCGTTTTGGTTTACAACCAGTCCTTTAAAAACTTGAATGGATTCGTGGATTTTTGTGTTGAAAATGTACTTAATGAATTCGAAATGAAATTAGAATCAGAAGAAAAGAACAAAAGTTCATCTGGGCATAAAAATAATTTTAATGAAGAAAATCATTATAATCAATATATTATAGGTGTTGACCAATTGAACGTTAATGTGGATACTTCTATCAAGGAAAATGTAAATAATTCAATAAAAAGTAATGAGGATACACCATTGAAACATGACCTCAATACTTCAACAGCAAGTAATGTCGATGCACCATTGAAGGATAACCACAATATTTTAATAAAAAGTAATGAAGATAAACCATTGAAGGATAACCCCAATACTTCAATGAAGGATAGTTTAGACACTATAATAAAAAGTAATGAGAATTCATCATTGAAGGAGAATTCAAATACTTCGATGAAAGATAGTCTAGATGCTGTGAATAAAGATAGTTTAGATGCTTCAAATAACAAAAATCCAGACACTTCGTTAAGTCATAATAAACTATTCATGTCGGAAATATTCTACAATCCTCTCGTAACAATACTAGACATGTCAAATAGATTATACTTGAAGCCATTATCACAAACAAACTATAGCCTGATGGAAAGAATGGTTATAAGAAGTACAAATATTCATTCAAAAGAAAGGTTACTGCAAATTATTCAAGGTACCCCCCAAAAACTTTCTAAATCTTTATTCGAAGCACTTATATCCTTTTACGGAAAAGATAATAAATTAGGAACTGAAGATAAAATGACCATGAGATTATATATAAATAGAATTTTAAGAAATGATACTGGTCGAAGCGTTAAAAATCTTAGGAAAGATGGGCTTGTATATTTCAGTGGTGTAGTAAAAGATCTCGAAAAACTTTTGGCTTCAGGTCTCGAATCAATTTTAAAAATTAAGAAAGAAGTTGATGAACTTAAAACTCTAACCAGTGGGAAAACATCAGAAATAAATCAATATTCAAGACAAGCATCTGAAAATCCAAGAGAAAGAGAACTCCTTGGATCAATCAACCATCTCACAAATGTTGCTAAAGGATCTTTTAATTTTTCTCTAGAATCTTTCGAAACAATTTTTTTCATAATAAAACTAAACGATACTATTTTCCGATACAACGAAGCAAAAAAACTATTGATCAACACCCTAAACTATAATCTAAAACTATTAGTGGGCCCAAAATGCTCATCATTCAGCATCCAGAACATGGAAAAATACAACTTTAAACCTAAAAAAATCCTGAGATGTATAACCCTGATATACAGCCAATTCGACACCGATATCCAAAAAGATGTTGTAAAGGGAAGAGACTTCAACATAAACTTTTTTAAAAGAGCAGAAAGAATTCTATCGGAAAAGGGTATAATAACAATCGAGGAAAAGGAAAAAATTAAAAAGTTTAATGATAGTCTAAATACTATTTACGAAGAAATCAAAAAGGAAGAAGAAAACGATGATATCGATTACCCAGAAGAATTCCTAGACTCACTCACCTTCGAACCAATGCAAAACCCCGTAAAATTACTTACTAGCAATAATGTTATTGATAGATCAACTTTTGATATGCTAATGGTGTGTGACGGCTTGGACCCATTCAACAGAGAAAAAATTAATGAGAATATGATAAGAGAAGAGATAGACCTCAAAAATAGCATCAGAGAGTTTATTGATAACCATAAAAGAAAAAATAATTGACCATAATCAAGTCTTAAATAAATATATGAAGTCTTTTAGCAATAATTTTTATACAAAACTTTCATATAACGTAAAAAAATACACTCAAAGAGGTAAATATCTCCACACTAACGAAAAAAAAAGAAGTACATATAATGCAAAAATCATGCCCACAAAAATTGGGGGAAATGTGTTTTTTATGTAAAATAAATACCATCACGCTTATAAATTAAGAAAAGAAAGTTTTAATAGCAAAAAAACAACTTCTCTTTAAAAAATAAGAGAAAGGTTGGTTTTATGTATAAATAACACCATCAAGTTTACAAATGTAGAAAAAGAAGTTTTAAGAGCAAAAGAAACACGTTCACACTAAAAAAATCATAAAAAGTTGTGTTTTCTGCGTAAATACCACTATCAAGTTCATAAATTATGAAAAGGAAGTTTTAAGAGCATAAGAAATACGCATATAAATTATAGAACAATAATGTTATTTATGTATAATAAATACCATCTCGCTTATAAATTAAGAAAAGAAAGTTTCAAGAGCAAAAAAACAACTTCAATTTAAAAAAAGAGAAAAGGTTGTGTTTTCTGTATAAATAACACCATCAAGTTTATAAATGTAGAAAAGGAAGTTTTAAGACCAAAATAAACACGTTCACACTAAAAAAATCATAAAAAGTTGTGTTTTCTGCGTAAATACCACTATCAAGTTCATAAATTATGAAAAGGAAGTTTTAAGAGCATAAGAAATACGCATATAAATTATAGAACAATAATGTTATTTATGTATAATAAATACCAACACGTTTATTAATGAAAAAACAAAGAAGTACTTATAATGCAAGAATCATACGCACACAATTGAGGAAAATGATGTTATTTATGTATAATAAATACTAACACGTTTATTAATTAAGAAAAGGAAGGTTAAGAGCAAAGAAACACGTCACGCTAAAAAAATTAGAAAAAGTTATGTTTTCTGTATAAATAGCATTATCAAGTTTATAAATAAAGAGTGGGACGTTTTCTGTATAAATAACATTATCACGCTAAAAAAATATTGAAAAAGAAGTTCTAAATATATGAAGAATACAACAAAGTATAGAACAAGATAAGTTTTGTCAAAAAATTAACCCCACAAGTAAATACTAAAGGATGGAAGGAAATGTTTAAAAAAACATTGTTTTACATAGAATAAAGACAAATCACATATATTTTAAGGGTAATATAACAGTGTGAACTAAAATAACCAAAACTGATAACCCAAATTATAATATAAAAAAAATTTATCAATTTATGCTTGAATTTTTAGTTAAATAAAAAATACAGGAGGGAATATTCTATAAAAAACGGGATGGGATTTGCTTTAGACTATATTATCACTGAATTTTACTTCCTTAACCTAGAATTCATAATTACATTAATGCCAAATAGTATCAATAGAAAATTTTATGCAGAAAATAAAATAAAGTAATATGCTTATCATTTTTCCTCTTATTATTTAGAAAAATTAAACAATGTGATATAATAATGGGTTTTATTGTCTTAATGAATTCCTGCTTTAATTAAATTTTACAGGTATTAGTTTTTTATGAAATTTAAATGCTCTTTTATAACACATTATAACTTTTGTTTGGTAAAGAGGTCATATTATCTTCATTCAATCACATTCTCTTAAAATACCTTTCAATATTGCAAAAAATTAATATTTATATATAAGAAAACTCTTTTAATATAAATTTTCATCGTAAACTAATCAAATTTTAAATTTACCAATAAAAACCCCATCATAATGTTCTATTAATTCATTCTTCTTCAAAACTTCTTAATTCATATTCGCTTTTTTTACTCATGCATTTAAGTATCTTCATTCACCCTAATGTAATTCTTCTAGCATGTGCTCCATATATCATTCCCCAATAAATATTTTCTTCATAAGACGTTTAAATTAAAGGGTATTCTTCAACCCCCCTATCCTTCTTACTAGCACTCTTTGTTTACATCCTATTCATATACATATTTTTTACAGAACTAATTTCAGAGTCTTTCTAAACCCGCATATTATTGTACCAGTATTATAAACTAAACAACCTTCTACATGTGATTTGATTTTTATGATCTTATGCACTAAAGTCTTCTTAGAAACAGTTGTAAACCACTCATATTCATCTTCTTAAAAAAATTTTATTTTTCTTTTTCAAGTCTTTTTTATGCAAATATTTCTTTTCCATATTGTTTTTTTACTTGCTCCGCTAAGATTATATATATTCTTTGATCTATAAATGAATTTTAAAACAATACCATAAAAGTGTCCATATAAGCTAGCAAGTCAAGAAGAAGATCGACGCATATATACAAACCAAATGGATTAAAAAAAACTTGGGTAAATATGTCTCGAAAGCGGGAGTCTTATATAATAAGACTATAACTGTAGAATAAGGCCAATAGTATAGGTACACTGTGTTCAAGGGAAATCAAGCAAGTTGTGCTCGAGAGTAAAAATCATAAATTTCAAAATAAAAAAAAAGATTTTATCTTAACTGGGAATATAAAACTACACGTATTTGGTAATATAAACTTGAAAATAATCTAGTATTGCATTTTCCTTGTTATGAACTTTACGATTGGCGAGATTTCATTTAAGAGTAAAATATATTTTGTTTTTTCTCCTTTAAATATTTTTTATGGTATGTTATTCTGATAATTATATGTTCAAAAAATATGATACGTCTTAAATTTATTGGGTAATGGATCAAAGGGTAGGTCGTGTATACGAATCATTAATTGTACAATAAGTCGTAAATTTCGATTTATGAATGCCAATCGAAGCAGAATCACACGCACAAAATATAGTTCTATAGAAGAAAAATGTCTCTTAGGTATAGAAATAAGATGCTTTTCATTTATATGAAAATGACGAGTTGGAATGAAATAATATCCAAATTTTTACAAAAAAAGCTTTCTTAAGGTATCTTTAATAAAATTAAATGACTGAAATCAAATAAATCGTTAAATGTACATAAAATATAGCATATATTCTATTCATAACCTATATATATGTTTATTTATATAAATCTGTAAATCCAGGCTATATTTACCTTTTTTATATGATTTTTTTGATGATATTCTAAATTCTATGATTATATTAGAAAGTCGCTATAAATCGCATCCTTGTCATGTCTACGAATTGTTTTACAAGTAATATATATGATAAGATAAATGAAATCACATTTCTATCCTGTAAATTTTGGTAATATGATGTCTTGTTGCTTTTATCTCAGTGTCATATCCTAATTTGGATCACATGTTATTTTACGGAGAGGCATATAAATAAACATTTGTAAAATTTGACTTTGCATATACAGATCCACATGATAATTCCATCGTCTCATGTTTTTCGCTGTGAAATAATTTCAAAAACTTTAATTACAACCCATCATTTCGTAAATAATAAAACAATTCAAAGCTAAATAAGTATATAACGCGATTTTCATGGCTGAATAATTCTATTGAAGATTTATGTTTTTTATATATTTGTTTATAAACAAGATTATTTGAAATATATTTTCAATGGGCGCCTGCACGGGCAGTCACAACCTACAAAATTAATTTTTATAGAATGAGTCGAAGAGTAAATCTAAAAAACGACAAGAGATATTTATAATTCTTTTTTTGTCAAAGTTTCATTGTTTAACAGCTCTTTAAAGATTTCCAATTGCAAAAAGTACATATATTATACTATTTTATTTTGCAAGTGAATTCTGGAAAACAAAAATAGTACGAAACGATGTATTATAAGATTACATAATTTTTACTATTTGTGTATAAAAGGTTCTTTTGCGATAGTATTGTGATTTACTGATTTTTTGTTAATATGAACCGCTTAAAACAGAAAATTTATGGATATTGTTATTTATATATAGAAAAAATCTTTTAAATCCTTGCTATAATTGATTGTTGGATTTTTTTTCATAGCTAACATAAACCTTTCAGAATTTATGTTTTATATATTTCTTTATGTATAAAAATACACCTTTTTTAGATTTGTCTGTTTTTAGCACAT
The DNA here is from genome assembly GCF_057557595.1 of Rhyacophila brunnea. Taxonomy (NCBI): domain Eukaryota; kingdom Metazoa; phylum Arthropoda; class Insecta; order Trichoptera; family Rhyacophilidae; genus Rhyacophila; species Rhyacophila brunnea. The sequence continues at coordinate 414,899 of NW_028232775.1, forward strand.
ATTTAATTCATAAAATAATAATTTTTATTTAATCTACTTATAAGTCCATTAATCATCATGTATATAATTATGAATTCTTGCTGCACCGCTTAAAATAATCCTTTCTCTTTTTTGCTAATTATTAAATTTTTTACAGATGTTTTTTCTAACCAACAAAGGTTTAACATAGTAATTTTCAAAAAGAACCAATTAAAGTTGTTATATAACACAAATACAAATATTTTGTGCTAAATCGATATAGTTTAAAATAATTACATCTTTCTTTATGTAGTCTAGCTTTCTTTTTTTCATTTTCATATGTTTTTTTTATCAGCTTTATAGCTCTCTTATTTATTTGTAAAGTTATTTAGCATATGAATTCTATAAAAAAAAATTTATATGTTTTTTATAATTATTTTACACATAAAGGTTAACATTCTATGTATAACTATCATTTACCGTTTTATATCGTATAATCATTTCGCGAAAAAATTTATTTTAAATTAGTTTCGCAATTAGTATTTGCTATAAAATTTTATACGATATTATAGTTTCTCATAATTCTGAATAGTGGCTTATTTTTATGTTATTTCATTTAGTCGTATTTATAAATATATACTTTCACATTTTTTTCGATTCTAATTTTGTTTTAAAATATATTATTTTATGGCAATTTTCTTTATTATATGTATTTTAAGTGTGTGGGCTCGAAGAAAACTTTAGTATTTTAAGATTTCTCTTGTTTTCTACCTTAAAAAATAAAAATGAGGCTTATGTGTCTTCAAAATCTTTGTACTTCAGGTTTCGTTGCAAATATATTCTTAAGTATGGCATCACACCATTTTTAATTTATCCGTGGATATGTATTTTAAGGTTCTCTGCAAATAAATGTAACTTATATGGTCGAACTTATTTCTGTATACAACATAGAAAGGAAAAAATATCGATAAAAATCAAGTATTTCTCATAGAATTTAAAGTTTTGGTTTAAAAATAAAAAAATGAAAATTCTTTTTATTCATCTCTAACGAACGTTTTTTCTGGCTTTCCTTGTAAAAAATTTAGCATTGAACCTTCAGAAGAAAGTCTGCATTGCTGGAAAATGCAGAGCAAGCATACAAATTTATGTTCTTTAAAAAAAGGTAGTTTATTTTGTTGTCTTTGCGTAAAATTAATATAATAAAAAAGCTCATTATAGCTATAACTAAAAGTAAATATCTTTTAATTATTGTAAAAAAAATATTATAAAGCATTTATTTAGTCAGATAATTTTTTAAGACATTCTAAAGTACTGCGAAAGTCTTTGAGTTTCTTGCTGATAAATGTAAAAATGTTCTCACAAAAAGAAAGACAATCGATATAAGCATGATTTACATTATGCACCTGTAATTAAGCTTGAATATTGTGGTCGTCCATATATTTGAACATTTATACTTTTGATTATTTATGAATCAGGGTATATACGATTCAAAGTCTGACTATCGTATTACTGTAATACAAAATATAGTATTGCAGAAAAATTTAATATATTTAATGACAAAAATTTGCTGTTATAGTAAATCATACACTCTTTTATAATTTACATTTATTAAAGATTATGTTCGTTTTGTGATGTAGTAGTAAATAAACTCAATAGTTTATACTATAATGACACAAATAAGTCTTTTATAAATGTTATTTTTTTAGCTTGAATATTCTAAGCACAGTTTAGAATTACAGTCGAAGATAAGAGAATACATAACAATAGCATGAGATATTGTTATGTACACTATTAATTGAATGATAGAAAAACTATATTTTACTTGTTTTATTACACAGAAAATACGGCGATAAATATATATTTTAAATATATTTTACATTTAAAAATATAAAAAACTATATAATTTTGACTTCATCATTACTTTTATAAGCTTTAAAATATGAAACAATAATCTGAACAATTTTTAGCATAAACATTCTTAAGAGTTTAAATATATTTATAGAGCGTTAGTTTGCTTTTTTACATAAAATTAGTGTTTTATTATGAACTTTTTTTTCTTTTTTTCTTATTATGCAAGAGATATTGTAAAAAATTAATTTATCATTCCGTTTTATTTTCCATCAACTTTAAGATATGCTACTATTTTAAGATGAAACTAAACTAAAGTTATTCTTCCTAAATAAATTCAATAAAAGTACCTGTTTTATATTTTCCCCTGAATACATCGAAACTTATATTTTCACGGTTTTATTTTGAAAATCTACAGCTATATTTCAAAAAAATTTTGGCTAAATTGCTCGTTTTTCTTAGATTCATGCATATTAAATTTTATTACAGCTTTGTTTTTTTGTGATTTTTACCGCAATGCAGCATAGTAAGATGATTTTGTTTTTTTTGCCCCGGATCTCTACTTTTTGCTAAGAAAAACAAAGGATCATTGATTTATCTTCGGTATTTTTATATACTATAAAAATGTATCAGAATATAGTTCTTTATTAAATATCTATATAGTAACTTTGATCATCAAACACTTGAATAAGTATCATGTGTTTTTTATTCTTTTCATATTTATATCCGCACTAATATAAATAAACGTATTCACATAAATTATCTATATCCTATATATAAATACGGATTAAAAACGTTAAACGCGTGTTTCGAGATTCATGGTGTACACGACGCATTTTTAAGCCCGGTTTCACTGGTCATATGATGTTCTTCTTGTATCTAGTTAGAAATCAACATGATTTTGTACAATATAACGGAAATATACTAATTCACTGTACGATATATTTCGATAAATGCAACAGATATTTCAGAATAAAATGTTTAGAAGAGTATAATAAAGAAATTACCTTTATAAATCATTATAAATCTGCGATTCAAATGAATATACCTGTACAAAAAATATATATCCTTGCTGCATGATTAAAAAATTATCTACTTATGAAAACTCTTCCGAATTAATTAGCACATAAGAATTAAAAATCAAGTTAAACGAAATATTTTGATGCTTATAATATATATTTTTGCATTATAAAAATTACAGGCTTATAAAATATATGATAGTAAATATTTCTACTAAAATTTTTAAAAATCTTTAAAATGCATTAAATATAGTTTTGCAAAATACATAGTGTTTTCGAATGTGTTTATTTTATTTTTCTTGTGTGATATTATATATTATTTTTAAATCTAGATGCATTTCATGCCATGAAATATTTGAAAGATTCTAATATATTTTATTTGTTTTTATTATTTTGATCAATATTTGTCTTGTTAGCATATGAAGTTTTTTTTAATGGAATTAAATACGATTGAAATAAATTGTTGGGTTATTATGTGCAAATTTGTGCTTTTGATAAAAAAAGATGGGTATTGGCATTTGATATCTTTCAAAGATGTGTATCTATTGATTATTAGTTTTAATTATATTTTTATCATTACTTTGCGCCTGCTACAACGGTAATTTTAATGCAGAATATGTGGGCTTTGTAAAAGCATATCGATTCTTTGCAGTAGATTTTGTGATGATTTAGATGCTATATTTATGTAGTACATCAAGATGAAAGATTTTTTAGCACATCATAACTATCAATAAAATGCGGTGACCATACTTATTCTATTTAATCTTTTTACTGGGATATAACTAAAATCATCTTCATGGAATAGATATTTTTCTTATCAATTACACTCAATTCAATGGAAAATGACTTAATTTCAGTTCGAAAAATTTGTAAATTTGAAATATAAAAGGCCATTTGTGCTGCAAATTTTGTTTTAATGAATTTCTAAAATCGGGCATGAAATATGATAAAAAAAATAAAATAAAGAAAAATTATTGTTAGAACTTGTTTTACAGTTCAAAATTGGATCTTTGGGTTCCTAAAACTATAATACATTACATTATATTTATTGTTATTATAGGCATACTATTAAAATTTTTTATTGAATTCCTGACCGTAGTCAAATCTCAACCGTATTAGAATTATGATACAAGCATAAAATTCCACTATAATTATATTTTATATATCAGTTCAGATGGTGAACTTAAACATGTAGGAAATTCAATCTATGACTAGCTTCTTGCGATACATACATAGCTTCAATTTGCAGCCTGTGTTGATGAATAATAATAAAGGTTTTTTAACATGAACTTTAGGAATAGACATACCTCAATGGGATTTCTGAAGCCATAAATTCGCTTTCACGTTGTATTCCGACTTCTATTTAATATAATTAATAGCATCGAATAGCTCATTTAGCAATATAATATGGTTAATAAACCTAAGCTTCGTAAATAATGGCAAATGAGGAACGTGTATGTTTATTAAGGCACGATTTTGTTGAAATACCCCTATAAAGTTTTTATATTCATATAATCTTACCATTATCATACGTAAAAAGGTTTTACAATATATAAATAGTAATTGGATTGCTGTCGCACTCATTTTTAATTTTTGCAACTAAGATCTTATAAAATACTTATTCGTATTTTTTAATGATTTTTTTTTGAATTGAAACCTAATGCAATTTCATAAAGTGATAGATTATGTGCTCAACCGAGTTATTTCTTACAATTCACAGATACTGCTGTAAATTATTATGCACTAATTGGACTAAATACTTTAAAATGTTACAAATTTTATTTTATTTCTCTTTTTTTTAGTTCTATCAATTACAAATTAATTTCGCTGGTCTCATACCTCATTAGACGAATTAATTTTTCCTATATTTTGTAAAAATATATTTTTTTTTATCGACTAAGTTTAAAGTTTTAATTTTATATTTTGTTCCTGGCAAACCTTGCTTATTTCCCTGCGCGCACAGCGTATTAATACTTTCAGTTTTCTTCTTTTCTCCAAAGTCTTTTTCAGTAATATTGCACCTTTAAAGTCCTATTATTCAAGAGTTTTTCTCAATCCCGAAGTTATATATGCCTCGATCTTATTTGTGACATCTAGTTCCTTCTGGTACTTTTTATGATATCGTGTCACCACTCCGTCACATGCTATAACATATGGGAAGATTCTTGACTAATATAAAAATATATTATAGATGATTATATAATCGGATTTTTAATGTTAGAGGTTAATTTTTTGTTCCACAAATTTTCATTGTGCTAATACAAACGTTTAAATTTTGTTTGCATATTATAAAAATAAAAATTATTTAAGAAAATTTGCGGTTAAATACAAAGAATTTCTCGCAGATGGCGCAAGTTTTAGATTCTTTTCTCCACAAAAAAATATAATTTGAGGTTTGTTAAAAAGATTCAAAAATACATTATACTTTAACATCTATAGCAAAATTAACAGCGAAATTACAGACAAATTTCTTAAAATGTAAACATTTTCTGATCAAAAAATACTCTCGGAGAATAAAAATTACATTAAAATACAGGGGTGATGTATTGTGTTTCATCATAAATATTTAAAAAATTTGTTAAAAAAAGAGTTCATAGATATATTTAATTTGGGGAAACTTCTATTTTTGCAGGCATTGGCATAAGCGCTAGACATACTAGCATGGCGTAAAACATAATTGTAATGTCGAAAAAAACCTACAATCAATCCCTTTATTCCGATTAGTGAAAATGGAAATTTCAACACATTCACTCGTTTAATTTTTATCCCCTTAAGTTAGTATTTTAACCTTTAATTCCGGGAACCCGGATCAATAGTTCAAGTCGATGAGCCATTTTTAAGTGTAAATACATTTTACAAAATGACTAGTTCCCTATAAATAGCAAATATCGAGTAATAAATTCATCAAAAAGTGCAAATTTCTCAGTTATTGCAGACTTTCCCTTTTAATAAAGCAATTCAAAATTCTTATGTACTTTTTTACAAGTTTTTTCTGGCTTTAAAATACATTCATATAAATATTTTTTTATACTGAATTCAAATTATAAATAATGTGACTGCCCTGTATGACACAGATATGTGTTTGTAAATTATCTAGCTGGAACAAATACACAAACCTTTTAATCATTTCACAATTAATAAATGCTCGACATCAATAAAATAAAAAATTGTAAAAACAGATAAGAGTATACAGTTCTTAAAGATTTTATAATTTTAATCAAATAATCTTCTTAATTTCTTTCCGCTTTCATAAACGCCTTTAAATTTGGAATTTTATGATTTTTTAAATTTTTGCATCATTGGTTTATATTACATTTATATATTCATCTATTATTTTGGCGCACAAATACAATATTTCATATTTTGAGCGAACAATGTGGATTTAATTACATTTATAAGAAATGAAACTAAATTTTAAAAGAATTGATAATGGTAATAATTATTATAAGGAGAATATCAAATTATAAACTATGATGAATATTTTATTCTCATGATTTCTCGTGTTTTTCATGTCTATTTTTATTCACATAAGAAAAATTATCAGATCTCGGGGTGAATTTAAGATTTATAAGATCCGGGTATTTTCTAATTGATAAAGTACTAATAATTATTTGTGCTTTATCTCATATAAATCCATATAGCAGCAATACTTTAATAATTATAATGATCAAATCTGTATATATAAACTAATGTCTCGATTTTTATCAATAAACTTTACGTAAATTTTCTAAAAATTTTAAATATTTTTGGAGGTTTTATTTGAATGATTACATGCCATATATGCAAAATCATACAAAACAAACCTATCCTAAAGTCACTACCACAAAACTATTTTTTAATGCATAGTGTTAAATTTAATTTTATATCGCTTTTCTTATATGCTCACCAATTGACAACGATAAGGATCATATTGGCTTAATTAGAATATTAATGATCAAATTTGGTGATTTAATTTATGGTCAAAATTTTAGTTTTTGTTCCATGGCACAACTTACTTATTTCCTGATCGCATTTTATTTATACTTTCGACTATTTTTTTCTATCTTTGTGCTTTTAAAAGACCTCTTATCCTTTCGATACCTATTATTATGATCCTCATAACTACATAATTTGTTATAATGAATGTTTACTATGTGATGTATCCGATAATACATCTTCAAATGTATTAAACAACTAAGTTAAGACGATAATAATGAAAATTTAGTGTCTGTTTATCACCAAACCGGAAAAAAAATTTGATACAAATCTAATTAAACAACTTTGTTACAACAATTATAATAAAAATTTAGCATATTTTTATCACGAATCCCAGTTTTCTCAAATCTACAAATTCACTAGTCAATCTTGGTTATGATAATGTTGATAGCATATTGGTGTGTCTTAAATAGAAATAAAAAAACATCCAAAGGTTTTTGATCTTATATAAAAACATACATCCCATAGATGTACACGTCTCAGTTTGTAATCTTCTCTGTAAATTGTGTGTTTTAAATGATCTAAAGGCAAATTATGCCACTATTTTGTAAATAAATATAAAAAATAGGAAATATCATGATGAAACCACATAAAAAATGATTTTTTCTAATTTTTTTACAATGCATCACGAAAATAATTTCCATTCCAAAACGTTAATAAAACATTGTAATATGCATTTACAAATATTTTGTGGAACTTAGTACAATTGATTTTCTTAATTTATAAAAATGCAGATTTTATTTTCATATCAATTAATCTTAATAAAGTATGTTTTATATCTAAGTTTTATATTTAATTGATGGCATTTTATACCCTGATATACAAATTTGATTCAAGAATAAGACAATTGATAATTTAAAAAACTGCAATTACAGTAAATACATGAACAATATACAGCCTTCATATTATGAAGCGACACAAAACCGACAAGAAACTGCCCTGATGAATCTTAGTTTAAATATCAGTTGTTCGAACATCAATTCAAGACAAATTATATCTAACTCTCCTGTTTCATCACACTTGGGAAACTCATAATCGACTTACACGATCAGAATACTCTCACACTTCATTGTGGTTTGTGCTTTAAAAAAACATACTATGATTTGGATATTTTTAGGCCCTATTTGTTTTTTAGGTTTACTTTATTATCTTTTTACAATATCAGTTATTTTTACTACTATAAAAAATATTGCTGATGTTGTTATTCAATTAAAATCTTGCATTTAACATGTTCTATAGAATTTTTTTATTCCTGGACGGATGGTTTCTATTTACGGCTTTGTATAGGGGGTCTTCTCTTATGTTCTTTAATTTGAAAAGCGATTTTAATTTATATGTAGGCGTTTTATGGATGATATGGTGGTTAGCTACATATATCTATTCCAAAAATACGTGAATACAAGATACGGAAATCTTTAGGCTTTTTATGTAGAATGAATAGAAACATTATACCTACTTATATTTTGAAAAAAAAATTTGCATATTTTTATTTCATAAAATCTTTAAAAATTTTATACGGTGACTCCTAGTTAATAAACCTTACAATAATCTGTTCAAATAAAAAAAAACCTTTTTTGTTTAATTATTTGTAGGTAGTTAAAATATTTAACTAAGCTACTTGTATTTATACATAACAGCTTTTTTCGTCTTAAATTTATGTTTGATCTTTTTAAACCGATTTTTATGTCAAATTAGATATAAGGATAAATTATTGAAAAACAAAATTGAATACCTTTAGTTAGAATGTGTTTAATTCAACGTAAAAAATAACAAGCATAGCCGTATTTTACTTGGCAATATATGTTAAAAAGTTTATATTTTTTGAAAACTTATAATGTTAGAACAATATTATTATTTTTAGAAGAGAGTCCAGGATAATTTAACTAGTAAACTTCATTACTTTGTGTTCAATATTCAATTTTATAGCCTTGTTAATATTGTGTTTTTAACCTATTAATTTACAATTTTTAGTATCTTGAAATAGTTGTTAATTCAAAAATCGTGATTTTTTTTAGTAAAAAGCATATAAATTTGTATGGCTTTGAAGCGTTAGATAATTTGAAGCGGATGGAATTATATGTGAAATATTTCGCATTGCATGAATAGTTTTACATTCCCATAAACTATGTATGAAATGATATCCAAGAATTTTTAAAATATTTTTAAATACTCTACACATACGCATAAAATTTTTATATAATTTGAATTACTTTTTTCTTAACTCGACCAATATAAATACTACTATGAACTAAGCCTGTGTCACACCTAAAAAAAATAAATACAATCACATGAATGTTTTTTGATGGAAATTGTTGCTTAAAACAATTCAATATTGATAAAAAAATTTTTGCAATAAAGTATATAAAATAATAGATTTTCACTATGAATAAATATTCGCTCTTAATTTGTTTCACATAATAATTATGCTCATAATATGCCTCTAAAAATTTTATAAGAAACTCGAGGGTAACTCTATAATGTTTATATTTAATTTTTGTGATTTAGATATATAAAACTTTCATTTGGGGTTTTTTTGCATTTTTTAGCTTAAAAATACATTTCAAAGAAATTGTCAAATTATTTATATTTTCTGCCCTGCTCTTTAAAGGATAAAACCTTACTATATAGTACATATATGACCTGAAGTATCTAATTATACACATTTTATTCTTTATATGACATTTTGTAGCAAAAAAAATAAATTTTTTTATTTTACTTTTTATTATAAAAAATAAGAAAAAGAATTCTATCTCTATATCTTTGTATAAAACTTTGATAAATAGTTTATAAAAAAAATAATTTTATATGTTCTTTTACAGCAAGAAATAACATATTTATGCAAAAGATGCAATTTCAAATACAACTTCAATACTTGTGTTATATCTTCTGACTTTTGTTTTATATTTTTGCTATAGATTATAAGTATTATAGCGCGATATGCATATTTAGTTCATCTATAATTGATGTTACGATTGCTATATGCGATATGAGATATATTAGTAAAATGTATATATTTTATTTTTATATAATGAGGATGAGGTGATGGACATGTTTTTTCTTAAATTTAAGTGAAAAACTGGATTTTTTGTCAACAATTTTGCTTATAAAATTTCTAACACTATTCTTATGTGATTTCTCAGAATCGAATAGCCATTTTCAAGAACAAGTTTTTGCTTTATAAATTATTCCAATCATCAGAATTCGGAATTTGAATCAAACTCCGTATCTTAGAAACGAGAAATTTCTTGTTTTTGTAAAAAAATTTTCTATTACACCAGAGTCTAATACGGGTAAGTTTTGCTATACGTTCGTTTTTTCGAATTTCAAGTTGTCTTTTTGTCCAAAATTTTTTTAATTTTTCCTTTATGAATATAAATACTTATTTGATCTATGCTTCTCAATTTTATTATTTATCAACATAATAAATTGCCTATACATATTAAGTATCCGATAAAAGTCTTTTGTAACTTTTGTTTTAAGCATAAAAAATATTGGAACGAATCTAAATCATTTTTTTCAAGAAAGAAATTGAATTTTATTTCTATTCAAAAAAAAAATTATTTTATAAAAATGCAATAAGCCATCGAGAGAAAATATCAACGATTTGATTATAAAGTAAAGCAATAATTTTATCGTAAAATTCACCATAAGCACTGTTTCTAAATAACTAATATCATATGTTATAGTATTATGCAATTCTGCAATTCAAAATGGTTTTTTACAAATATTTATTTGCTGTTATTCACATACCACCATAATATAATATATCCTGATATTTAATTATGAAAAAAAATGCAAAAAAAAGAAATTTTACATATAGATTGTAAATGTATAAAATATAAAAGCGCTTAATAATATCAAAAAAAACCAGATAAATTTATAGCTGGGGATTTTTTTTTATTGCTTTTATAATAAAATTTTTGTATTTTTAGATGAAATTGCTAATTTTAATGTTTAAAAATGGATGAGAAATATGTAAACAGTACAACTATGCTATAACAGATAAATAAACTTTTTTGACCATTCAGAAAATATAAAAATTAATATTTTACCCTCAATATTTATTTTATTAAATTAGTTTATGATTATATACCTTTTTTTTATAAATTTTGCAACATCTTTCCAAAACAATTTTTGATCGATTTAGGCAAATTTAAAAAATCTTAGCAGCTTTTCCCCGAAAATTTTTTAGATGGTCTCATATTTATATAAGAATTAGGAAATAATTTATAACTTAAAAAAACACAAATGTATATTTAATGGTTTACATACATTTAGGCTTGAATGTTGAGTCACCGACGCTTTGGAAAAGATGTTTATAAAAAATCACACCTTTAATAAATATTGCAGCAGAAATGTATATAAAAACGAAAAAATAATAAAACAAAAAATTTAAATATCTAAAGGATTTTTTTTATTTGATGACGCGGAACGAATATTTTTTAAATTAAAATTCTTTCTAAAATTTGTTTCAATTATAGGTGGCATGATTTTTATTCTTATATATTTTTTATGCTGATATTATATATTTCTGATATATTTTTGTCTTTTTTTTATTGCAAATTATAAATTTTTAATGATATCTTGAAAGAAAGAATAAAACTAAAAAAAGATCATAAATTGCTTAGCGCTATAAAAGTAGGCCGAGATATGATTTCAAATATTCTATATATGTACTTTTGTGTTTTATAGTTCAGAAATATTTTAATCTTGAACTAGCGCCACGGCAAGCTTCTAAAAAGCAATTTTGCATCAAAAAAGATTTTTTATAAAAAATTCATCTAAAGTATCAATAAAACCCATTCATGGATCTTTAATTTTTTTCACAACAAACTAAAAAGTTAAGATGACCTAATTTATTATTTTTTTGTTCCGTTTTGATGTCCAGTTATACCCTTAAGTTCTATTATAAACCCCCAACGTTATTTGTAATAGTAATTATATTACAGCTCTTAAATCATAAATTGATGTAAAAGATTTTATGAATACACAAAAAAAATCAAAAATCATGGAATGTGTCCGTAAATGTTCCGTGTAATTATGATGTCCAGCTCGACATATACAATAATAATTCCGTTTATTGTGCCGAGGTCTCTTTTATTGCAAGATAATATATAAAAAAAATTTAATCGTGCATTTTCTATTCCTAAAACTATTTAATTCATCTTTATCGATGTACACGGTTATCCGTGCGTTATATAATTCTTGCTTTACCATTTATACAATATATTATAGCCTTCATTTTAAATTTTGGAATTATTATAATATCTTTGTAGATATCCCTACAATCGCTAGTATATTTCACAACTCATTTTATTGACAATCTTACGACTTTTGCAATACTTTCTGATGGTATTTATAATATAAAACAAGAATATTAATAAATTATTTTTATTTTTAATTTTGTGTTTAAAAAAATACTTTTTCCATAGAATTCAATTTGTTGGACCACATTTTTATAGCCTAAAGTTTTAAATTTATTTATTTTTTATAGAATTTCTACTTTACACAATTATGTATTTCATTTTGTTTCTAATAATAACATATTTTTGAGCTATCGAACGTATTTTTTCTTGTTGTTATGGTTAATCGCATTGCTAAAATTTGTAGTAGAAATTGTTCGTTAATTTTCATCTTAAAGTCGGAATCGTTATAGTTAGGTTATATTTTTTTCGAATAATAAAAACGAAAAAAATCTTCTTTCATCCATAAAATTTTGAAATTTCCCTTTATATATACTTTTACGTGAATTTCACATTTTCATCATCTGTTAAATAAGAAATTCATATAAAATCATATTTTTTATTTGATTCATCTCAATAATTTCTAGCTATCTGACCAGAATGGACTTATTTTAATTGCGTTAAATTGTAATATTTTATAGAAATCTTTTGTATACAACATTCATGTAAAATCTGTTTGTGGCACTATCGGGTTTTAAATATCAAATAAAAAATGTTTCCTTTATTTTACTATCAAAGTCCATCATATGAATTTTCCAAGATTAATAATATTATAAATCTTACAGTAATATATGGGTAAATAAATAGTTTTTATATCTGTTCTATAATGTAGTCCAAAATTTCGCTTAAACAAATTTAAATGCCTAAACAACTAGCTAGCCTATAATTTATCGTTATATTCACAATAATAATATAGCTGAAATATAAATTTTTGTCGCAAAAAGATTAATAAAAAGAATAAGTGATAGTAACATCTCTTTTATGAAATTCAATTAATACTTTGATTAATATTTCAAATTATTACTAAAAATAAGTGTAATAACATGTCAAATCCCGTATTTAGAAGCTTTAATACATGTTATGCTTCAAAAATATCTGTTTTTTAAGAAATGATATGATTAAAACATATTGATAATAAAAGTAAGATAGAGTGTGCTTTTTTTTAGAATACGTTTAAATGTGCTCTCGTTAGTTTGCACAAATCTCAAAAAATACATTAGTCGTTTTTTTTCATAATATTCACAGATAATTCATATTTTTATTTTTTCCAAATCTCACTTTGATTACAGTCAAATATTTTTTTTAAAATTAATCAATGCGACGAACGATGTGTTAAATTTAATTTTACGATTAAAATTATTGTAGTATGTTAAGCAATTTACGCACATAATACAGATTTTTATTAGCAAACAGTTACAAGTGTGTTAACACGAAATTAACCAGTTTAAATCAACTTTTAGTATATTTATTTTAAATATATATAACAGAATATTTAATAAGTAATTGAATGTAAATTCATATATAGAAAGCGTACATTTAATATATTTTTGATTTTGATTTTTTTTAATTTCAATTTTCTCTACCCTTCCCTGATCATAAAATAAAATTAATATAATTTTTCAATTAGAAATACTGTATATATATCATTTAAAAATTGATTTATATCCATAATAAAAAGTGATGTACATATGAAATATCTTTACTCGTTTCAAAGCTTTTTATTGGTTTTTTACAAACAAAACGCCTTTTTTGTGGTAAAAAAAATTTAAATAAAGAGGTTTTTAGTTTTTTTGCTACAATTTTCAAAGGATGATATTTGCAGCATTTTTATTTTAAAAACAACGTTGGTGGCTTCCTTAAATTAGTTATAAGACTATATACTATTTTTTTGAATTATAAGTATACAATATTAATTTATAAAATTTTCACAAAAATCTGTATATATAAAATCACATAGTCAAAGACTGTAAGGCTGTTTTCTAGTCCTTTTTAGCTATAAAATAGTGATATTATCATTATTATTCTTTATGATGAATTTTTATTTTTTAAGTGTCAGCTATAAAAATTCTAAAAATAAAATTCGGATACAAAGCTGCGGCTAAAAAATGAATTTTTATTTTTTTTTGGCTTAATAAATATATTGAATTCTTTTTGGAATTAATATGTAGGTATTTAGATAAATATATCGCTATATATCGCGTAATCATGTTTAGAAATACTATGTCTTTTAAAAAACGTATATCTTCATTGGCTCGTATTTACATTTGTTTGCAGAAGTTAAGAATTATCTATTGGCTTTATTATTTTTGATATGACATATTGAATTTTTTTTCTATAGATAAAAAAATTCGTATATTTAAAACAAAATACACATGAAATTTCACAAAAAAAACCAATATTATTGGCTTAGTTATTTAAAATCATTTTCTCATTTTTTTCGAAATTTTTTGAAAATGCAACCGCAAGAAATAATAAAAGTATAAAAAAATTGGTTTTAAATAAGCTTATAAAAGATGAAATCTGGGTATTATATATATTAAAAATCGAGAGATTTTTGTTTCGCATAGGCAAAAAAATTAAGAATATTATTGTGGGTGAAAGAGGCGATAGTTACATTGCATTATATCAAAAAAACTTCTTATTAAACAAACATTTCAGAATCTACTGCACTTATAACCCTTTTAAGTATAAGAGTCGTGTTTAACATGGCCTGAACGATTGAATTCTCTGCTATGTTAGTTACAAATGAGCTTTTACACCCCTAGATTTCTCATACAATCTATCAGTAGTCTTTAGTAGATAAATCAACTGTATATTATAGATTCATATAGGTTTATAATAAATTAAAAAATTTATCATAAGCTTAAACTTTTATCATAACATGGTCACAAAAAAGCAGCCTTTCTTATATTTACATTGGTGTTTTTTGACTTAAAAAATGATAAAACTGCAGTCAAAGATAATCAAACCCAGATTAAATATATATAATACAATATAAGTTATGTTTTTTTTCTTGAATTATCATTTCATCTTTTATACTGCAAAAAAAGTTCGGTTTGCGGGTCTTTATGTATATCAAGATTTTATATAAATTTAAAGAATTTACACATTTTCGCTTGTTGATATCCTAAATAAAAAAATTATTTGATGTATACAATATACTTTAAAATACTGTTATATATATTTAAAATATAATTTCGTAAACATTTGATTTCCGTAAACTTTATATTAACATTCTTTACAGATTTTTTTGTGATTATCTTGCAGCTATATAAAAATTGTAACTTAATATAAGACATATTTTCTATTTTTCTAAACATAGATAAAGTATATTTCGGACTGTCTTTATGAACAATTATTAGATCCTTGTTTTTCGGATATTTACATGGTGGTTCATAATAATTTAATGTATTTTTAGCTATTTATATGTACTTATACACGAAATAATCACCCTATTTGCATCTATGTGTTATAGTTTGTGCTTTTATAGTTTTCAAAAAGATCTGTATCTTTTATAAATTAAATTAAACGTAAAATTATTATTTTAAAAAACCGATAAAATATTTAAACCACATAAAATTTACTGTAAAATTACAAGATATTTATATTTAACATCTTTAATTATTATTTATAAGTCCCTTACTAGCCTAATACAGATTAAAAATTAATATAAAGACTAAAGCAAGCTTAAAAATGCACATAGTAAATCCAAAAAATACTTTAAATTAAATTTTTTACAATAATTATAGAAATAAATTAAACAGCAAAAACGAGTATAACTGCACGTTGATTACAAATTAATCTATGAATGTATATTCAGACAATATAAAGGTATCCTAACTATATTCTAATATAGATTATGTCATTCTTTGCAATTCGTATCCTTCAATGTATGCGTATTGAAAAGTATATGATGTATTATTTATTTTTTTAAAAACGCATTTTTATTCGTTTGAAGTCTGATTTTGATGTTTTTTATGTTTCTCGTTTTAATAATTAAACCTATAAAATGAGTATAAATTTCTAATATTTAAACTATTTATCAACCGTCGATTTCCAAATTTTTTGATTTAGCATAATTGGATGGTAACACGATAAATTTTAATCTTAGGTCTTCAAATTCTAGTATCATTTCACAATCAGAAAAAAAAATATTACTATTTATTTATTAATATGTATTTAAGCTATAATAGATAACAGAAACATTCTTTATTATAATATAAGGCAATTTATTTAAGACGAATAGCATGAAATATTCTACAGAGCCTATGGGTTTTCTCTATACAACTATAAATATTATGTAAATTTTTTTTTTGATCTAGTTATATACATGAAAGAATATATTAAAAGGCGATTTAATTTGATTTTTCATGCATATTATCTACCAATTTTTGTCAGATATAATCTTAAATATTTAAATGTTTACAATTATAAGTGTCCGTATCCAAAGATACGATCCTTACATGTGAAAAAGATATAATATCTAATAAACGTCGTTATCGGGATGATAATGAAATATCGTCTTAAGTCTAGCTATAAATTTACTGCTCCGAATTTTACTTTTTTCTGCCCTTTGATATAACAAACTTCGATTGTGAAATTTGGATTCTATAAAGCAAAAAAATATAAAACGGCTTATAAAATTCTCTAACATACGAAGCTATATCTCTACTCTTTAATAGATTCATTGAATTTTTTATTATATAAACTAAAAATTTATATTTTAATATTTTAACATAAATATTTGCTTATATCTGAGGAAGATAAAGACATAAACAACAAAAAAAATTTTTTTTACAATTGATCTATTATAACGATGAAATAAACTTTAACCTTCTAATTCAAAATATAAACTTTGCAAAATCTATTCTTATTTCTATGGTTTTTAAATCAGGTATATTTATATTTAATAGTTCAATGTTTATTTCAGTTGTAACGTATAACCTACTAAAAACGCTATAAGTTTTTTTTGTTCTTGCAGTTTGATTATTTTGTGTGATTACACATTTATTTTTTTCTTTGAATAGCTAATCAACTATTCATGTTTTTTTATTACATATAAGTTCATTTTTTATATCCTTATTGGTTTATTTTTAAGGATCTACTTTTACAAATTAGCCTAAATGTATGCGATCAAATTTATTCAATGCAATTAAGCAATCTAAAATATATTTTATTGGAAAAATTGTTTTTATATATGACTTAATCAAAAAAAAATTATATGGCCATATATTGGGGATTTTATTATTTCGTAAATGGGTATTTATCAATTTATTGTTAAGTTTTTGCATAAAATATTCAAGGGAAAAAAACGTTAAAAAAAGGCAAAAAAAAATATAGCTATAAGCTTACTTGTATAAAACGGAACATAGTTGTGTCATATTGCACAAAATATATATCTCGAATAAATTTTTAAACTAAAAAATAAATAACCAAAAGATGCAAGTGTCGGTTTTAATAAAACAAAATAACGTAATATTTTATCAATTTTTGATGCTGATTATATTCTATAATCTAATTAAGTTTAATAGCTAGGTTAACACCATACAAATGAAAAAAAAAATGCATAATGCACATAAAAATTGAAATATTCATACAGTTGATTGGAGACATGAAGATAGACTCTTCTTATAGATCAAATTGTATTAAAAAAATCTGTCATAATTTAATCTTTTTTTTTCTAAATGGAAATTCACCGATGATCTATGTTTATTTTCTTAGTTTCTTTATTTTATATAATTGAATACTTTTCTAAAATATAAAAAAGTACAAATAAATTACATTTGAAAAATAGTTTCATCTAAAATATATTTTGAGTAAAATATGCATAAAACATTTAGATATGTTGATGAATGGCAGAACATATCATCTTTTAGTTTATTTTGCACACTTAGAAATATAGCCGCTGAAAAAAGTGTTGTTCAAATAAATATTTTTATTCGGATAATCAATATAGATGATCATATATTATCATAAAATTTTTTTTTTCTTATTTAAGATATAATTTCAGAACAGTTTTTAGAATTAGATTTTCATAATTTTAATATTTAGATTCTAAGAAAGCATCATAGTAGCAATTTATGTTATTGAGATAAAAAAGATATCTTTGAATTGTTTAATTTTTGACCATAACCATGGAAAATAAGCAAAATATAAATTTTAAAAAGATTTTTCTAGCAAAAAATTCGAATTATTACCGCAAGATACCCAATTTTTTATTTTTGATATACACTTTTAGAATTTATTACTGAAAAAAGATTATTATATATGTTTTTAAAAGAAATTGTGATATTCTTCATATAAAAAAATCAAGAACAAATAAGGAATAAATAGATTTGTTTGATAATAACAAATTTTTTATATTTAAATCTAAAATGGGGCTATGTATAGCGTAAAAAAACATAGTAACTATCAAAAATTAAATCTGAAATGATATGATATACAGAATAAAATTCTAACATCACAAAAGCACACGTAAATTTAGTTCTTTAGATTTTTAGGATTCTTTAAGAAAAAAAAGTTCCTATTATAAATAATTGTAAAGTTGATGGTCAGAATTTTAGACTAAGATTTATTTTTCCATTAAAGAAATTTGTCCGATTTCATTACATTTTCGTGCATAATTGATTCCAATTGAAATTTAATTTATGTAAAAAACATTGTAACGTACTAGACTTAAAAAAAAAAATTTTTTAAAAATTTTTTGATAGATATTGGTGTAAAGATGCAAATTGCACAAAACCTTGGCATTTTTACCTTATGGATCTATAGAAAACAAATTTTGAAGAATTCATACATTTTGTCATATCTTTTTTATATTTTTGCATAATATTCTTGAGCTCATATTTGATAAAAAAAAGATTTTTCATATGTTTTTTATGGTATTTATACATCGAAGGCTATATACTAAAACTTCCTTGTAGATTTTTAATAATTATCGTCATATGAGTTTATCTTTTGGCTAATTGTTATTTTATTAATTGATAAAATATTACATAATGCTAATAAAAGGCAAATTTCGCAAAAAATAGTTTTTTTCTTATCAAAGAAAAGAGAAAATATTAATTTAAAGGATAAACAAATATATAACGCTTGAAAGTAAAAAAAAGATTTTTTATGCAATCTTACATAGCTTTGTAAAAATTTTCATGATTAGTAGGCCAAGAATTTTTTTTTTCGAAAATAAAAATAGAAATTTCTGCAATGTAGTATGAAAAACATACATAAAATCGAAAATATATAAATAATGCTGCAAAAAAAAATATCTTTTTTCAATATATTCATATGCATCCAGGGATAACATGAGAATTTCTAATACACATATTTTTTTTCTATTATTACACGGTATGTTTCTGTTTATATAAATAAACTTTTTCAGGATGTAATTCACATTTTACCTGATCTGAAAAAAGTTCTGAGAAATGTTAAAAATCATATTTAATTAAAGATCTATATATCTATTCAAATAAAAATTATATTTTAACCTTTTAAAGACAACAAAAGTTATTAAAAGAGTAGTTATTTTGTACTGTAAATTTATTTTTCTCTGTGATTTGAAAACTGTAGCCTTAAATTAAATAAAATCTATTTTTATAAGATAAAAATGTAAAAAAATTGCATTTTTTACAGCATAGTGATCAAAATTACAGTAAATAATTAAATTATAATTTAATGAATATAATACATCAATTATTTAATTAAAAAACTAATAAAGTGAAACGCCCGTTTTACTAAATCAAAAACAAATAATTTTCTTTATTTAATAAAACATATTATATCTGCTCACATTAAATTTTACATATAAAAAATCATAAAGGTAGCTCTAATAATTTTAATAAATTGACGACAAAAATAAGCATGTGAAATTTCTCTTTTTTAAAGGATTTCATTATAAGATAATGGCTTTAAAATACAGCTTTACTAAAATAAAAAAAATTTAACTTGTTCGCATGTATACGTCTTGTAAACACCTTTACTATCTGTTCAAAGATAACGTGTGTTGAATAAAAAGAAAAAGGCCTAGAACTTTGTAATTATCAGAAAAATCTAAAAAACCAAGTCTGCTAAAATCTTGAAAAATTTTTATAAACATAATTTATTAAATTAATCTTTTTATCTATTTTTTGAAGCATGCTAGCCAACCATCAGAGTTACTTTTTTTATTTAACTGTTGTAAATTTAAGTCATAAATATATTGTATATTCTATATAATTATTATATAGACTGCACATTTATATTTCACGATCCTGGTTTCATTTAAAACAATCGCATGATAAAAACCAATAAAAATATATAGCTAAAAGAACATTTTTTTTTGTATTATAGCACCAAAACCATATTCTATATGGTATTATAGGTAAGAATATAAAGTTTTTTATGAAGAAAATCATAGATTTTTATGTCAAATAATAAATTTTATATAATTTAATTTAAATAATTTCAGAGCTTAAAAATTTATTAAATAATTTAGCTAAATGTATATATGCATAAGATCAATATGAGTGATTTATTATGTCACTTTAAGCATTCAATTTCTTATTTTTTATGGAAATTAAAGGATTTTTTAGAGAAATTTTAGATTTTTTTCTCAAATTTTTAAGATTAGCATAATAAATTTGATACAGCTGTTTAATGATATCAAACGAAAATTTATAGGTATCTAAAAAAAATTAACATAAAAATTAAAATTATTATTACTATCAATTGTCTAATTTTTTTCTTTTATATTCATACAAATTAAAAGATGAAATTTAAATTATATAAATATTAAGAAGCATCTGTGCACAAAATCTTAACAAATCAGATTTTCACTAGTTCAATCGTTAAAATTTCATTCATAAAAATTAGATGTATATATGTGGATATAGATTTATACCACATATATTTAGGTTCTTGTATTACGATATATAAGTATCAGGTTATATTTTTTTAGATACTAAAGTATATGGAAATTCAAACAAATATTTTGTTTTATATCAAGAAAAGTTATTGTATCTATTCTACAGCTAGGTATTGTTTTGATTAATTTTTTTCTGTCTTTTCAGATTTTCTATCATCTTTGTGAATTATCAAGTTTTGTAAGATTTCCGCATTTTGTCTTTTTGTATCTGGATTTTTTTTTGAGTTATAATGAGCTTCAGTATGAAAATTTCTAATAATTTGTAAAAAATATTTTTTCTTTTAAAATTACAAATAATATCAAATTTTATTGCAATTATAATGGGCTATAGAATTTACCAAGTCGAATTGATAATTCCTTATTAATGATAGTCTTTATATTATAATTATAGGCTATGGTAGTACTAAATTTTTTAATTCAGTAAGATAAAATTACAATTTACTCATTTAGTAATAATTTTTCGCCATGATTTACAAGTTCTTCAAATATTATCAAGTTTTTATCACTAAGTTCTGGTGATTATTTTTCTAATAAAAAATATATTGTTATTAAATATTTTTTTTATAAATACGGTTATTAAAGCATTATAAGCTATTAAGATTGTTTTATTACGGAAAAAAATACAGTAAGAAACTTTTTTGTTGCCTATTACAGATAAAAAACGATTGTTTTTAAAATTTCAAAAAAAATTGTGTATTTAGTAAAAATTAGAAATAAAAAATCAAACCAAAGTTCATTATATCAAATTGTAAATCTCTTTTTACCATTAGAAAAAACATTTTAAAGGAAAACTATACAATCTATTTTTCTGTTTTTTTTATATATATCTGTAAATTGATATTAAAGATATACAATGACAAACTATGATTCTTTAATTACAGTGTTTTAGTTTTTTTATAAGTGCTTTTTATTTTTTGATTTATTTCTTTTGATTTATGAATATTTTTTTCTTTGTTTTTTGTTAAATATTCGTATTGAATCTGTGTCATTTTATCTTTTACCTTAAAAAATTGTAGATACAGCTAAAAAAATATATACCAAAGCTGCAATAAAATTAAGTTTTATATTTAAAATAAAAAATAATTGCCAATATTTCTATTTTTTACGCGATATACTTATAATCTAGATAGCTTGATTAAACAGTTTTATAGAATCGCTATTAAATTCAGAATAATATCACTAGTTTTTTTATTTGAGGTTATAGAAAAATGTAATAAATATTGTTGATAGATTTTAAAGTATTATTTTTAAAATAATTTTTGATTTTATTGGGCCTATGACTTTGTCGATGATTTTATAAGCAGAGTTAGATTTATGGATGTTCCGAAACAACTTCTGTATTAAATTTCTTATCTATTATTCTTGCATAAATTTCAGATGTATAGTTGATATTAAATTATTTTTAAAAACTTTCCTTAAATTTTTATATATGATTCTCGAAAAAAATTAAAATTCTGATCGAATTGTCTTTATCTATTTATTTTTTACTACTAATACTACTAAGAAGTTCGCCTTATACTAATAGGAACCATTTCTTATCTGTTGTGTCTCTCTGTGGGACCCCTCCCCAAGCACTTCTTGTCGCCCGTATTCCATGTGGATTGGGCCGTTTCAAATAGGCGGCTGTCATTATGTGGGAGGAATGTGATTCTGTCTACTGTTCATCGCTAAGGTATACAAGCCAAAACCACACTTCACACTTACCTATATCCTGCTGAAAGTTGTGGGATCTTTTTTCGTACTGGAGGCACAGTTCAACGGCTTACACAGCAACCTCCTATTTCTCATGGTTTGTCAATGCTTTTTGGAATATCTTTTGTGTATCACTGGCCGCCTCCTTGGGTAAATTTCTTTAGTGTAAATTCGTTTGGAAATTAGTGGGGTGAGCGGAAGTGGAACCCGCGACTTCCCATAGGGGTCGACTTGTAAACCACTCAACCACGCCAGCCCAGATTCTATATAAATATAAAATTTATTATATTTGGATCATTAAATTATTAAAATATATACCCGTCAATATTGTATAATATATAGTTGCATTTATCAATTAACTTTGTATTAGATTCATCATTACATAATAATTATAATAAATGAATTATTGCAGATAATTAATTTATGACATGAAGAATATAAAAAAATAATCGCATCTATTGATATAAATAAGTTTTAATATATGTTTTAACTATTTATTTCATACGCAAATTACAAAGCCGGTATAGAAACATCGTTGACGGTGTAGCTTCGGTATATAATTAGTGGCGCTGTTTGATATATCTATACATCATGAAAATATTTTTACATGCAAATGAGCCCGACAATATACTAACCATAAAAAGAGTAAATTATCTTAAAAACATCATATTTTAGCAGAGAATTTTATTATACATATCAAATGCATTTATAAACGTTTTCTTTATTTGTAAAAGAATATATTTGGCCATAAAAAAAACTAACAATTATAACTTATTATGAACTATGGTGCCTTTGGTATAATTTTGTTGATGGTTTATAGATTATTTTGATAATCAGCTTTGAGTTTTTTCCGTGTAAATACAAAGAAGTAATATTTTAAGTTACATTTGAACCGTATTTTCTTGTGGTAAATATAGACTAAAAATGATGTAATCAAAATTTTTATCAATTAAATTGTTTTTTATATATACAAACACCAAAAATACGTAACGAGATAAATAATATGAATTCTAAGAAATATCTGCTACGGTCTGTTCTATAAAAAAATACATTTTTGAGTTAGTTTTTTTCGAAAATATTTTAACTTTTCTTCTATTTTTATATGCAGGATACCCAAAAAACAAGAAATTTTCTAGTTTAGGCTCGCATTCTCTTCTAAAGTTCGACCTATTTCAAAATTCACTTTGAGAAATACATATATTCCAATAAATCATAAACAAAAATTGAAAAAAAAGTTATAATTGCGTTATTTTCATGTTTAGTGCATAAATTTTAGCATTTGTTTACATTATTATATTTAAATAGGAATAAAAGTTATTTATCTATAAATCATGCTCTATTTAGGACTATTATGATATATGAATATACAAATAAAAAAAAAATCGAACACCATCACTGTTTTTTCATTTTTGTGATATTGAATTTCGTATGAGCTTATATATATGTTACTTATTTTTACACGAACTAAAAATTATAAAAATAGTAGATTCACAAAAAAAATTTTTTCGACATTGTAAGTAATTCAATATCCAATATTGTAATTTAAGTGAATTAGTCAAGATAGTCGAAATATCGTACTAAATACATATATTGTGATTGAAGTTTTTTTCATTGAAATTATAAGACTGTGTCTGCAAAATAATACAAAATATACAAAGAATTATCTTTATTATCTAGTTTCAAGTATTAATATGTTATGTACACACAACTTATTCTATTATTCAATAATCAAATATTAAGATCAATAAAAACTATTTCAATGTCTATTATACATTAATATATACTTAGTGAAGAAATCAAAGTTATGTATGATTTTTTTTTGTTTTTATAAAAAGAGTAATATGAAATTTTAAATTGAATTATGTTTGTATTTTTGCGTTGAATTTGCAATTTTACTGTTTTTAACTGATTTTCTATGATTTCTGGGTGAATTATTTAAAATTATATCACCCATACTAAATTTCTTTGTATTTTTCTCAAAAGCTTTTAAAACAACCGTTCTAATTGAATTATATAAAAAATATATTTTTCACTATAAATGTGTTTATTAACTTATAAACCAACACATAGTTTTATATATATCTCATCTTGTTTGGTGATAAATAGATCAATATATTTTTTTCTGTTGGTAAATTTAAATTTACAAAACCTAAAAAATTCATTTCCAGAGCTCGTTATATTCCAAATAGTAATTTATGCCAAAATAATAGATGAAGTATTGTTTAAAGACCATTATTTATTATAAAATAAAGTCATTTTTAAAACTTGATATACGAGAATAGTAGAAAATACGATTTAAGCCTTTTTTCTTTGTAATAATAGGATCGATCTACATGTTAAAGTTTATACATTTAGATTGAAGAAGCGTTGAAATATTATTATTAAATTACGGATAAATTAAAAATTTTTGTTGTTTCGAGAATTTTTACATTCAGAAATATCAATAAGAAAGTCAACTCCACGGCCATTTTTCTAAACTTAAACATATATAAAATGCATTAAAAAATGAGAAGATGATGGGATATAAAATCATACAGTATAATATTAAAGAAGTATTTTTTGTATGCAAAAAATAAATAGTCAAATGCCAATATTTATGGTAATTTTAATTTTAGCTCTAAGTAATATATGTTTGTGTATAAGACAGCAATACCTTTCAGCTAAAAAATCTAAATTTCCATTTAGACGTTAAAGCGAAAGATCGCCGAATGAAAAAAAGGATTCTGTGTCATTCATGCTAAGATGCCGGGACCCATGGTAATAAATATAATCTTCTGTCTAAATAAACATAAAAATATGATTTTTAACAAGATATAAGGCAGCATTTATACATAATAATCTATGATTTTGATATTTAGAAAGATCATTTACATGAAAATAATAATAATATATTCTAATTTGAATTAAGTCCCCCCGCAAAATGATTTTATATATCTTATGAATAAAAAGATAGAAAATATAATAATCATTCCAAGCATATATTTATTAAGAATTTTAAAGATGCATGTATTATAATAGCCAAAATATTAAACTTATTGTCAAATTTTTTTTATTAAAAATTCAAAAAATAACAATAAAAAACCCCATAAAAATGCATTGCATTTTTGATGAGATAGATTTATTGAATGTAGATTAGGTGATATTTCCAGATTTCATACTATTTCCCATTTATTAAATAAAACATATATGTATGTATGTGTGTTTAAAAACTTCTTCTTTATTTTGTAATTTAAATTAAAAACGAGCATAAAATGTTGATTTTTTTGAATCTTACGGGACTTATTTAAATCACATTACGTGGCGTTTATTTGTGAAGCATAAAATCATAGGAATCATGATGTTACATATATTGATACATATTTTATAATAGATGCATACGAATATCTATACATTAAGAAAATAAATAAATTTAATATTTTATATATATGGTGCTGTATAAAATTTTTTAAGTACCCTATCTTGATTAAAAAACTGATTTGTAAAATGCTTATATTTTTTATAATTTTAATATTTCTTAAATAATTTGGTTTTGAAATGTATTTGGAGTTTAAATTTACTTTGTTATCGAAAATTTCAATTTTTAGAAATTATATAAAACTTCTACTATCTGTTAACCATAATGTTCACTATCATACAGTAATGATTATCTGCTAAATTATATTTATATTTTGATTTGCTGCTACTTTATTCAGAATTACTCTACATTCAAATCTGAATCGTAAATTACCTTATTATAAAACGAACAAGTTTATATTTTACAAATATTTTGTTGTGATCAATTAATCCTAAGCTAGAAATTTATTAAAAAGAGATCTGAGAGTAAAATATCATACAAATACAATTTTTTTTATTTTCTAGTGTAAAAATTGCTAAGAATAAACAAATATTGGATTTATATTAAAATCTAGGTTCTTCTTATCAAACTTTGAAATATTTTTATCAAGAATAATATTAATTTATATGCTCAAAATGTTTGTTTACTAAAGAAAGTGGTGGCACAACACGTATTATTGACATCTGGCAGCATATGAAATGTTAACATTGCTTGATAAATGTTTTGAAGACCTTATATAATTTGTAGCAAAAAATGCGAGGATAATGTAAAAAGCATATTTTTGTTATATGCTTAAATAAAACTTAAAAAATACTAGGGGTATTATTTATGACTGTAAAGTCAAATTGTTATAGAACATGTGAAATATTTTTGTCAATCATTGTCAGCTTTATAGTTTAAAAAAACCAGATCCTAAGAACATATGTAATAGTTTTAGAGTGTAATACCTCCACTAAATGAAAAGGTGCTCTATTTAACGCTTTTCAATGGTATTAAGAAGTAGATACATACTAAGAGTATAATTAGGTTTGAAGCTGATATTAAACTCATAGATGTGACAAAAAAAAAGATTGTAAATTTTTATGAATTTGTTGGTATTTAAAGGTGAATATGAATGTAATACTCAATAAAAAAAAGACAGAATACCCAATGTTTCTTACAATAATGCCCCAAATTTGGGACGTATCGATTTTTAAGCCAATAAAGCTCGACTTGATGTAAGTCATTAAATAACAGAAATCAAAACCAAATATTCCAACATTTATAATGGTTTTGGGTAATCATCAACACTATTATTTTATAATTATTCATTTACTTATTTTATAATTTATCAAAACTAAAATTTTTATAATTTATCAACAATAATATATATAATTTATCAACAATTATAATTTAAAAGTCTTCAATTAATTTATTCTTCTACTTTTCATCATTTTCCATACCTCTTCTAAAACTTATAGTTTAAATATTTTTTTAAAAATAATTCTGTTTTTTCAATTAATTTATTTATTCATCTTATATTTATCTTTTTCTATACCTCTTCTAAAACAATTCTGTTTTTTCAATTAATTTATTTATTCCTCTTATATTTATCTTTTTCTATACCTCTTCTAAAACAATTCTAATTTTTCAATTAATTTATTTATTCCTCTTATATTCATCTTTTTCTATACCTCTTCTAAAACAATTCTGTTTTTTCAATTAATTTATTTATTCCTTTTATATTCATGTTCTCTATGCCTCTTCTAAAACTTATAGTTTAAATATCTTCTTAAAACAATTGAATTAAAAGTTTTTTATCATTTTTAATTTAGCGATTAAATATTTTCGTTTCATTTGCAATAAAAATAAAATCAACCATTACCCTCAAATGTCGAATTCGCAATCCACGGCCCCGACA
The DNA here is from genome assembly GCF_057557595.1 of Rhyacophila brunnea. Taxonomy (NCBI): domain Eukaryota; kingdom Metazoa; phylum Arthropoda; class Insecta; order Trichoptera; family Rhyacophilidae; genus Rhyacophila; species Rhyacophila brunnea. The sequence goes on from NW_028232775.1 coordinate 442,767, forward strand.
ATCAAATCCGTCCAGTTTGGAATATATTCGCCCACGCTTATAAAGCACCATAGTGTTCTTCAGATAATTCACCCAGAAACTCTAGATGGTGGTGTACCAAAGGATAGTGGTTTAGTAGATCCTCGAATGGGGATTACTGATCCATCATTATTGTGTTCTACGTGTGGACATAATACGATGGAGTGCCAAGGACATTTTGGGCACATAGAGCTCTGTAAGCCGGTTTATCATGTGGGTTATATTACTAAGATAAAAAAAGTTCTTGAGAGTATATGTTTTTATTGTTCTTCTATTAAGAATAAGAAAGTTTCTGATGATAGTAAACGACCAGAGTCTGTTACGAAAGTAACCGATCATGATGGTTCTCAGCGTTTATCGAGAGGTGTAGATAATGAGTATAAGTCTTCTTCACAGTTTAATCATGTTGTTAATTCTTGTGGTTCGCCTGCTAATACTAGCACAACAAATATAAATGAATCTAAAGAGAAAGAGAGAGTGTCTCCTTTTATTCTTAGACATCTATTAAATAAAGTTTGGGCTGAAAACAAATCACGTTTTGTGTGCGAGGCGTGTACAAATAAACAACCTGTCATACGAAAAGAAGGTTTAAATCTTTTTGCTTTTATGAAGGGAACAGATGGTGATGGAAAGGTTGTTTTGAGTGCAGAGAAAGTCCATAACATTTTGAAGAGGATTGATGATGATGATATAGGCCTTCTTGGTTTTGATAAGAAGTGGTCTCGGCCTGAGTGGATGATTATTACAACTCTTCTTGTTAGTCCTCCTTCGTGTAGACCTTCTATACAAATGGATGGTCTTCGAGGTGAGGACGATCTAACCCATAAGTATGCAGATATAGTCAAGGCGAATAATAATCTTCTAAAGTATGAGAATGAGGGGGCGCCGGCTCATATTTTACGTGACTATGAGCAGCTTCTTCAGTTTCATGTAGCTACATTGATGGATAATGATATGTCAGGTCAACCACAGGCTTTACAGAAGAGTGGACGTCCTTTAAAGAGTCTTAGTGCGAGATTGAAAGGAAAGGAAGGCAGACTTAGATACAATCTAATGGGGAAGAGAGTTGATTTTAGTGCACGTACAGTTATAACTCCAGATCCAAATATAAGTTTAGATGAAGTTGGGGTTCCTGTTAATATAGCGATGATCCACACCTTTAACGAGTGTGTGAATAGTTTGAATGTAGTTGAAATGCAAGAGTGTATTAATAGGGGGCCTAATTGTCATCCCGGTGCAAATTATGTTGTGCGAACAGACGGGCAAAGAATTGATTTGAGGTTCAATCGTAGCGATATCACGCTCGAACCTGGTTTTATTGTTGAGAGGCATCTGAGGGATGGTGATGTAGTTCTTTTTAATCGGCAACCAAGTCTTCATAAAATGAGTATGATGGCCCATCGTGTTCGTGTTATGGACAAGAAAACCTTTCGACTGAATCTTTCTGTCACAAGCCCGTATAACGCAGATTTTGATGGGGATGAGATGAATCTACACGCACCACAATCATTATTGACAGTTACTGAGCTTTCTTTGCTTGCTGGTGTAGAAAAGCAAATAATTAGTCCACAGAGTAATAGACCTGTGATGGGTATTGTGCAGGATACTTTAGTCGGTGTTCGTAGACTTACGCTTGATGGTGTTTTTCTCACACTTCGTGAAGCCATGCAGTTGTTTTATGCCGCTGATATAGGGAAATTTATAAAAGAAAAAAACATCTATAGTGATAAATCTGATGCGTCGACTTCTTATAAAGAAGGGGAAAGTTCCAGACCCAATTCCATGAATAATTATGTGGATATTAATGCAGATTTGCATAATGATTATGCAAACTATAGCCTTTTTTCAGATGATTTTACAAGAAAGGAAAATCTAGAACATTCGATTTACGGTGCCAAAGGTATAAATAGCAGAGGAACCCACAATCCAAACGAAAATAAAGAAACTAATTATATTTATTTCAATTCCGAAACACTACCACCGCCAACAATATTAAGACCCATCCCGTTGTATACAGGGAAGCAAGTATTTTCCTGGTCACTCCCCGCAATAAATTTTCGAACTACAAGTGCTGATGATAAGAGAGTCTTGATAGTAGACGGTCATCTTCATAGTGGAGTAATCGACAAAAAAAGTGTAGGAACATGTGAAGGTGGAATAATTCATATCATATTTAATGATTTTGGTGGTGAAATATGCCGACGCTTTTTTGACACTGTTCAAAGAATAATTAATAATTATATTACAACAATTTCTTGCTTTAGTATTGGTATTGGAGATACAATAGCATCAAAGATTTTAGAAAAGGAAATAATCGAAAGCATCGCTACAGCCAGACAAGAAGTGAATAACATAATTATGGATCCAACTAGCCTTACAAGACTTCCCGGAATGTCATTAAGAGAAACATTTGAGTCCCATATAAACGTTGCCCTTAATAAAGCCCGTAATATCAGTGGTGCATGTGCTCAAAAAGAGCTTCGAGACTGTAATAATGTTAAACAAATGGTGATGGCGGGTAGTAAAGGTAGCCTTATCAATATATCACAAATGACTGCTTGTGTAGGACAACAAAACGTTGAAGGTAAGAGAATACCTTTCGGGTTTAGAAACAGAACACTTCCACATTTTACGAAAGATGACTATGGTCCACAGTCACGCGGGTTTGTAAGCAATTCATATCTTACAGGTCTAACACCAGAAGAATTTTATTTTCATGCGATGGGGGGAAGAGAAGGACTTATTGATACGGCTGTAAAAACAGCAGAGACTGGTTATATTCAAAGAAGACTTGTAAAGGCAATGGAGGATCTTAAAATTGTATTTGATGGAAGTGTAAGATCCGGTGGTGGAAGCCTAACACAGTTTTGTTATGGTGATGATAGCCTGAAAGGGGAAAGTATTGAGAGATGCAATATATCAGAATTAAAAATACCAAAGGAGCTTTTGGAAATCATAAGAAATCAATTCAAAGTACATAATAAAATTAAATCAACAGATAACAACCAAAAGGAAAGTAGCGATGCCCATATGAATATCCCTTCAGAAAACTTAGTAGCACAATCATCGAACAGCTTTGGAAATGATACTAGTGGCCTCAAATCATCAAATAGTTTTGAAATTGGAAATAATATATTTAATATTAATCAATCTAAAGTGAAGGTAACAAACATGGAAGCTGTTGTGAGCACTGATCCATACAACAAATCAAGCTTTGATCTTGAAAATTTTGATTTAATTCAAGCCACAATTGTTTTTCTTCTCAATAACGCTACAGAAAATGTAAAAAAAACATGTATGGAGTTTACAAATATTTTAAAGGACGAGCTTTATAGCTTGAAGGAAGCATCAAAAATAGACACCTATTACATGCCAGTAAACATGCGTAGACTTTTCTGGAACGCTAAAAGAAAATATCCATCAACCTTATGCAATATACTCCCAAAAGAACTATATAACAAACGAAACAAACTTGAAGAATGGATTGCTGAGAAAGTAATTCATTATAGCAACAATTCTCAATTTTTAAAATATATACAAAATACACTTTCTATGGTAAATATCCTTTACAATAAAATAAATATAGATCAACTCGAATACATTTTTAATGTGACGAAAGAGAAACTCCATGCCTCGCTTGCTGTTCATAATGAAATGGTAGGCACACTGGCTGCTCAAAGTGTTGGTGAACCTGCAACTCAAATGACCCTAAATACATTTCACTTTGCTGGTGTTGCATCAACAGTCACTCTTGGAGTACCTCGTCTTAAGGAAATTATAAATATTGCAAAAACTCTTAAAACGCCGTCTATGAAAATTGTACTGAATGAAGAGTACAGAAAATCATTGAACGATGCAAAGGTTGCCCAGAATAATATCGAGTATACACGCATTGAAGACCTCGTTGACTATTCCCAGATTTTATACGAGCCTGTCTACGATCAGACGGATATTGAAGAAGATAACGATTTTTTAAGCACACACTATGAGTTGGCAGATGATGTTGAAAAGGAAAGGGATCAGAGACTCGGATTTTATGTCATCAGAATTGTACTTGATAGGGATAGAGTTGTGTCTAAAAACATCACTATCGAACAGGTAGTTATGAAAATAAAAGAAAAACACGATGATCAAACACCAAAAAATCATAATAATCAAACAAATAACGAAAATGATACAATCGATAACATTACAAATGATGCGGAAATAATATGCAGCAAACTATCTATAATTACAAGCGATCAAAACGATATAAACCTTGTAATTAGAATCAGAAGTTATTTCACAACCGAAGAAGAAAACATAGATCTTTTCAACAAAATAATGACCATTCCTTTATTAGGATACAAAAATATAAAAAAAGTGTTCTTAGTCGAAGAAAAAAATGAATTTATTCTTCAAACGGAAGGGGTTAACCTCAGAGATCTACTCGCATGCCCAATAATTGACACATCACAACTATACTCCAACAACATCATCGAAACATTCGAGGTACTAGGAATCGAAGCTGCTCGGGCCGTTATACTCAAAGAACTAAGATCCGTAATCGAAAACGAAGGCTATGTAAATATTCGACATTTAAGTCTTCTTGCTGACGTAATGACCGTAAGGGGGATTCTCACCGGAATAACAAGACATGGTGTTAATCGAGGCGAGAAAAGTAGTTTAATGCGGTGCAGTTTTGAAGAAACTGTAGAAATCCTCATGGAAGCTGCTGTCATCGGCGAAAAAAGCTACTGTAAAGAGGTAACAGAAAGTATAATTCTAGGCCAAAACGTACCTGTAGGAACTGGTCTGACAGAACTATACCTCGATACCACTATGCTCAAAGATGCAATAAAGATAGTCGGCGTGGACAAGATATTCGATTTCGAATCTAAAAATATCGATGACTCATACACAGACATGAGATCCCCTGATGTAAGAACTCCATTAAGCGACGAATTTGAAGGATCTGGCGGATGGAGTCCTGAAATTACCGGATACTCAAAAGTTGGAAAAGTATATAACATTAGCAATAGTCCATCTTACTCTAAAATTTCCTCTCCTTCATACACACAAAGCATGAAAATCTCTTCTCCTGGTTTTATCCCCGGTAGTTCTTTTAGAAACCACAGTTCTGTTGATTATTCCCCAACTTCCTTTCAGTCTTATTCACCAACAAGTCCAGCTTACACCAGCGTTAGTCCAAAATATACACCAACTTCACCCTCCTTTACATCTGCCTCTTCCCTAGGCTCAAATACAGGGGATGTCAACCCTTTGTCTCCGGGTATAAGGTTTAGAGGCGGGTTCTTTGGAAGAAATAATCCCATGTCTCCTTCTTCTCCAAGATATTCCAGAGACACCCAAACAAGAACACAAGCTAGAAGTGTTTCACCAAGCGAAGAAAAACAAGAAAAAGAGAAAAAAGACGAAGGGGATACAAGAAAATAAAAGTTTAAATTGTTTTAAAACTTATGGTCCAATTTATTGTTATGTATTGTACACTATTTCTATATGATAAGTTTAATCGTTCAAAGTGACATTTATTTGTATAGTGCATTATTTCTAGTTAATAACTTTGATCGTTATAAGTGTTTATTGTTATGTATTGTACACTATTTCTATATGATAAGTTTAATCGTTCAAAGTGACATTTATTTGTATAGTGCATTATTTCTAGTTAATAACTTTGATCGTTATAAGTGTTTATTGTTTTGTATCATACACTATTTCTATATGATAAGTTTAATCGTTATAAGTGACATTTATTTGTATAGTGCATTATTTCTAATAAATAACTTTAATCTTTATAAGTGTTTATTGTTTGTATAGTGAATTATTTATAATAAATAACTTTAATCGTTATAAATGTTTATGATTTTTATAGTGCATTGTTTATAATATATATAATAACTTCAATCGTTCAAAGTGACATTTATTTGTATAGTGCATTGGATATAATAAATATATTTAATCGTAATAAATGTATATGATTTTTATAGTGCATTATTTATAATAATAACTTCAATCGTTATAAGTGTTTATTCTTTTGTATTGTAAATTATTTATAATTGATCACTTTTATCGTTCTAAGGGACATTTATTTGTGTTATACACTATTTCTAGTTAATAACTTCAACCTTTATAAGTGTTTATTGTTTTATATTGTACATTATTTATAATAATAACTTTAATCGTTCTAATCGTTTATTGCATTGTATAGTATAGTACAGATACGTAAACATTTATTTATATGAATTGATTGTGAATTTGTATTGTAATGCATAGATATGTAAACATTTCTTTATATAAATGTGATTATTGATTTTTATTGTATGGTATGATAATATAAACATTTTTTTAATCAACGAATTATATATCTCGATTTAAAAATTCAAATTATTTTACGATCTCAATTTTCGCGAAAAATCGAAGTGAATAACCTGATCGAGGCATATACAAACTTTGGGTTGTTAAAACCCATGAATTAATACGTCTTAATAATTGGAGATATATTAAAAAGACAGTGAAGATAGCTGAAACTATAACTACGCTAGCGCACGGAAATCAAGCAAATTATGTTTGGAAACAAAAACTAAAATTCATACTAGAAATTTAGACTCTAAAAGCAAATAAATTGGGCGCACTCATGTTTAAAACCAAATTGTGGCATAAATTAAAAGATAAGACCGAGAAAACCCTTTACACTAAAAAGTCCCGAAAAATAAGTAAGAAATAGCAAAAAGCTCCGCAAGATTTTACATCATAAATTAATCAGGTTAAGATACAAAAATAAATATTACTTGATTATAACAGGCTAACTTACACACAATTTCAAATTTGGAAGTCTTTTTTATGTTAAACCGATTTTTCATTGCAAATTAAAAATAAATCTTTTAAGATTGTACTCAAAAATCATAAAAACACTACTAGTAGGTTTTAAAATTATAATTGTGGTATAAAAATAAGCCTGGATCGTAAATATCAGAAAAAAACAACAAAACGTGTCCAATGAGTATCTCAAATATTATCTAGCTGCTATTCATGTATTTAAAGGGGTCAAATATAACTTCTTAACGTATATATTATTTTTTTTTTATTTGAACACAAATACATATGTAAGTTGATACTTGTATCCTATACTGTGGTTCCTATTCTCTGTTTCAATTATTATGATTGAAATTTAACCTAATTTTGGATTATATTCATAAAATAAGTATAAAAGTGTGATGGTAGAGACTATTGTGTCTAAATTCTTATGATGAATATATCGATGGTGAACAGGGAAAGAAGATCAAAAATCATTACGATTGTGGAACTCACGACAGAAAGGTTACTTTCTTTATAATAGAAAAAAATGCAAGCTGTGATTATGAAATTTCGGGTCGAAAATAATATCTTTTCTGCTGCTACAATATATTTGAAGATCGAAATTAGGCTTTCAAATGTGAGGTTTGATTATTATTATTCACGTTTGAGTAAAATCGAAAATCATTACCACTATTAGGAGCTACTGCCTTGGCCAATGATGGAAATCGTCTATTTAAAAAAAAATTTCTATAAAAATACGAGCATACTGTTCTATTATCTACGAATAAAACATATTTGAGCGTAATTATTCTAATTATCTATGACTTTTCATATTAAACCATTAAAATTACCATGTTCACAAAGCGTATGATGTATTTAATAATAATAAAATTTTACCTATAAAAATAGTTTTTTAAAATTAAATAGAAGCATATCCGGTTTTTTCCTTAAATACTTGTTACAATGCCAAAGATTTAATGAATGCTTTAAAACTATATTGAAAGGTTTGCAAATTAACCTGATTCTTTTACAATTAAATGCAATCTATAAAACTTTGAATTTAAACATATAAAATAAAGCCTTCAATATTATAATCTTACAGCAATAACTAGTTTTATTTTTCTAACTTTATTCTTCTTATTCCTATGACATAAATAAACCTGATATAATTAAAAATATCAGCAAATATATAGAAATAACAGATTTTGAATTTCTAACTGCTGTAAAATACTCAAAAATCATATTAGAGTAGAAATAAATCAAATATTTTTGATTTAAAGATCTTAAAGATCAAGTTCTGATATAACCCACATGGATACCAAAAAAAAAACTATTTACGGCTTCCCCCAATATATATTAAGCTCGTTTTATATTTGCTTAATGGGCTATTAAATATATTTTTTGCTATTCATGTTGTTTTTACTAAAATAACAAAATAGACCTTCTTAGAAAATTTAAACATATATAGGAAGATTTTTGCTTGTATTTATAATTAATGGTTTTCTTTTTTCACATATATCAACCATTCATACTATAATTTATGGATATTAAGCTTCATAAAATTTTAACGATGCGTGATATACAGGACTTCTGTCATATTTTTCTGAAGAGTAAAATCTATTCTAAAAATTCATAAAAAATGTTTTTTATCAATCAAAACTATAAATTCTGCTGCAACAGTTGAGCTTCTGTTGATATTTGCGCTCAAATTTCTTAGAGCTAAGCTTAACTATACCTTTAAAACTACGTTATATAGTTCTAACTGTTTATATAATATCGATTTACAGTTTATTAATTATTTAGCATATATATTTGTCCTTAGTTCGATGTTCAGCAAAAAATATTCTGCGTCACAAACGATATATAATAAAAATTTTTCTAGATAAATTGTCGTGCAGAACTTTTCGCCATGTGATTTAAATAAATATATCTAGGGTTAAATCATTTTATGATGAAATAATTCGTTTGTCTTTACATATAACATCCAAGCGACTTATAGGGTGTCTTTTTAGTCAGCATAGTCCTTAGTAACCTGAATTCAATTGCCATTGGTATTTTTTAAGTAAAAAATGTTATATTATGCTGTATCAAACGTCTAATTTTTATTAAGAAAAATATAATTTCAATATATTTGTTATTTGTAGTAAATATAATATTGAATTGCCAACAAAACAGTATATTATTGCAGAATATGGCGATTTCAATATAAATGCGTTATTTTTATGTTATAAATGCTATTTTCGTGTTTAAAATGTCTTAATTTTTCTTAAAATACCCTACAATATAGAAAATTCAACAAAATTATTAAATTTTTTGAAAAATTTTTTTCTTATGTATCAATACGTATTAATTTGAGCCCTATAGGCAATTTTTGTATTTGACAATTCTTAATAAAATCGCAAAAGGTGTAAAAAAATAGAAACTCTTTTACCAAATATGCGTGTCTAAATTAACACACCAAAACCCCTATCTAAATTATTTTGAATAATGTATATTTCTGAAAAAAAAAGCGTGGTCCACACTCGAATAGTAGCTTTAAAGAAAAAATTTAAAGGGAATATATTGCACTATAATTAACTAAATCTAGTTTTTATTTTCTGGCAAAATTATCACGTTTAGTTTTTAAATAAACAACTTATAAACATATATGTAAAACTTCATAGTAAATATAAATTTACTACAACCCAATCAAGCATATAAATTTTTTTTTGAAAAAACATCCCAGATCGCTTTTATTTAAAAATGATAAATTTTAGGCTGGAAATTGCATAAAATCAATATGCGTAAAATTTTGTAAGAAGCTATTGAATCTATAACCATAAAATATCTGTTGACAGTGAATCATTATTATTTGAAAATTAAGCATAAAAAAATTGTATCCTAATACTTTTTTAATTTTAATATAACAGTTAACCGTTTTTTTTATAAGTTTTCTAATCAGTAATTTCTATATATTTTTGAATTTATTTACCTTTTTTTCTCCGTTAAATATTAAAATTTATACTATCGATAATAAAAAGATACCCATTCTGTCCTAATAAAACCAAATGAAATTTTGTATGAAAATTATGATATATAGTGAAAATGTGTTTAAGTAATTTCTTTTGGCATTAAAAATTAGATTTAAATGGGGTGTTATGGCCCTGAACACAAATTCTGAAGCTAACATGTCTTTACTGTAGCATAAACTATATTTTGCATTTTTAAACAAATCTTCTATCTTTGGTATCACCAATTAGAAGAATTAATAGGGATCTAGATCATGCACAAGTATAAAATTAGTTTGGTTGTTAAATCGATCTTAATGAATTTCCATAGGCTCAGCGTAGTATTTAAAAATAAAACAAATCGTATTACGATTGAAAAACAATACATAATGAATTTATTTAAAGCGAAAATCAAATCTAAATTTCCAATGTAAAAATATAAATTTCAAAAGATTATGAAGATTATAGTAGAATTTTTTATTGTAAGATACAAAAAAATATAAATGGAGTTGTGTAAAAGACTTAAAAATAACCGATCACAGTAAATTACACAATAAATATATTTGCTTGTGATCCAAATAGTCACATAATATAGACGAGTTTTGTGGATATATTCCGATAGTTTAGTCGACTCTAAAAGCTGTTTAAGTATGATAAAATACAAAATAAATATAAATCCAATTTATTAAACTTATAAAGGGTATTGGTTTTCTTGATTCAATCTAAATGCTTGCTTTGTGAATCAAAAGAAATTTAAGATCTACATTGTATGCTTATTTATATAGAATAGCACCAAGATTCAATCACCTAAACATTTAGATCGCAAATTGTAAGGTTGAAATTCCAAAAAGGCTTTTTCTTGAAAATAAGTTGTAAAAAAATTACATATTTACCAGCTTTGTAAGGGTGTTTATATAGCAATTTACGTGGAATTTATTATACGCCCTTTAAAACTACCATATTATATTATTTCTATATACAGTAGGAATAAATACTTATTTAAAAATTCTGGTTTTTTATCTATTACGTTGTCCACCAATAAAAAGCATTTTTTTATACTTGTGTTTGTGACGTTTTCTAAGGTATTTATTGCTGAAAAAACAACCATCTAAAAATAAAGTTGTGTTTTTATTGTTTTATCGGACATATTTTTATGTATAAAATATTTTGCACTGGTCTTATGTATAGGTGTATATAAAAGAGCAAAATACATATATAATATTTAAAATAAAACGCTTTGGTTACAAGCTAAACTATTTATAATCTCGTACATATATAAATGAATTATACTAACGATTTAAATTGTAAACGTGTACCTTATAACATATTTTTGATGAGCTTACATCTCTTTCAAGTCTGCATAGAACCATATTACTCGTCTTTATTTTTTTTGGGTTTTTTACATGATTATAACAAATTTGAAACTTATGTCGAAAATTTTGAAGATTAAACCTTCATTTAAAAATTTTGCATGTGAAAATAGCAAACATCAAATTTATAATTATAATTAAAGCAATATTTTGATCGTAATTATCACGTCTTCATTTGGTTCAGAGTCAATTTAAAACTAGTATAGTAAATATCTGCAAAATTTGGTCAAAAAATTGTAAGTCGCTGTGTTTGTTTGTATTCATAGTGTAATATCTACAAATGTAATTGAAAAAAAACTCATATTATTTTTATATTTAAAACATTTTCTAAAGCCAGTAACTGTTTATTATGTATATGGTATCATCAAAAAATATAACCTCGATTAATACATCAATGAGAGTTTAATGTATAGAATAAATAAGAAAATATTATCGATTTAATATTTTCTTTTTACTTTGATAAAAATAAATGCTAAATCTCGTTATTATATGCTTAATGTATAAATTTTATACATAATCAGTTAATATTTTATTACTTTATATACACAGTAAAGATTTTTTTTGATTCTTATGGCAAAGACTCCATCAACACGACAAATTTGTGCCGGACTATATTTTGCGTATACATCGTGTCTTTATTTTTCCGGTGACTATTTTTTAATTTGTTGGTGCATTATACAATGTATATAATCGCGGTCATAATATACAATGCATAAATTTTCATAATTTTGTTTATAATTTTGTGATATTTTTAAGGCTGTAATTTAAATTCAAATTTACTGGTATAGCTAATCAAGAAGAAATATTTTTTTTAGTTTATCCTTTACGTTTTCATTCGAAAATCAATAAAAAATAGATGCTCGCCATTTAACAATAACTGTGAAAGCATTAAAGTTACAACAGATGTTAAAAAATTATAAAATAAATGACTCGTATATTTTTATCTTTTACCACCTTTATGGTTTTACTCTGTTATTTATTTGGAACTTAGTACTGATCTGAAATAATATTTCTATTTTCTACAAGATCTATTTGTTTTCTAAGTTTACTCCGTATAATATAAAAACAATAATATCAGACATAAATATTTTTTTGTACGGGATTATTATAAAAACATCTTTTTAAAATTTATCTATTTATACAGAGTATTTTCAGCAGTAGTACTTTTTATTTACAATGCTTCATGACTTTTTTTACAATTTCAAGAACATCTTTAGCTGAAAAATCTTTTTTTATACAAAGCCTTATTGCTGGAATGGGATTTTCGATAACACCGACTCTTATTCCTTCCTTTTCAAGTGAGCGTTTGATCTTTCTTATGTTCACTATTAAAACTAATTGTTCTTCTAAAATAGAATCTGTCTCGCACATACACATTTTGCTTGCTATAACTATCATTGGTGAATCGCTATGTGACGTAATTATATAATTTTTAGATTCAAATTTTTCGATAAAAATAGTAGCTAACCGCGTTATATCTTCCATGTTTATATCTATACCCAAATTATACATAGCATTTTTAGCCAAGTATCCAGGCATGGAGGCTGAAAAACAATAACTCGGTGCGGAAAGTCTTTGGTAGTCCGTTGTAAAAACCGTTCCTGCTGCAAATCCTCCGCTACCACTATAAAAATGCGCAAGAGATCCGATAATTACATCAATTTCATACACAGATGTTTTGAAATATTCAGATATCCCACCTCTTCCTAGCATTGGTATGCTTAATGATTCATCAACAATTAACCTTAGCTTATATTTGTTCTTCAATGAAATTAATTTCGGTAGGTCTATTATATCTCCTGTATTTTTGAATAGACCTTCAGTAATTATAAAATTTCTTTTGCCTTTTTCATAAAAGCGATTTATCTTGGCTTCGAGATCTTCTAAATTTGTCCACGAAATAGATGATCCTTTTGTAATTCCCACAGCTCTAAGAATTGCTTCATTGCAAAATTGATTATAAAAAACAATATCATAATGCTTACAAAAACATGTGATTACAGAATTAATACATGTGAAGTTGTTGGAATACAATATAGAGCTTTCGACACCAATAACATCCGCAATTGTTCTTTCGAGTTCAAGATGAAGATCTAAAGTTCCATAAAACCCAGGTGGTCCACAAGTTCCTATTCCATATTTTTTTATTACATCAACTATTTCATCTTTGTTTTTAAAACGTAGATCAAATAAATCATAATCTGCACACTCAAATTTAATAGTATATTTTCTTCTTTTTTCGGAACCATATGCTGATGTAAAGAAAAAAGGCATGGTTTGCAAATTTTCGATTGGAAATTTTTCATCAACAATATCCTCTGGCCTGAAATCCTCAATGAGCTGATCTTTTGTTTTTTCGTCAAGAAAAATTTCGTACCGCCTCGATTTATATCCATATTTGAACAATATATATAATATTAGTGCTTCTGCTATGTATCTAGTTATGGGAATTAAGAGATCTTTGTTTTCTATAATTGTATATAGCATACTTCATTTTCTAGCAAAAAATGTTTTGTGTCAAAGATGTTCTAAGAACAATCAATCAAATTATTACATAAGTATTTAAATGAATACACAAAAACAAAAAGTGAAAATATTATAGAATTAATAAATATATGATTTTCTTTGAAATCACAAAAAAATAATAAGAAATAGAAAAACAAATTATGAATTTTAATCATAAAGACCTATTTATTATCGTTAAATTTTTTATTTTTTTATATACAAACTGCAAGAGATAAGCATATCTGTATATTTGTGATGTAACAGCATAAATTGCACATGAAAATTTTCGAAAATAAGCCTTGAACAATAATCTTATGCTACAATGAAAACAGTATAGACAGAATAAATTTCATTCATCTCATTCAAAATATAAAATGTAAATAAATTTAAAATTTAAACTTTAAATATATCTCCAAAATTATATCTCTTAATTGATAAAATGTCTATTGTTCAAGCTAGTGAAAAAAAATACATTTTAAATATAACAAACATTGATTTTATTGGTTTAAAATATGTTAAAGGATAGAAAAATATTGTGATTAAAAATTAAAAATCAAAAACCGATATTATTTTTTATCATTTAATATAAAAAACACTTCTCGTATGTATATCATCTAGTAATAGATATAATTAATATGCGATAAATTGCACATATATCGAGCATTTTATCTGCAAAACTATATTTTTTTGTGTAAGTTTTCTTGTTTATTGTGTAAATCTAAATTTAGATGGCATAAATAATATCCGTATCATGGTTTTTGTTTTTGTGCATATTAAATGCATAATATTATTATTTTTTTCATGCTCTATGAAAATTTTAGACCAATTGTATCATTTATGCCCATAATTCGTCCATATCAAACAATTTTTTTATATAAATTATATGGAAAACGTATATGCTTGATTTGCTGTTTTCATTTAAAGCTATGACATTTGTCTCATAGAAAGGACTTTTCAGCAGATAGTTAATTAGATTCAAACATAATATCTATATTATAATATACTCACAATAAATAACATTCTAATGAAGCCCAAATAGCTCGTAATATCGTTAAAAAAGAATTTTATTATGATTTTTTTATTTGACTAATAATAATCTAAAAAGAATCCTAAGAAACAAATAAATTATTTTAATATCGCTTCTAAAAAACTTACAAGCTTATATTTCATTTATAATTGCTAAATTTTTGCATAAGATAAGCAGAATTTCGTTTTATTTGCAAATTAAAGATTAAAATAATTTTATTGATTATAAAGATTGACAGTTTAACGTTGATTTAATTCTATTAAATGCAATATTAAGTATATTAAAAAATAAACGGACAAGAATTAGAAGATGTTTACAATTTACATTAGGTTATAGCTAGCAGTAATGATTAATTGTCTTAAAAAGATACATCTAACATTACTTCATAAAAAAAATATAATATCACATTCAAAAACCTGTATTAAAATACCTTTTCGTGTTTATTATAATATTGATTTATTAATAAAAAATTATTTTTTATAATCATAGAATTGTATATATAAGGATTATCTCTTTTAAACGCTTATAAGTCACAATGTATCATCATTGTATTATTGTTCCAAAAATAGATTGTAATTATGCATAGAAATAAAAAAAGCCCTTAAACAATTTGGATATCAATCATTATGAAATTTATGTTTTATATTTCTTGATTTATATGATTATTTTATCAAAAAGATTTTTTCATTTAATAAAAAAAAAGGTGATTTCATGCTATGAAAAACATATTGAAATTCTTGTTAGTTTATTTCTAGTTTTTTACTTGCAGCTTGCCTTTTTTAATAATTTTTAATCAGAAAAGGTGATGGAAAGACATGAAGAACTTAAATTATAAACATTATAACTTAAACCGCGTCAGAAAAAAATGATTATATGGTGTCTTTTTGCTTCACATGTATTTATACAATCTTGCAATAACATATCAGATGTAAGTGGAAGAATTTTTGATTAGTGGTGTAAGTTTCAATTAAAAAATAAATTGACACTTCCAAATAATAAGGGTTTTTTTTTATTTTACTATCAAATGTTCTAATAAATATTATGCTTAATAATCAGTAAACTTGATATTTCAACCTAGCAATCTTATGAATAAAAAGAAATAAAAAAAGAAAATAAGATTGAATGTGTAAAAATAGCTGTTACGTTGGGTAATAATAAAAAATTAATTTGAAAATTTTTTACATTGATTTCATAAAGATAAAACATTGTAACTTAAGTGAAAATTCGATGTTTCCCCCACCCTCCGAGATTAAAACCAAAAAAAGTAATGGCATAAAATTAATGCTAAATTTATAAATGTCTATAAATTGACCGTAATTAGAGCTAAATATACAACGACAGTATATAATATAAACAGATTTTGATCACAATATTAATATTTTGAAAATTAAAATTTGATTAAAATATAGGTTCAATGTAGCGATCTTAATCAATAGATGTCTATATATAAATCACTAGAATATATATTTAGAACCTAAAGATTTATTTTTAAAAAAAAATATGCATGAGTTTATTACATAAATTAGGCGTGATAATGATTTATGCTGTGTTTAAAACCTCGTTAATTGAAAAATGAAGTAACTCAGATCCGTTAAAATACGATTCGAAGGTAATTGATTTTCTTATTATAGAAAAGTACAAGAAAAATTTTATAAAAATTAATTATGTAAATTAGGATAAATGATCCGTTCTAATTAAATTAGACTTATTCAAAATTACACATAAAATCATGAAAAATAGCCTAGAAAATGGGACTAGTATAATTGTATCGTAGAAATGCGTGGCATATTACCAATTTTTTGACAAAAAGCAAGCACCATAGTATAATTGCGTCCTCGTAAGTTATGTCATATATAATTATGATTTATATAGATTACACTATTTATTAAAAATATTATATTATAATCATATAACTGTATGTCATAAAATATCCTAGTATCTGGGTTGTCAATAATAATTAAGCAGGCTTTTTTAATCTTAAAAACTAATTAAAGCGCAGATAGAGTAAAAATATAAATAAGGAGATGTGCTTTCTTATATATTTGGTTTTTACAGTAATAAACGTCATAATATACTATTACGCTATCTTTATTAGCTTAAATGTTTTAATATTTTATTTTATTAATAATTTAAGTGAATTTACTAAATTTTCAACAAAAAAAATGTTTATTCACATTTATTTGTTTTTGTGTGATTTTTAGGAGAAATTTTAGCGAGGAAATTTTTTTTGCGGTCAAGATATAGAACAAAGGTAATATAACATTTGATTTTTTCTAAAAATATATATTAGTTTGACTGTGTACACGTTATGAGATTATGTTAAAATGATTTAAACACTCTATTTCAACGATGAAGTCGTCAAAAATGTAACTGGCGTGCATACTGCCTCTTTTTTATGCAATTATGTGCGACATGAAATATTACTAGTCAAAAGATAATGGGTTATTCAAGATTAGATTATATTTTATATAAGCAATTATTTGCTAGAATATTTAAAGTTGAACTAGATGACTAATTATAAATAATAAAATTATATTTCACTGATTTTATATTTATTTTTTGTGTGTTATGAGGTTTTTATAGTTATTTAGTGTATTTGTCAACCAATATAAATTATTTTAAGAATTTTCTCAAAAAAGTTAAGCATAGATCTCACCCCCAAAAGGTATTTTTATCAAATATAAATGTAAAAACAGTCAGAAAGTCGTTCCTTTTATTTATCAATTTATTTATTATAAATATCAAAAATTCCAATAAAGTGTTCAAAATAAAACAGAAACAAGATTTGCTTTACATTAGATAAATTTTTTCGACTTTGAACTTTTTACTTTCACTGTAGTAAATTCATAATATCTTAATTGAATTATGAATGAAAAAAGCATGTTTTTGTTTTTAAGATGATAAAGTTTTTGTTTTTTTCATTTAAAATATGCAAAGATGTACTAATTATTAATTTAAGCTTGTATCATATTTTATTTTATATAAAATTTGCGGTATTTTGACTGTAAAAATTATTAGCATGAATTCTAATTTATCTATGACTTATTTTTAAATATATAATATATTAGTATTTATAGCCTTTTTTCTACTTTTATTCTATAAATAAGAAATTGTGAAAATTTATTATAGTTGATAAATCTTTTTTATACAATACTGAATCATATGATGGTCAAACATGTGATTTAAACATGAATATCCCAGGAAAGCATTTTTTTTACATTTGCATGCAATAAAAAGGTTTTAATTTCTAGAAAATATTTTTTATGCGTTTCTATTATATGTATCTAAGACAAATATTTGTTAAAATATTGATTTTATAATTTTAAATGATTTATTTACAGTAAAGAATAAATCTTTGGCAAACTAAAATTCTTGTGCATTTTATAGGAATTTTTAGGATTTTTGCGGCTGATTTGAATTCTATGCTTTTATTTATATTTAGATACTTTAGTATTTATATTTTAATAGGAATTATAAATATAAATTTGCAAGGCCACGGGTAATGGCATTATTCCGAAAATTTAAGGCTGCTACAAATTTCGATAAATACTGCTTAAACTATAATCGATCTCAACGAAATAGAAAGGATTTACATAAATTATTTGTAAAAAATATTTTTAATTACAAAATCACGTAAATGCGATGCTTTTTCGTGTAGTTTATGAAATTTATCACAAATTGATCTTAAAATGTCATATAAGAACCTATATATACTCTAAATAACATCCTATGTTTTCATCAAAAAGAAAAAATGATTTACTGTGCATTAACCCATGATGTTCTATATAAAATATATTTTGTCAATATTATTTTATGTGAAATAACAAAAACATTTTTTACATCTTTAGTCGTGCTTTGTCAAAAAAAAAAACTCTATTGAATAGATTGTACACTGCCATCAATAAAACGCATAAAGAAAGTAAATTTCATGGAATTGGTAGATCTTAATTAAAATAAAAAGCAAAACAAAACTTTGTTTTATCTTAGCACCATTGTTTACATAGTTAAAGAATATTAAATCCGATTTTTGTACTGGAAAAATAGTTTGTGTTTTAACATAAATGGCACAGCAAAAATAACTCACTACCATATTAAAATGCCAAATTTTTTAGGAAATTGCACAAAAAGATTTATAAACGACATTTAATGCGTTATTTATATTTAATGACTGATGTTTCGTGTGGTTAGTCTATTTAATAACTGCCCCTATATTTTAATTATGATGTAAAAACCATTTATTTATATATATGCTGCTATGAGCATTTCAATAAAAAAGCAAAATGAAATTACATATTCTAGATCAAATGTATAATTATTACATATATTTTTGCTGTTTTATTCGAATTTTAATATTGTAATTATAATAGTATATCGTGTCGGGAACTGCAATCCTAATCTCTGTCTTATATATATTATCAAAAAACATAAGCCTTTTTTATATTTATTGTATATGCTAAATTGTTTCGAAGCAGGACTATCGATAGTGCTTTTGTCTGTGTGACTAGTTTATGACAAAAATATGTATTAATTTTAAATATAAAATAATAGAAATATAAAACTCCAAAACATTCGCCAAAAATGTACTTGATATTATGAATAAAGGCTAATTTATCAATTTTTTTTTCCTTCTTAAAATTAAAAAAGCAATCCTATATGGAATATTTAAATTCAAAAAATTAAATTTTTGTATATATCTTTTTTGAGATTAAAATAAAATATTCAAAGTATTATATGGATTTTATATTTCTTTAATTTTATCCTTTTATAAATACTCACAAAAAATCCCATAATATCAATAAATAAAATATGGTAAACGAATCTCAGATTTTGAATCATACATATATCAAAAATAATCTTAAACAGATATAATCAAGGCTTGAAATATATTAAAAAATTCCTTTGGCATTACAAACATCTATACTTCTGGCAATTGGGAGAAAACCCATACTTATAAACGTCTAGAAAATTTTAACAGCTTAATTTGAAGTTATTTTAGTTTAATGTGCAACAATTAAGAATTTCTTTATTTTTTTTGGTTTAAAATATACAAAATTTTATGTGACATAACATCTTTAAATAAAATTTAGTTGTAGATAACTCTTTACAAAGCAAAAAAAAACTTAGACTTCTACATCACTAACTTCAAAAGAAATATTTTGAAAACCTTTATTTTTTTGTTTATTTTTTTTATTTATTTACTAAGACATATTAATGCATCTTTTTGCAACAATTTTATGTTATTTATATTTCTCATGTTATAATTATTATCAGCTTAGGCTAAATCCATTTACTTTTTATCATTTCAAACTTCCGATTTTTGTGCAAGTTAATAAACAAAAAAAGCCCTATTCTTATTTTGTTGATAATTTAGTAATAATCGTTATTTATTTTAAGTTGGGAAATAAAAAAATATGTTTGATAAGACTATGAGGAACTAATAAGAATAACGAGTTTAGGTACAATTGAGTTGCTTGAAGTGTGTTCGCATTTGAATTATATAGCATGCTTCAAGAATACCGGATATTTATATAAAAAATATTGTATAATGTGCACTAGTTTTTTGTCAGTGTTTAGATTAAATAACCCATAACTAGTTTTTTTATTTAATCAAATAATCTTCTAAGTTGCTCTATTATCGTTAAATACACGTATAATTGAATTAAATATTATTTTAGACTACTTTACCTTTACCCCTACATTCTAATATATTCAAAGCCTTTTTTGTTTTAATTTTCCTTTTTCATTGTATAATTGATTTTTTTCTCAATTATGCTAGTTTGCGAATAGTATAGCTTATGAATTATTCATGAAAATAAAAGCGATTATATGATCTTAAAAGTATAATTGAATCATCAAGATACATTCATTTTTTTTTGCTAATTGTGAAATTTTATAGAATTTTTAAAGTTATAATTATTTTCATATAAAAAATTCAATTAAACATAAAAAACAAATGAATTAATAAGCATATATGGCCTGCAAAGAAGTTTAATAAAAATAGTTCTACGCACTCAAATGTGTATATTATTAATAAAAAAACCTTATTTTAATACAATAAATCTAATACTATATTTATGGAAAGCTAACTAAATATTAATAAATAAACAAATTGAATGTTCTACATTTCCTCTATTTTATAGTTAGATAATTTGAACCTTATATTTCATATTGGTTGTTAATAATGATTCCCTTTGATAATGTCTGTTTATAAAACTCACTTATTGTAGTTACTACATATGTTAATGCTATATTAGATCCATATATTTATATATAGTAAGTCTTTGAAATTTTGGATTTCTGGATGAAATCATTTCTAGGCAATGAAAATAAAAGATATTTATTTACTAGATAACTAATTATAAATCGATTATATGAATTTTTCTAATAGATTTTTATTATATGATTATAATCAATATTTCTAAAAGTTAGGTCATTGTTAATAAAGATAACTTAATTTTCATTGTAAATTATGTTTCTAAAACAAAATTACCAAAAATGAGTAAAAAATTACCAAAACCGGGTAAATTATATAAGCATTTTATATAATATAAAATTTATCGGTTATTTTGAGCTATTAAACTATCGAATGAAGGTATTTGTTAATCTTTCGAGAAAAAATAAATTTTAAAATTCATATCTTATAATGATTATCTTTGACAAAAACTGTAGAAAAAAATGTATTTATTTAGAAATATATAAATTCTCTTATCATATTTGCCTCTTTGCTTAAGAATGCTGCCAATATTTTCCTTTTTTTTAATTCACGCAAATACACTGTAAAGCCACATATTCCTTATTTAAAATAGGCTCTTTTAAATGACTGTATTTTAGAATTTGGCTATGATTTTTCTATTTTGTTGGGTTTTTTTTCATTCTTCGTTTTAGAAGTCATTATTGTGATTTCAACCCGATAAATATCGAGAATTTTAATAAAGCGCCTAAACATTGATATATAGCACATATACTTGAAATTTTCAGGATTTATTTGTACATTGTATATTTTTTGTGTATAATATTTATTTTTTAGAATAGCTCTATCAAGTATTTTTGTTCATTTTAAAATACATTTTTTTTAATGCACTGAAATCTCGTAATTTAATATAATAAAAATATATATTTGTTATTATCATCTTAACTCTGTATATATCAGTTTCATGAATCTTAAAATCCAGAGAATGGCGGCCTATATTTCGTAGTTTAGTTTATTGTGGCTAATTTAACAATAAAACCTTGATTTTCGTTGAACTATTTCTATATATGTTCATATCGGTCACTAGGTATCTGAAATGTGCAAAGCTTACCACCATATAAATAATATTTTTACAATTTGTTGTTAGAATCTTAGGTAATTCAGATATGATGTCACGTGTTTTGCTTGATTTTTATTGGTTATTGGATCTAAAGTTTATGACACTCGATTACATCTATTTGTCCCCGTTAAAAGCCATATTTATTTTTTTAATTTTATGTATTATATCTCAATTGATAAATCCTTCTTTTTTAGGCTAGAACTTTGCTTATGCTGATATTTTAGGTCGATCTTTGATCTTAAAACGGGATTTTCTTACTCAAAACATGAACAATATCAGAAGAAAAAATTTATAAAAATATTTTGTCTATTTTTTACCTTATTCACATCAACCGAACAAATAATATTCACTAAGCACGATATTTTAAGTTTTTAAATAAAAAAAGCTAAGAAATAAATATGTAATTGTACATATTCCATGAATTTTGGACTTAAGGCTCGGAACTAAAAATAGTGGATCCAAAATAAAGACCGGTATTTTAGAAATATCTTGGGGGATTTTTATAATAATGTGACTGTATAAAGAATTACATTTTGAATAATTCAACTTTTATACTAAATATTGCGATACATTATCTGGTTATTACTACAAGAAAAAGATTAAAATAATAAATAAAATGTATTTTTTATCATTATAAAAATGTGTTTATTCGTATATAATATGAACTACAATCTTTATTTATATTTTACATATCGAAATATGTAGTCAGAAATTACAGAATCAAATCTAGAAACAGCATTTAAAGAAAAATTTATTTAGAAATACGCAAAAGAAAGCAGATAAATGTATGTAAATTTTGGGAATTACCAATAAAAAAAAGAAACCCCAATTCTGATTGATAATATTTTATTGGATAGATAATAAATTTTCTTATTTATTGAAAAAAAATAACCATCATAAACCTCTTTTTTTAAAAAATCGGTCTTTATATTTTTTTTTAGCGAATACAAAAAAAGTTTCGATGGGTGGCTTATAACACCTTCCTAAATATATTTATAAATTATCTTCATACTTTTCTAACGCTTGCTCTTTTTAAATTGATAGAGTCGCATTTATAAATCTATCACGAAGCTTAAAGAAGACATAAATTTTATAAACAATATTTTTGACATCTTATATCACGAAATGATGTTAAAAGTCGGAATTTAATCTATATGCTTTTTAATATATCAGATCTAGATAAAATAACTTGTGGCACGATTTTCATTGATAGAATTGTGTTCATAAACAATACCATTCTTATATACATGTTGTAATAAAAAAACTTATTTTAAACAAAAATTATATTCAACACATTTAATGAAATCGTGCATTTTGAAAATAAAAAAAACGTAGTAAAATATAGTTATTAGATTTTGATTTTTGTAACCCATTAGGGATGAATTATATATAAAAGAATCTTGATCTGTATTTTTGAAGTAAAAAACTTCGAAATACTAAGTTTAAAAAACATATCGAAAATCAGAAATATCGTAATACATGCTTTTGAAAGATAAAACCACTTATTTACAATTAAAAAATATATAAATTTAAGTACAAATAATTTTTTAAAAATTCAAAAATTTTAATAATAAGAGAAAGCAGTTCCTGAGTCTCTTGTATTTTTTAGTTTTAATCATAAATTATGCAAAAACTGATTTTTATTTCGTGTTGTAAAATTAGAAAAATATAAAGAATGTGTAAATAAAACTTATAAGACCCCTTATTTGCGATGAAAGACTTTTTATCGTTCTTGTGTCTACTGTGGATATTTAATTTTTTTACTATTTAATATAAATTTAATTTTCGGTTCATAATTTTGAATACTGAATAATCCGAATAATTTTGGTTAATGATCGACAATTTATCAGCCATAAATACTTTGTTAATTTTCTTTTCGCGTACAGATTTATATAATTTGATCTTATGAAAATTTGTCTCCTTTTACTGCTTTAAAACAAGTTATGACTGATTTTTTGTAATGGATGAATCATGTTGTTCAATAGATATTTTTACATTTCATAAACGAAAAGATGAATAGAAAAATTGTAGAATTTTTTTAAATGAATTGTAAACTTTGCTCTTAAATTTTAAAATTTTTGGATAAAATAATTAATTATGAATAAAACATCCATTGGATGCAACAATAATTTACAAATAAAGTAAATAAAGTCTAATTTGGAATATTTAACAAGTATATAAACATTTGTGAAATCATATTCCATGAAGAATCAATTTAATTTGAAAAAAGTCTTGATCGTAATATGTTCTTTGCTCGCTATACTACTGCTTTTCTGTATAGCAATATATAAATACAGAAATTTTTGCAGTTTTGCAATCAAAGAGAAGAACGAAAGTATTGAGCTTCATTTAATGACTAAGGAGTTGGATGAAAGAATTAAAAAAATTAAAAAAATAACAGATGAGGATATAAAAAGTACAAAACTTAATAACCTCTTATTAATTGAAACCAAATTACCAGAATTGACCAACATGTATGCAATAGGTGATCTAATCGGTATGATTACGACACACCGAGCAGACTTCCTTATTTTATTAAAGGTTGAAACGACAGATAAGAGCATATTGTTCTTAAAAGAATTAATCAGTCATCTTGTACTTCTTGGAAAAAATAAGATATCTTTGATTGAATATGATGATTTTTTATGCGAGAATTTGCTTCTTGAAGAGTTGTCATCGACTCTAAAGAACAAACATGAAAATCAATTTAAGATATCCAATATTGTATGTCATCATTTCATAAATTCTATAGTGGGGTTACGATACTATGATGAATCTTCAAATTTCATTGCAGATATTAACAATATAGTCCGGGAAATCAGCATCAAAAATGACAAAGAGCAGAAGAAGAAGGATGATATTACGGGTTATATAGACAAAGCGAATAAGGCTGAATCAGAACTCGCTGATTTAAAGAATTCTAACAAGGCATACGAATTAGAAATAAATAATATGAAGCAATCGCAATCTATCGCCGAATCCAGCATCAAAGATCTCCAAGGGGCTTTAAAAAAGGCGCAAGAAGAGAAAGAGAAACTAGAATCCAGTAAAAATATTCAAGATGAAATTGATGCATTAATCAAAGAGAACAGAAATATCGATGTTGAGATAGCAAAAATGGAAACGGTTGTAAAAAAAGCCGAATTAGATCTAGCAACTTTGGCTGATGCAACAAAAAAAGCAGAAGATGATTTAGAAGCTTCAATTGTCAGAAAGAAACTTGCAGAGACAGATCTTACAAATATTACAGTCGATTGTGAACAAGCCAAGATAGATCTAGAAAATAAAAAAACAGAAAATGCCATAAAAGTAGCAGATTTTCAAGACGCAACTAATAGTCGATCGAACGTCTATAGGGATCCCCAGTCGACTCAAAATGCAAAAGATAATTCTGATTCAATTCTAAAGGCTTCTAAAGAATCTAACGAGAAGTCTGCAGCAGAACTTAAAATAGCAGAAGAGGAGTTTATAAAAGCAGAAGATGAACAAAAAAAGGCAATACAAATTCAACAAAATTCAGAAAAGGATTTTATGGATTTTAAGAAAATTAAAGAAACAGAAGAAGCAAAAGAAAATGCCGGTAAAGAGGCCTTAAAAACCGCAGGAGATACCTTAAAAATGTTAAAAACCAAAAAAGAAGAAATAGAAGATAAACTAAAAAGTGCGAATGCAGTTTTAGAGAACGTAAATAATGCACTTAAATTGGCCGAGGAAGAAAAGAATACCATGGAAAAGGAATTAAAAACTGCAAACGATGCAATGAAAGAATTAGAAGAGAGATTAAAAAAATCCACTCAAGACAATATAGAAGACAAAAGAATAGCACAGGAAGCACAAGAACAAATTATTCGATTACAAGATGAAATGAAAGCTTCCAAGGGTACTCAAGAAGAGGAACCTAAAAAAGCACAAGAACAAGCAAAAATATTACAAGATGAGCTGATAGCTTTCAAGGGTGCTCAAGAAATTGAACTTAAAAAAGCACAAGAACAAATGGTTCGGTTACAAGATGAAATGAAAGCTTTCAAGGGAACTAAAGAAGAGGAACTAAGAAAAGCACAAGAACAAATGATTCGGTTACAAGATGAAATGAAAGCTTCCAAGGGTATTCAAGAAGAGGAACTAAAAAAAGCACAAGAACAAATTGTTCGATTACAAGATGAAATGAAAGCTTCCAAGGGTACTCAAGAAGAGGAACCTAAAAAAGCACAAGAACAAGCAAAAATATTACAAGATGAGCTGATAGCTTTCAAGGGTGCTCAAGAAATTGAACTTAAAAAAGCACAAGAACAAATGGTTCGGTTACAAGATGAAATGAAAGCTTTCAAGGGAACTAAAGAAGAGGAACTAAGAAAAGCACAAGAACAAATGATTCGGTTACAAGATGAAATGAAAGCTTCCAAGGGTATTCAAGAAGAGGAACTAAAAAAAGCACAAGAACAAATTGTTCGATTACAAGATGAAATGAAAGCTTCCAAGGGAACTAAAGAAGAGGAATATATAAAGGCACAAGAACTGATAGGTCGATTAGAAAAAGAAATGACAGCTTCCAAGGGTATTCAAGAAGAGGAACTAAAAAAAGCACAAGAACAAATAGGACGATTAGAAAAAGAAATGATAGATTTCAAGGGAACTAAAGAAGAAGAACTCGAAAAAGCACAAGAGCAAATAGTTCGATTACAAGATGAAATGAAAGCTTCCAATGCAACTAAAGTAGATGAACCAAAAAAGGTACTAGAACAAAACCCCCGAATAGAAGAAAAAGCAAAAAGCCCATGGGATTGGTATATCTGGGAATAAATAAAAGCATATAGTGTTCTTTTTCATTATGGTAGCATTATTAAATACGAAAGAGTTAATATGGCTTATATAATTTTGCAATAATATATGTCATATGAATTTGAATTGCTTATAGCATGACCACAAAAGCAAAAGAGAGGCTGTTAGAAATCAATATAAATCTTTAAATTCGAACAAATTATACAGGTCTATCAATCAATATATAAAAAGGCGATTGTTGACGCCGATATATAAGAAGAGGCAAAAAACTACGTAAGAGACGTCAGTAGTACAACTAAAACACATTATAAGGGGGAAAATTTCACCTAAAGAGAAATCTCAAATCACTCAGGCTGGTGCCACTTTATGCAAAATCCTTTATTAACTAAACAAAAAGAATTATAAATCTTTTTAGACTACAAAGATATACAGAAGCTGCCGCTGCATATATAAAAATCATAAGAGAAAAAAAAATTTTATCTAGAAAATATTTTTTAGAAAGAAAGTAAACTAAACTATCAATAGGCAAAAAAAACACTAAAAGGTAATATGGATAAGGTTTAAGTCAAACAAAAAAATTCAAATTTAAGGCAATCAATTTAAACACCAAAATAAAACGTAGGGTTGAAAATACAGCTACGGTTGGTGAAAAACAAAATAAAAGATAAAAGTAAAAAAAACATTTTAATCATTAGAATTTCTTAAACTTGATATCAGATGGCATTGATTGTATTTATTATAACCTGTTTTAGTTTCACATTTTTACCGCGGAAAAATTTATTTTTGTAACATTGTAGGGTACATATGACATTAAATATTTTTGTCGGCATAATAACTTACAATTATTAATTTTGACTATAAAATAAAATGAGCTAATATATAATCATTTTAAAAATATTGCCCTATTTCTTGTGATCGTTTTAAATTTAAAATTTTTGTACGATTTATAAACGACTTCAATACATCTATTTCAATAAAAAAAATTTCAAGTGCTAGTAATTTAGATCTGACACTATTTTATTGTATTATTCTAGGTTTTGATGCTTCATTTGGGGGTTTAATTTGGGACTTACATAAATAAAACAGTAATAATTTGTCACCATCAAAACAAAATTTTAAAATATATTAAAAATGTTGAAATATATAAAAAGGGATGAAAACTTGTGGCAGAATACAATCATTACATATTTAATAATAATATTTATAAAATAGTTTTTTGATAAAAAACAAATGTATATACAAGAATAAACTATATAAAGACATATTCGTTCAATATCTTATGTTGAAAAAATTATAAATATATATAAAAGCATATATCGACTTTGTACGAGCGCTAAAATAAAAATCGATAGAAAAAATATAAATTTTTCGCTATTTTGTATATTTGAATTTTTCTTCTTCTTACTTTGAGTTACTCTTCTTCTATATTTTTATATATATTGTATCAAAGTAATAACAATTGTCATACCAAATACTCAATCCCGCACGGAATATTATGAAGTTTGAATGCTTAATCTGTTTTCTTGTTGTATAAGAAAATATACAAAACGGTATCAAAAGGTTTTTTTGGTTTTCTATTAAATAGAAAGTGAAGTTTCTATATTGAAATGACGCGTTTAGATATGAATTATAATTTTATACGATAGAGTTCATGACTTAAACATGAAAAATATTTCTACTCATATAAATACGTGTTTTAAGTACTAATTCTGACATGAAAACATTTTTATCGTGAAACACGTATTTTTACTGTTATACAACTGCAATCTATTTATGCTCAAGTATATATAAGAGATACATTTGAATTTTGATTGTATGAACATTAAATCATTGGTTAATTCTATTAAAAAAATATGAAATTATATTTTAATCAGAAATCATAAAAGATTCTCTGTAGCAAATTTATAATAGAATGCAATTATCAGTGTGTCTAAATATTACATTAAAGTTCCAATTAAAAGACATCACCGATTAGAAATCATTATCTATAATATTTTCATAAAATTGAAATAAAATTTACATGGTTTCTGCAAATAGCAGTTGCTAATAAATACTCAATGCAAATATTACATTGAGAATTCTCTAATCGAAAAAAATGTCACTATATCAAACATGTAAACTAAATTATGTTTTTCATTGTTTTGTAAATTTTATTTTAGACTCTTTATTAAAGTTTACATATGCGAGATGAATTAGGTTTTGAATATATAATTGTATTGTTTAGTACATAGAATTTTTATAGTTTTGGTTTTCAAAGATTTTTTATTTTACATTTTGCACATAGTTGTAATTTTTATGTACAAATCATTAACTTTAATTTTAATAAAAAAATACTTCTTTTGCATTTCCGCATAAAGCATTAAAAAAATATAAAAGTAAATTAGACTTACTGCTTAAACACGATTGTGCAAATATTGTGCCCAAGTAATGACTAAATATATATACCCAACCGATTTTAAATTTTCTTTTATTGATTGATTCATCTAAAAAAAATTATAATATCTTTTTAGATTTATGCATAGATGTTGTTTTCTATAGTAGTTTATCTACTAAATATTTTTATCACATCTAACGAATAATTTACCTTATATTTGATGATTCATAATGCCACAATATAATTGCCATTTTCATATTGTATCTAAATTATGTAATTTTATCATATTATTTTCTGATCTAATAATTATGTGTTTAAATTTTATTTTAAAGTGATGTTTAAAATAATAACCCTATTTAAAAAAATCATATTAATGAAATTATATTTACTCAAATTTTAAGATTTGTTTATAACTTTGATAGAAAATAAATATTATTCATACTTCTTTCACTAAATTTAAAATAAATACACCAAATTTTTTACTTATATAAATCTAAATTAAAGTTCGAAGCTTAAGTTATTTGAAAAATGTGTAAACTCTAAAAACCATCATTCTGTCGAATCATTTTTAAAACAGTTGAATATAATTATTCTATTATACACAAGAATATAAATGTGTAAAAACCAATTTTTTCGATAACTATTAAAAATTACAATTTTTGTCTATAGATTAGCATTAAAAGTAAAATGAAGCCGTATGTGTGATGAAAAATATCTAATTCATAATTATAAATGTATAATCAATATTCATTCGAAATTTTTTCACATAGCATGTAAAAATATTTCACTTAAAGATTGCTTGCCTATTTAAGTATATAAATATAAACCGTATAATAAAATTATACTACACTCGTAGATTTACAGTAACTAAAACCGAGTTTAGTGAATTGTTAAAAAGATAATATTTGTGAAAAAATTGAGATTATATCATGTATAGCTTTAAATTTGTTTATAATGATTTCCAAATTCATCAAAAATAAATAAATAAAATTTATATAATTTTTAAATTAGAAATAATCTTTTTGATGTATATTTTCTCTATAATTACAAAACTATGAATAAAAATTTCGACTTTTTTTGAATTTCAAATTTCGATAGATTAAATTTTTAACGCTAAGTATATTTTTGTTATGGGTGAAGGAAGTGTAAAACACTATCTATATTACTACAAAACTCTTCTTAATTTGGAATACAGGAATTTTTATACATAATTATTGTGTCAGACTTATTTATATATACTTATTTTATTTTTTTCTCCATAGTTCATAGTTCATTATTCAAAAAACAATAAAGTTCGATTTTTATTGTAGTACACCAGGAAAGTCAAACCATATACACATATAGTCCAGAGTTCATATTAATTCACATATAAAGCACAATGAACAAATGTATTTTTTTATGCTATAAAATAATAAATATACTAAGAAAGTTTACTATTATTGCAAAAAAAAAATTTGATAGCGAAAGCGTTACATTACCAGGATAAACAGTTTTTTTATTATAGTTTTATAGATGGTTTTACAATTCTTTCGTAATAAAATAAGAAACTACCCCGAAATGTTTGATTTTTTTTCTTCTATTTTTACATTATTATAATCATATAACTTTTAGTTATATAATTAACCTTTGTTTAAACTTTGCATCTTAAAATACCTTAAATGCCATTTATATTTTCGTTTTTTTAGTTGGTATATTTTTTAAAACACTTTTATCCTATTATATCTTGTTTCACTTTTATTTAATTACCCATGCATCAAAATAAATATATGGGGTGTATCTACTTTTCACATATATTAAAATTAAAAAAGATATTCTATAATATAGAATTTCCTTTTTCTTAGTATTTTAAGATTGATTAATCAATAAATTTGGGTTTAAATATATTGTGCTGTTTTTATATTTACAATTTTCTTTTGAATTTTTTTAAGAGAGTTACAGTTCATGCGGTTTAGTTCATACGCTTTCTTAGATATATTTTGGCTGATTGATCCTAGATTGTGTTATTTTAATTTTGTTGTATTAAAATTTAGGGATTTTTCTACAGTTTTTCGTGTTTCACTATTAAAGCTGGTCCTTTGTATAATAAAATCTAAAAATCTATTGATTTCAGACATTTATAAGCTTTAATCAATTATTTATATTAATTATAAGGCTAATCTATATACTAATGAATTTCATTAAAAAACCATATTCCATAAGTGGAAGTTTTCGAATGCCCTTCAAATATCGCAATCAATAAAATATATATCTTTGCACGCACTTTTTATGCCTTCGTTATTCCTAGATTGCGCATTTATCAAATAAAATTATACTAATGATCAATAGATTAAAATACGACTGCGTTTTTTTTATTTTTTTAGTTGCAGCGATAATATAAATTTAGTTAATGCTTTTTCCAGAGGAAATATCACATAAGATGATCAGTTAAATTTTACTGTTTTTTTTTCAAAATTTATGACGTCTTTTATATATTTTTTAAATACTACAGATCTACAAAATCTTGATGCATAAATTACCTTTATATATAATATTAATATAAAAAGTGTATAAACATGCATTATTTTATTTTTAGTATGCCCATATTGAATAATATGAATTTAAAGAATGACATACGTAGATTATTTACTTCAGGCTATCATACATAATTATAATGTGTTTAGTTTGACTTTTTTTGTAATATGTGTAATAGTTTAAAATTTTATTTGATCCAAAATAAGTTTTGCCCCGTAGTAAAGAACAACTAATTTATTGTAACACTCTTACATAGGGGAATATATTTCTTATGATTAATTTATAAAAAAAAACATTCTAGAATGCTCTAACAATAGCTTTAAATATGTGCCCAACATTTGTATAATTATTTTTGATCAATATGTCAAACATCAAAGCCTCGTAATTTTAATATCAATATATAGTTTAGACCTAGTGCCCGACATGACAGATTTCATAAAAATATTTTAATCTGTCTTTTCACAATTTTTTTCAAAGATTCCATTTGGTTCAAAAAAATGGTTATTGTGTTTAATTAATTACTCGATCAAAAAATATTTCCTATGTATAGTGTAAATATACAATTTAGGTTTATATGCAATATAATTTCTAAGAATTATTTCTGTATCTCTGATAAGATCTATCAGTGGGTTTATACATTAAATTTTAGGAGAAAGAAACAATTCACATAACGCAGTGTAAATTTATCTTTACATATACAAACACGTTTAAAGAGGTAAGTATCTATAATTTCTATATCATTTAATATTTATTGGCTATTATATGGTATAATGTCACGGGAAAAATCCAATATGGGCTTTGGTTCTGGTAGATCACTGCTTTTCTAGTATACCGAATATAAAATTGTGCTCGCTTTAATATCTTCTGATGAAATCTTTATTTAGATTAGATTTTGACACGAAATTTTTATTAATATACATAGTAAAAAGGTTCCAAGATAGATCTCGCCGAAAATTTATGTTTTATATTTTATTACAATAATAAAATTACAAAAAAAAAGCTAAAAAGTGCAATTAAGGTGTTTCTATGTTTTGTATCTGGCTTTTAAGAAAAAGATCTATAATATTATAAAAAAAAGAATCATGTATTAGATTCATTGAGAACATTCATATATTTTATATATTTGCAAAATATGTGTCTACCTCTGCCACCAAAAAGATTCATATTTATATCTAAAACACGTATAAACATATTTACCAATATAAGTTAATATATATCATCAAAATGTGTTCATATGCACAAGATTATAAAGTAAACATCCTATGATGAAATGAAAATGCATATTTGTACTATACTAACCGCTTTTAGTTCAAAATCAGCAAAAAAAGCACAAGAAAATCGACATTAAAGATATTTATGAAAAAGCGCAATCTAAAGAAAAAAAACAAAGAACTTTTTTTTCAATATTTTTAGATGGAAGTAATTTATAACAGCTTACATTCTATATATTGACTTTTATCGAGTTTTACGATGCTATTATTTACACCTCAACACTACGCTACAGTTTAATATCAAAATTGATTTTGTTTTATAATTTGTTTATGCGTTGTCTTTCTTATATATGAATTTTTATGCATTTGAAAAATAGAAGCTCAATTTTTTCTAATGGCAATCTAGTTGTTTTATATTTTTTTTTTCTATTCCACTGTTTATAAAAGCGATAATATTTTGGATGTGCAATGAATGATAGGTATACAAATTCAATATAATCGATATGAACAGTCAAAATTTATAACAAAATTATTAAATAAAAGTTATATGTAAAAATTTGATTTAAAGAAATTTTTTCAAAATTATATATAAAAGAAACTTTGTCATATATATTTCGTTGTTTCTATATTTATAGATTAGAAGTTTTCACACATAATATTATATTGTCTTTAAGGCTTAAAAATCTGTAAGCTCACTAGCAATTTGACAAAAATTTGATTTTTAGTGTTAATCTGTTTTAAGTTTTTTTTTGCTGCTTACAACTGTTTTGTTCTTATCGCCACGTTGTCAAAGTATTCAACAGCATTCTTAGATTCAATATTTTAAATGTCGACTATTCGAGTCTTATATCAAATTTGGAACTTATATTTATAAAATCATGTTTTCTCATTTCTGTTATGAATCACGCTCTTATTTTTTTTATATTCTCTTAATTTTAGAATAACATTTTATATATTTATAATATTCTATCGTTTTTAATTCGTATCCTATAATCGTAGAACTTATCATGTATTTACCATATGTTATATCGTCTTTGCATCACCCCCCAGATAACTTTACTCCTTCTATACTGTATTTGCTAGCTTCTTATGAATATTATTGTAAAATATGGTCTTTCAGATTAAACTGATGCTTCTTTCTACTTAAAAGAGCAGAATTAGAACTTAAGTGTGGTTAAACAGTTCGAATGCATTAGTTCTTACATACATACTAGTTACCCATTTATTTTTCCTATTTAAATTTAGACTATAATTGATTTTTTTCCTATCAATAGTATCTGAATTTAAATCTTAATAAAACACAAATCTTAAAGAAATTTGCATAAACATCATAGAAGTGCAGTTTATATATGATCTGCATTTTATTTTAGCAAAAA
The DNA here is from genome assembly GCF_057557595.1 of Rhyacophila brunnea. Taxonomy (NCBI): domain Eukaryota; kingdom Metazoa; phylum Arthropoda; class Insecta; order Trichoptera; family Rhyacophilidae; genus Rhyacophila; species Rhyacophila brunnea. Next base: position 477,030 of record NW_028232775.1, read on the forward strand.
GATCTTCGCCATCAAAAATTTTATTTCTTAATATTTCGTCTAGTATTTTTGTTTTTTTTCTATCCGAAGGTTTTGTGAACATAATTATTATGGAACCTAAATCGAAGCTCTTTTTAAATGTTTCTATGTTTCAGGCTTTTTATCATTTATTAGTTTGCTTTATAGGTCTCAAAGTCGGTACTTTGTTCTGATTTCATTTTACCTGGGTAAATTGAAATCATTTTTATGGATTTAGGCAAAAGAGTGCGGGTCTTTGTAAATGGCACTGTAGTATGTGGCCTAAGCCTCAACCAAAACGCAGCACCATTTTGTATGAATCTACTCAAATGATAAATACCGCATTTAGGCGGTCTATTGAAACTCTATTTTTAAACCATAACAATATTTACAAGCTAGGAATAAATAGGATTCTAGAGGTATGGCGCAAAAAAAATGACTCGTATTTTATTATAACTTACGCCGTTTGGCATGGATATCTTAGAGTGTGAATTTTTATTGGTAGGATATTATGCCTGCAACAAAGAGTGACAGTTTTGGTCCTCTTTATGATCATAAAGCCTTGTAAAACATGTTTCATCTAAATAAATCCAACTAGCTAAAGTAAATTCATAGTATCTAATGCAAGGGTCCATCTAATAATAAAATATGCTTAATAATTATAATATGGCTTCCTAATAAAGATAATAATTGTAAAATTATATATAAATTATAAATATAGGATAGAACTCTTAGATTAAACAGAAACAATCCTAAATAATTTTTAAAAATGCAGATTACGAATATTTTATTGTCTTTAAATGTTCCCCTATCTAATTATATAACAAAAACAATTTTTTAGTCTTACTAACTTATTCTAAAGCGTTTTTTTAATTCTTTTATGATATTAAAATGTTTTGTCATTAATTTTCATGTTTTAGATCGCTTAACTTTAAGTTCTTTATATCATTAGATGATTTTTTGTTTTGAAATTGTCAAAAAATAATTATGATAATAATTTTTATTTGCCTGCTATTTGCGCCTGCATTCTTAAAAAAAGTTATGCAGAATTTATAAATTCATATACAAATGACAAATATGAATTTTTCTAAGTTTAGATACTTTTCAAAAAGCACTATTTTGCTTATAAAAATTTGCATATATCAAACAAGTGATGTATGCGAACATAAAAAACATATTTTTCACGCTAGTAAAATAAAATCAATTTTTTAAAAAATATCAGACTGTAATAAATGTTCTTGTTAAAGCTTAGTAAAGGAGCACTAATATGCAAATGATGCACTAATACGACTTAATATAACAAAAAATAATTCGGATGATCTATACAATAGTACTCCGCGCATTCATAAAGATGTCAAGCTTTCAATTAATATATATATCGACAAAAAAATAGAAAAAAGCATACAAATGTGATACTGCATTTCAGAAACGCATATAGTATGTTCTAAGCCTGAAATTATAATTAAAAAAATAGAAAAAATATCTTAGTGTAACTTATTCCTGATCTTCTCAAAAAAAAAGGCGATAGAATATCATTCGTCAAAGTATATAAAATTTGTAAAGGCCGTATCTGCCAAAAATCGTATGATTAAATATTGTGCCAACCTAAAAGTGATTTAATTTTAAAATGGTTTTGACTTTTTAAAGGTTTATTTATAATTTTTGTAGTGTCTGTATATAAGAAACCAACAGTTTAGAAGAGAAATATTTTTTTAATCAGCATGCTAATATTTGAAAATTATTACAGCAAATAAATGAAAAATAAATTACTTGATGTAATTACATAGATAAATCCTATGTTAAGGTGTTGCATATTTCATTGATTACAATTTAAAAAGCTTTAAACAAGGTCAGAAAACAAGTTTATATATATTTCAATTTATATTGTTATACAGAGCAACTAAAAAAGATGTAATTTCTCTTAAATTAATGTAAACAAATTCTTTCAGGTCGAATAAAAATAAAATAAGTGACGAAATAATGATAATGGATATAAACTCGAACAGTAGAGATTATAATTATAAAACTGAAAAATTAGATGTCATAAAAAATCCGAATAATAGTAAAACATGAACATCATATTAAAAGAAAAGTCTTTTAATAAAAATAATATACGTTTATATTATCATTTTAGAAATATATATAAGTGAAATTTATACAAATGTTATAATAAAGGTAATGAATATACAATTATAACTTTATTATAATTATTAAAATATGGCATTGTAAATTATCAAGAATATAATATATTTTCTTACTTCTATTTTTATATAAACACAAGCTTAATTATCATAAAACAGGCATTTATATCACATTTTATTGCGATAAAAGATGCCAGTTCGTACGAAGTCATTATTGATTGATAAAATAGAATGTGTCTGATTGGATTTATATTTACCTCGACTAGAAGCTTTATGGTAACCACTATAAATACTTTGTTTCTATTTTCCCTCTGTTTATCGCATGTAAGAGTAAATTGAAATTCACATTAATTAGTCTTTTATTATAAGTTAGAATACATAAAACAGCAAATAAATAGTATAAAGTTTTTTGAAACGACCGAAATAATTTTTACTGCTGTTACTGAATGCAAAATAGCATAATTTTTTTATATTACAAAGTATATATAAATGCATTAGTAGTTTTATAAATCAAACTATGCTTTAGATACTACGAATTAAGACCGTAGAACCTCGTTGCATATTTATATTTGTATAAAATTATATTAGATTATAAGAAAGTAATCTCTTTATTATTGCACTAGGAAAAAAATAGCTAAAACTAAACACAGAAGATTCTTTTTTGCTCTTAGTTTTTTTTCTTTTGCGGGTGATAAAAAGCTCGTCTTAAAGAATCAAAAAAGAACGAATACATTAGAACAAATCTTTTAGCACTATTAAATGATTTTGTGTTCATAAAAAAGGAATTATGGAATTCTTAAGATTACTATTCAGTCATTCATACAAAGTTTAATATATCTTTAGCACATTAGATATGCATTTTCATGATTGTGCAATTTATTTTTAATTTCTTTTTTCGAATCTAAATATAATTTAATCATTTTGAATTTAATATATCTATTTTACAACCGATTGAATCTTATAACACGTTTACATAAAATTTTAAATTTTTAGAAAGTTACTGTTTTATATATCCATTTATATTATTTGTACTAGTACCTCACCTATTTCTACATGTTTATAATAGAGCAAACAAAATCCAAGACTTTTAAAATGTAATTTCTACTATTATAAGATTCATCTCGCATGAATTCGTTGGATTTCATTTAAATTGTCCCCGTATATGCTATTAACAAATATGCGAGAAATCTGATTCCGTAAATCAATATACCAACTTTTTTGCTTTAGTTTATAACATCATCCAAGAAAAAATTTATGTTATACATTTTTTTACACTAAAATCGACTACCTTAGAATATTTATTATCGTACTTAAACTTTGTTAGATTAATTCCGATTCCGTATTTTATTTAAATCAACTCACAACTACACATGTATTGAATATCATGATTTTTGGATTTTATTCTACATTTATTTATGTGTTGAGATATATTTATCTATTTAGACATATTCAGCTCATCGGGAATATTGCACGACGATTTAGTGCATCTTTTGGTACCTTCCCCTGTTTATCTTCAATCACTACTCTTCAGTTCTTAAATGAGATGAATTCAAGTGTTTTGCGAAGTGTATGAGCTTGCATGTATGCTCTTACTTCGTCCGGGATTTATAGCCTCTTAACAAATTGTTTATTAATTTTTTCAACAAATCATCCCAAGTCATTACATACGTTATTATTAGTTTACATATGAAACATAACCAAGTTCATATGCCAAGATGTCATACTTCCTATATTTTTCATTCTCAACTTCAGTTAAGGTGTCAAAGCTAGTTTTATCTATTTCAATCAACGTAATAATTTTTCTTTTTTATCGTATAGAAATAACAGGTCTATTTTATTTATTAAAAAATGTGTTATTATTCTAGTATCAACCTTTTTTTATATATTTTTGTTTTCGCAAATCTCTTGTACTGAGTGAGTTCTGATCTTTTTTATTTTCTCATAGTTTTATCGTCTTGATAAGAGGAATGAAGACATCTAAAGATTTCGTTGTGCCTTCAAGTGTAATCATGCCCGGACATTTTCTTGAATTTCGTTGCAAGGTGGTCGATTGTTTTCATGGATTCGTTAAAATGTGGGGCATTTTTATCCCTCACCTAAAAACAATTCTGTCTTGAAAAAAACAAAATTTTCCTCTTTCACTTGGTTTAATATTGCCGTCTTTTATCCATCTTGACGATCTAACAATATCAACCATATCATTATTCTTGGCTGCAAACAGTTTTTAATTTAATGATTTTATATTTTTTTTACAACACATACTTTCTATCTGCTTTTTCTCTAGTGTCTCGGAATCGGTATGCTACAAAAAGTTTCAAACTGTATTATTTATGCGTCTTCGCTTTTATACAATACCATCTTTTCGATTAGAAGATTACTGATTCTAAAAGAATCAAGTAAAGCTCTTTTGTGTAATATTTTCTTTGGTATTTTTCAGTTATATTTCTTTTTTTTTGGTATTTACTTTATCCTTAACAAATAATATTAAATAAAATCAACTGTATTATTTAATAAAAAAAGAATATGGGGCATTAAATTTGTAACATACATATGAATAAAAGTTTTATGTTTTTCAAATTTATATTGTGCATCATTGGATGCATATTCGGCTGTTTTCCGCTATTTATTTGTGTATTATATTCTGCTAGGGGACTTTCTTAACTTTTCCTATTGTTTAATATAAAAATATAAGAAATTTGATTACTTTTATCGAAATTTTCTTATTTACACATATATAAACTCTCTATTCAAACAGTTTTACAATTGTTTTTTTACCGATGATTTGAGTAATTTTAGACTCTTATTTCTTTATATCGTCAGATGCATATGTTCAACTTTTATTGCGACAAAATTAAATATATCAGCATCTTATCATTTTATATTTTTGAAGATCATAAACCTCAATAATTTTGAAAGATAGAAGCTAAGAAAATATAATTTAATAAAAAATTAACTATCTCTAATTTATAAAGCAAGATATATATAATGCTGTATGTTAAAAAATGGAATCGTCTAGTGGCAAGATGTCATAGTACGTTCATAATAGATTTATAAATAGTATCTGAAAGCGTACGAACAAACAAATAATGGTATTGCAAAATAATCTTGAATAAACAAGTCTTGAAAGTAGTAGATACACTGAGGAAGATTGTGCAGATGTTGTGACTAAAAGAGAAATTGCGCAATTTTTTTTTATGCCGAGAAATATAAAGTTTTGCTTGAACAAATTTGGATCGCTAAAATATATTTAAAACATAAATAAATCTTGAAATTGAAAAATTTTTATTTTTAGAGGCAATCAATATTCTAGTATTTATGGTGGAAAGTAACTATTTGATGTTCAAAATGAATGAAACTAAGGTATGAAACCCGTAAAGAATAAAATTTTCACTATTTCAACATCTAAAGTTTAATTATTATTTGTATTGGTTATGAAATTTTGAAAAATGATTATAGGACCAAAAAGCAAAAAATTGTTATACAATTTTCACCTTTAAAACCTTTTAAGGTTTATTAACCTAAAATAAAATTGGGCATAAATTTTAGATAATATTTATGTTTTAACATCTGAATGAAGAATCGAAATGATATTGCATGGGATAATTTTATATATAAATGTGCTTCTAATTTATACTCATTTCTGGATTAGAATTAGGGGAATTGTATATCAAATAATAATAAATATGATTAAAGCCTAGGAAAATGTTACGGGCATCTAAATTCTTACGATTTTTATTAATAAACCCTTCAAATGGATTTTTAGTGGCAATGTATACTATAGTACTAAACTTCTAGCAAAACTCATCCTCTAGACATAAGTTATTTATCTTATGTATATTTTTGTGATTTCTCATATTCACATTTTAAAAAATATAAAAGGATTTTTATTAATAAAAGCTAAATGCGCGAAAGTAGTTGGCTCATCACTGATATTAAGAATCTTTATAATGCAGTTTTGACATCTTCCGTTGATTGTTCTATTTCGAATCTTTTTTTTTGGTGTCTTGCAGTGTTTGAGAGCTTGCATATTCGTCTCTACTTCAACAGGAATTAAAAATACCTTAAAATATTTTTGGTAATATCAAGTAAGCAAAAAACAAGCCAATTTGTTACATAAGAATCTTAAATGGGTATACATTCCTCATAGTATGCATAAAAAGATTTATATTTCAATTCTGTTAACAAAACTATTTAGTATTTCTGATCAAAAATACAAAAAAAAAACTTCGGTAAATAATAAATCAACAAGAAATATTATGTATGAAATTTGCTTATATTATATTTATGTGTATTTTGACTGTTTATTTATTTTTTCGTAAAATTTTACAGCAAATCAATATATTATTTCAAAACCATAAAAAAAATTTTAACCGAATTTTAAAGATATAATTAAGGAAATAATTTTATGTATTAAAAATTTTATATAATCTTTAGCAACTTTTGTTACCAGATTTTTAGAGACCATTAATTATTAATGACATAAACAAAAATTTAACCATGATTTATTTTTAAAATCAAAATATTAAAGATGCCAATTTTGTAATAATTATGTGGTTATATCAATTTAATTTGCTGTGCCGATCTTGTATTATTTTTTATTTTTGGGCCATAATTATAGTCGTAATTTTAGTTTTTGTTCTCAGGCACAGCTTGCTTGATTCTCTGTACGCACAGCGTATTTATACTTTTGGCTATCTTCTCCTCTCCAAAGTCCTCTTCAATACCCCTCCTTCTTTCGAGACTTATAAATTCAAGGGTTTTTCTCAATCCCAAGGTTTGAATATATGCCTCAACCTGGTTCGTGACATATAGTACCTTCAGGTACCTTCTATGATATCTTTTCACCACACCGTCCCATGTTATAACATATGGGATATTATTTTTTTCTTGCATTTGTATATTAATGACAGTTCAAATGCTAGCAGGTCATATTTTCTCAATTTTTCGTTTTCAACTATGTTTATATTGTCAATACTTGTCACGCCAATTTCGATCAGAGTGATGCAGTTCTTCTTTTTGTCATATACAAAAATATCAGGTCTGTCATTCATTAACTTTATGGCTGTTTTTATTCTTGTGTCTACTTTGATCTCCGCGAATTCGTTTTCCATTATTTCTTGTGGAGTGTCTGCAGATTTCTTGGTTTTTTTGAAATTGTATTTTCTTGCCAACAATAAGTGAAGACATCTTACAATCTCGTTGTGTCTTCTTGTATAGTCATGACCAAGCATTTTTTTACATCTGCTTGCTAAGTGGTCGACAGTTTTAATTGAGTCGTTACAGTGCGGGCTCCTTGATCTTACGTAAAGAATACATTTCTATTCTGAATAAAGCAGATCTCGCTTCTTCTAATGGTCTGCGATTTCCATATTGTAACCACTTTGAGGATCCTAATATTTCAAGCGTTGGAATTTTATGAACATCGAAGAGTTTTTGATATAGTGTTTTTTGTTTTATTTTACACAATAAACCTTCTTTTTGTTTTAATTCAAGCGCAGAAAGATCTATGTCAACGTGGCCATATTTTGTTCTGTGGAATCATTTATTACGGATAAGTGGGTTGCATTTACATTTTCAAACACAATATTGCGGCTTTTCTGGGGGATTTTCTTTTTTCTTGGTTTAGAGATTTTTATAGTTTGTAGAGTATTCTTTCGAATTTAAACTCAATATTTTCCTATCCACGTCCTAGTTCATTTTATTTACGATATAATCTTTCTTTATTAGATGGTTACAGATGTCTTACATTTTCTGCTTGTATTTGCCTAATTTCATCGTCTAGCTTTCTAAAGTCTTCTGGTTCTAGCCTTAGTAAACCCACGTAGTAGTTTATCAGTATTATTGCATATTCATTTAATGCATTTATACTGTTTTTACCATTTAGTTTTGTTTTGCAAATGCTTTTAACTCTTTCTAGCATTTATTTTCTAATTTTATTCATCGTTTCGGGTTGAGTTCTCGATTCGGAATCTTCCAGTATCCCGAGGTATTTATATCCACCTTTTCCTTCTATTACCGTGGCAATATCATTGCAATTTATATTGTTAGTAGCAGATTTGGTCACTTCTATTTCTATTCCGATACATCTGAAGAATTTGGTTGCTTTATTCGACATAAGTTTTAAGGTACTTTCTTCTTTCGATAAAATCTTTAAATCGTCAATTAAAAGCAAATGATTAGTTGTAAATGCCTTCTTAGCAAGGTTAATGGATATTGTTGGAAACTTTTCATTTAATAGGCGGCTTAGCGGATCCATACAAAGAACAAACAGTAGTGGAGATAGACTTCCCCTTGTATAATCCCCTTTTCAATTTTTCTCGCTAAAATTTCTTCGTTGTTTAATCTTTTGGGATAACATCCAGTTTTTTGTTAGTTTAGCTATAAAGGCAATCATCCATTCTTGTATGTTAAGATTTTTTAAGCAAGACAGAAGGTACTCGTGGTTGATTGAGTCAAATGCTTTTTTTATGTCGAACCATGGTACGTGTAATTCATTTTTGTGTTCACTGTTTATTGCAACGTTTATCATTGCCTGTTCTTTAGCTCCCTGTCTCTTCTGACCGTAAAAAGTTGGTTTTCTGATAGTAGATTTCAGGATTCGACGTCTTTCTATAATATCATTGTGACAGCTTTAGTTGTCAATTTTTATGAAATTGACATGCATGTTATAGGTCTGAATTTCGATCCATTATAAACTTCTTGTTTGGGTATGAGGTATGTGATCCCAGAGTAGAACCAACTTTTTACCTTTTTGTTTTCAAAGCATATTGATTTTACTGTTTCATTTAATATTAGGTGCAAATTAAAGATTTTTTTGATGAAGAAGTTTTACATACCATCGCATCCAGCAGCTTTCCAGTTAGGCAGGTAGTTGATGACTCGAATAAATTCTGTTTCAGAGATAAAAACCATTTGTGGTGTGTTTTACAGCGTGTTTTTGCGCAGGTAAGTATCAAAGTTTAATATTTCCGTGCTTTTTGTCCACATATTTGACCAGAAATTCACAATATTTTCCTTATCTGCCTTAATCTCCGATTTTACCGTATCTGTCAATGCTCTATAAAATTGTCTTCTGTTGACTTCGAACTGGGTGTTTGTTTTTGTAAATTCTTTTCTTTTTTCATATTTCTCTATCTGTTTATAGATTTTCCTAGTTTATCATTATTTTTAGTAATCACTTCAAGGACATCATTTTTTTTGTCGAGTATCTTATTATGTTGTCTCATGACTTTTCTTAGAAACCTTGTCTCACTTCTGGGAGTTTAACTGAGCTACTTACGTATGATTTGAGGGTTGTGTTAATTTCATCATACTTTTTTATTTTTATCTCCTTTATTAATACGTAGTTTAGTCCTTCCTGGGCAGATTTTGATGTTAATTCTTCGTAACTCTTTTGAACAGCTTGCAAGATATTTGCTATATCGCACATTTTCTGTGGGCGGTGGTTAGTGATATGCGCATTAACCGCTAAATTCAGACTTTCAATTATATCGCTTTTAACTTTAGTATATGGTATTTTTCTTGTTCTAGGGAGGTTTGTGATTTCCGTATTTTCTAAGTCCGTTAATACTCCAAGAAATGTTTTCTTTTGGTTCTCTCGAGGTTGATGCAATATTTAAGTGTTATATAGTCTTTCTCTTGATCGCTTCGTTTTCTTCTTTTCGTTTCTATTTCTTTGAACTTCCAGACTTGTCTTCATTTCCCATCCTTATCTTTTAGAACGTTTGATGATTTGGCTTTAATTTCAGTCATGCTCATATCACAGTAAAAAAAATCACTGTGAATCTTTAGGAACTCTTGCCAGCCAGATCTCGGCATTCTTCCAAATCGTTTTAGGATCGAAGTATAAGCCTCTTGAATCCATTGCTCTTTCTCGGCGGTGTATTCTTGCAGATGGCTATGAGAGTAAGAAGAGCCGTGTTGTGAATGCGTGTCGGCGTGTGAGGTTCTGGCAAGTTTTCGGTTGAGATTATCGCTACAGGATCGGTTTTTGAATGTTCATCTTTGTAGTTCTCCTCTCCTGTTTTTTCTTTATCCCCCATTCCGATCTAGTAAATCTATATTTATTAATAATCCTCTAAAAGAAACGAGTAAGATAAAAAAACGAATTATCTCGCTTTTTTATTATAAATAAGCAGAATTAAAAGAATGCTTTACTAACTATTTACATTGATAAGATTGGCTGTTGTGTTTATTTATAATATAAGTATAAAAACCGGCCATAGAATTTAGAAAAACTCACAAACTGATAAGTCGCGAAAAAAGATAGGATAAAGATAAAATATAGCAGAGGATAGAATAAAAAGTATTGATGAGGTTTTCTTCAAGGATTGATTACGGTGTATGTTTGTGTAAAACTTAAAACTAATTTAAAATGTACCGTCAAAGAATATAATAATAATAACCATGTGGTACACACGAGCTCTCGAAGATCTCAAAATAGGGGCTCCTTTTCAAAACAGTTTGAACCGGTGAAATAATTTTCCGGAAAAATAATAAATATAAATAAACTTGGAATAAAGGAACGTATGCCCCCACACGACACGATTTTAAATGAATACTCTACGATTAACTTTTTTGATAAACTGCCGGCAAACGGCAAACCATCTAATTTATTTACAAAATAATATGAAATATAATGCATTAATTTCTTGCTAAAAAAAATTGTTGCATATATTATTTTTTTAGAAATAATATAATTATATCAATTGTATTTATTTAGACGTGTTCAGCCCATTGGGAATATTGCACGAGTCCTTGATGCATCTTTTGACACACCCCCTGATATATCTTTATCAAATGCTCTTGTTCTCTCAAATGAGATGATTCAGTGTCTTTCGAAGGTTGAGCATTCATATATGCTTCTACTTCGCCAAGAACTTCTAAATCCATACATTGCAGCTTAAAATGAAATTTTATATAAACTCTTTATAGATTAAAAATACAAGAAAAATGTCATTTTGTTTTCTTACCATGAAAAACGATACTAGTTTGTCCTTGTAAAATATACATAGAATATATAACTTTAAAGTAGGAATTACTAGATTAGAAAGAATACAAGTCTTGATGCTTTATTGATTTTATTTTCGTATAAAGCTCTGCTTTCTTTTTTTTATAATAGTATTTGGTTAATACAAATTATTAAATTGTAACAACGCGTCATTACATGAAAAATTTTGGTTCAATTTGGACATTTAATTATATAAAGAATGCCAGTCTTAAAATAATATACGTTTTATAATTTAAAAACGCATTGGAATATTTAAATCGCGCTCACGTCCAATGGTAAAATATATATAGAAAATCTTAGCTTTTGTAATTAATCGTCTGATTTTGATGCTTCATATGATAATATATTACTTTTGCTGTTAGAGAAATGTTTAATGCGTATTTTTGAACAGAAAGTCATTTTGTTTTTAAAGACAGTTTATATCCCAAAATGAACTTCAATATCTAATATAGTAATGATGTAAAATATATATGATGTTAATTTTGTCGAAGCCATGAATGATCTACCTCCATCATATTGCAAAGCCACGGGAAAACCACAAGAAAAATACCTGGGCAATCACAATCCACATTTAAATTGTCTTAACATCAATCCTAGCAGTAGTGTATCAATAGTTCAAACTTCCCTATTGCAGAACCCGTAGTTAATCCACCATCGTTATTCACATTTGATCAACGCACACACTGCTTTGTGGTTACAGCACAAAAGAGATGCTCAACAGTTTATGTGTTTTTTGTACTCATGGGCATTTTTATTGGACTCTTCTACCTTTTCACAGTATTTTCTTTTGTTGTTTACTATAAGAAAAATTGTTATTATATGCTTTTTGTGGGTCGAAATAAAGCATTTTCATTCTGTTATTATATTTTAACAATCTTTATTGGATGTCTATTGTCTTCTCTCATGATTTTCTGGTCTCTTAGAATGTACGCTCGTTTGAAATCCATTTAAACATCTTTGTGGGCCTTTTTTGGATATTTTGCGCTTATGGCTACACATCTCTAGTTAAAATATGCGTTGATTTTAAATTCGAAAATCACTAACTGATTTATGTTAAATAAATGACATTTTGATGCTTACTTATATAGTGCAAAAAATCATTGCTCTTTTATCTTCTAAAAAAATATTTCATATCGATATACTTAGTTTGTCATCGAAAACAAAATTTAGATTTGTAAATTTTGCAAAAAAAAACCTGGTTCGGTGTATAATTGTTTAAAAAAACAAGGCTGGATTTATATTTTTTCAAATCCTTAATACTCTATTGTAAAACTTCTTCCTCATATTTTATACCAGCTTGAACTGAAATCGAACTTTATTTTTTCAATATTGGAATTTTAAGGCCTTTTTTTCATGTATAATAAAATAAAACTAAATGAATAGCCCCGACTTATTTGCAAATCATAACAATAGATAAATCATGATTTTAACCAGTAAAAAATTTGTATATCTACAACTTGTGAATACAGTCAATGGTTTTTCTTTTGATATAATCACTTCCATGCTGGTAATTTTTATAATTTTATTAACTATATAAATATTAAACGGAGTAAGATACACAACACATTTATAAGAACTAGTTTTTCCAGTTTATGTATATTTTTTTGCATAAACTTTTGATGCGGAAATTGATTTTCTGTCTATTTTAATTTAAATTCATCTAAATCATGAATCGGCTATATATAGCGGTTTTTTTGCTTTCATTTCTATTTAATATAGCATAAATATCTATTTTAGGAAAATAATCATAATTTTGTTCTTCTTACTCATATTATCGATAATTACTGTCGTATTTAAATATGGTACCCACCCGCGAGACCATGATGGACCAATCTATTAAACAGTATGTAAATGACAATCATGACTCTAATTATTCAAATTTATTACAAATCGGTTCTATATTCAAAATAGTTCGCAAAATAATAAATAGTATTTTAATTTTATATACACATAAACATTCGCTCTTTATAATAAAATTCAACATGGTAAATGTTCAGAAATTTTTAAATTAAATATTGAGTATATTTAACATGATCTATATCTTGTGCAGAAATAAAGATTTAGTTTGTCAATATAAGAATAAAATACGTATAACTCGTATAGGAATATATTCAGTTATACTAAATGATCTTCAATAGGGTATGTGTTCAAAGTATACAATTATCGTTCTAGTATCCTTTTTGCATAATTAATTTGCAATTGTAGACCAATAAAATAATACGTATATAAATTTTTTCACCTATACCACAATGAAAATTATAGCCATTTCTACCAGTTTCATTTATACCTCAGTAAAGAAATTATTCTTTTATTTAATTTTTAAGTATCTTTTTTCGGTTGAACTGAAACATTTTTTTCTGTTATAGTTGCTAAAAATTTCATAAATGAAAAAGTTGTGTTATGATTCCATATCAGATGTCTTACTTTTTTTATTTAAGAGTCCGCATTCGATAAATTAACAAAAATATAGCCAGTAATAAAAATTTAATCTTCTGCTATATAATAAATTTTGCATGTAAATTCTAAAATAAATATGTTTAAATACATTTCAATGTATTACAGCACAAAATACAATGTATATAATGTACAAAAAAATAAAAAGTATTATAAGATAAGAATCTAGTAAATTGAAAAATATTTCCATTAATTCATTCTTGCTGTTTGTGTTAATTATACAATAAGAGTAAGCGTAGTTTGTTTTATTGTTTCAAAGAATAATATCACTATACAAGTATAAGTTTATGCTGTAAAGTTAGCTTTCTATGTGTATATGGTTATTCGATGTCGTATTTTTGACTTTTAACCTTTACTAAAGTACAGGCGATTTTAAGCTAATTGATTCGATTAAAGGTTTTTTTGTAAAAAAAATATAAGATTATATCCGTTTTATATTATATAAAATGGATATGTCTACTTATATACATGCTAGGCGAGTTTAATTGCACTAACAAACATTATAAAACAAAAAAGACCACGAACATACGCGGAAAAATAAAAAAAGAATATCTATAAGCTTATAAAGTTAATACTTTATAGATATATTTATATTTTATTTATCGTATTTACACACAAATTTTTTTATATTTTATCAACTGGTTCTATACTTTATTTTAAAATAATTATTTTTTAATGAACTAATGTCGCCCGCTAATATTATCATAATTTTAAAGCCCAAAAATAAGTAAAATAGCATTAAAAACAGTTCTTAGGAGTATTCTGGGATAAAAAAACATGAAAGAGTGAAAGAGAAATCGTAAAGGGATAATGAAATGGCTTGGTAAACGAATCAAGTTATGCTTTAAGATGTTAACGTATATTAAAGTGCAGAAAAAACGTAAACTTTGTATAAATACGTCCATTTCCTATTAATCATATGATTGAAAAATAAAATTATTGGCTTTAAATTAAAAGAATATAAAAAAATGGATTTTATATGACTATTTGGATTTGAATATTTAGAACATGCGCTGTTATGCATAACATGCAATTAATTTTCCAGAACTACAAATATATTACTTATGTTAGAAAACTTTTTAAAATCTTTCGGAATTTTAGATGCTTGTTTGAGTGTACAATTATCTTTTGAGGCGAGTTTTTAAATAAATTATAAGTAATATAATAATCCGAGCATATGAGAATTTCTTTTAGAAATATTTGCACTAGATGCATTTTCAGTTCAAATTCGCGCTTACTTCAAAAACATTTGATCTCAATTAAACAGCGATAATATGTATCCCAAACATTAAAAAAGGTAAGTACATATTTATTAAATTGAAAGAAGTGGCTTTGAATCAACTTTTTCTCATACTATGAATATTTTCTATTAGAATAGTTAATTTTTTTACGAAATTTACGCATTGGGGTTCCTCTTATCCGTTAAAACGTGTAAAATAAAAATCTCCATACTTCTTTTTAAGAGCCAATTTAGGTACACATTTGTATTATAGACTTATATGTCAGAATTCCTGCATTTAAAACAGCAGGCATAGAATATAATGCATTTCGGTTTTTTATATAGTAAAACTCATGTTGAAAAGATCTGTAAGTTATTTTATAATATATAAAAATAATCCGAATCAATAAAATTTGGTTTTTACAAAAAAATGGGATACAGCTATTTCTTTTGAAATTCGGTATAAATGTGGGCATATTACACGGCTGGATCAACAATATGCACCATTTTATAAAATTGGTATTTTTGCGATGCCCTTAGTAAGATTCACACCAAAGTCAGTAATTAAATTCATTTGATACACAATAGACTCTTTTTTTATTTTAAAAGAAGCCGTAATTTCTACATTAATTTATTTACTAAATAAGAGAAATAACAACGGAAACTAATTTGTTTTCTGAATTTTTAAAATATCAAAAATTCTAAATCGTTATGTTTATTAGTGTTCATCAAATATTATTCAATACCCTTGCTAAATCATACAAAGCTATTTTAAAAATGGTAATTTATGTCCACCCGTGTTTTTTCTATAAAAAAAATAGTGATTAATAAATAAATTCAAATAAAATGGGTCAAAAAAGGTGAAATCAATTGCTTAAATTTATTTTTTGTGCATTACAACAGTAAATGTCGAAAAAAAAAATGTTTTTTCTTCTTTCGGTCATGTGTTTATTTTAGAATTTCTTATTCAGTTTATATTTAAAAATTAGTATTAATTAGTTTTAATCATGTATGCTTGAAAATTTTGTTTTTTCTTGATGCATGCATTTGTGTTATATATATTAATTGCTCTTTATACTATATTTTAGAATAAAATTAACTGAAAATATTTTTTATTGATGGATTAGTTTCTTTAAATGAATTTCATCTATTAAGACGTAGTCAGCCTTTAAGGGAATGATGTACAATTTCTTAATAAATCTTTTAACATCTTACCTCTTCAATCTTCATCTACTGCTCTTCTTATCTAAAACGAGATGATTTCAGTGTCTTCAAATTTACGGAAAATTTTTAATTGTTCAAAAAATTTAGTGCATGGTAAACTATACAATGATATTTTATCATGTAAATCGCAAATTTAAAATCCTTATTTATGAATGCACTATAATGTATAGGTAAAGTATTAAAAGAAAATTATGCCTGAAAATAAGAAAATTTATTTATTTTATTCTTTTAATTGTGTAAAAAATTAAATAATTTACTTTTTATATATTTTTTATGGTTTTTATAACTTAGAGCTTATTTATTATCATCGTGCATATATATTGCTATATTTTATGTAAATAGTGATATAAGACTATGTTATAGTTAATAATTTATATCTTATATTGGAATAGCTAAGATATTACAAACAAAATAAATATAAAAAGACGTATTGCTTGATTTTACAATATGAATCGCACATTTATGGTTATTCTAAAGCCGCGATAGAAATTATTCATAAAGTTTTAGGCATGGAAAAGAAATTAATATGGTTAAAAAGCCCAGATACATATGTTAAAATAGGAAAGAGCCCAGTATTGGAGAACATAGCACAATAGATTATAATCAATCATATAAAATTGACTATATTGGTTTCGAATACATTACGTATATAAGAGTATATAAGGCATATAATAGTATACCGTTACTCGGTTAAACAATCAATTACCAAAATAAAAATTTCAAGTATAAATTTTTATACTTAAAAAAATCTAAAGATAAAGCCTAAAATTATTTATAACTCAGATTTTATTGCGATAAAAGGCCAAAATTATGTTTAAATATAATGTTAGAATAAGAAAAATAACAAGATCAAGCCATAATTCTATGATTTCGATTATTATATTGAAAATTAAAACCCATTGAGCTGATTGTCTCAAAATATAATACCAAATTACGTGCTTGCTACTTTGTAAATATAATTATGTACGCACGAGGCTAACTGAAAAAGATTTGACTGCGCCTTTAAGTAACTAGTTTAGGAAATCATACGCATCCTATCAATTTTTTTGTTAATATATTTGAATAGGGTAATCTTGTAGAGTTACAACAGAGCCACATTTAATTGTATTTTACAATATCATGGTAGGTTAAAAATTTTCATAGGTTTTTTACCATGTTTTTTACAGTTTCATGTCATTCATCTATAATTTTATATTTGAATACTGCCATCATATGTCGATAAAAAATGCCTTCAATCATTTATTATCAAATTCTACTTCAAATACTCTAAAACTAACCCACAAACAAAGCTGAATTGCAGTTAAATTTACAAAAAAAGCTGCATTTTTAAACTTATTTAAATATTTCATTTATCTTTTAAATATAAAGGATTTTAGCATTTAAACATATTTGTTAATATCCTGAGGGCTAATGTATAGGAAGCAAACAATATAACATTTAAATTTCGTGAGAAAAAAATTTACCTAGTTACGATACTGCTATATAAATATTAATAACGTGCTTAAAAAAATATAAAGGTATATCAAACCTCCCTTATATTATAAAAAAGAACATATAAAAACATTTTTTTCTTAAACACGGACTTCCATAACTAGAAAATATACAAAGTATATCTTTAGGCGTTTGCAAGAAACTTAAAAATTGTAATTTTTTTCTGGAATTATTTAAAATTATGATCATTTGATAAAGAAAAGTAATATTGATAAAACTATTTTTATATAGCATATAGGCCTAAATATTGTAATCAAGAAAATTTATGGGGTTCAAAAATGACATTTTTGCAATGAAATCTTGCGACAATATGTATTGTATATGTTTACACAAAGAAGATATAAATAAATGATCTTAACGTAAAAAAAAATAAATTATTGCACGAAGGAAGTGTTTTTTGCCTAAAAATGCCTAGGTTACAAAAATACTTGAATAATTTTAAGTATTTACTATTTTTAGGACACATTTTAAATATATTTAAGTGTATGCAGTTATAAAAGTATACATAAGTTTAGAAGTTTTGGAAGCTGGACATCATGATAATTTTTTCTTAAATCATACATTTTGTACAAATTCAGTCTTTTTTTATGCATTTTATCGATAGAAAAAAAATCTTTTTCTTTTTTGAAAATTTTAATAACTGGTATTTCATTCTATTTGTGCTTGCGACGTATTGTAGCGCACTTTCATAAAAAAAAATTGAATGATAAATTTATAGGTTATACTTATTAAATTATGCGAACGCATTTTGAAATTATAAAAGTAATTTTATATAAAATGATACTGCCTCTTAGGCTTATGCATTTATACGGCATAATGAACGATTTATCATGATAAAAAAAATATCGATATCCCTAATGGTTTTTTTGAATAAAATATATATAATTACCTATATAAATCAATGGAATCTAGAAACATGAAAATTGGCATACGCTTTAATCTAAATCACATTTTTAACGCGATGATGAAACGTTTACTGTGAAATTATCATATTTAATGACATTTTTTGTTCTTGTTGCATTATTATCATGAATTTGAAGGTTTTATGAACAGAATTGTATTATAAGCACAATTATATTAATATTTAATGGGTCTAAAAAATATTCATGATAAGTAATATAGGCCTAGTCTGGGAAAATATTATTAATTCTGTCTATAAGAATTAAAGTCTAGTATAAATAATATCTGCAAAATTTGGTCAAAAAATTGTAAGTCGCTGTGTTTGTTTGTATTCATAGTGTAATATCTACAAATGTAATTGAAAAAAAAACTCATATTATTTATATATTTAAAACGCTTTCTAAAGCCTGTAACTGTTTATTAAGTAATATGATATCATCAAAAAATATAACCTCGATAAATACCTCAACGAGAGTTATATGTATACAATAAATAAAAAAATATTATCGATTTAATATTTTCTTTTTAATTTTATAAAAATAAATGCTAAATCTCGTTATTATATGCTTTATGTATAAATTTTATACATAAACAATTAATATTTTATTACTTTATATACACAGCAAAGATTATTTTTGATTCTTATGGTAAAGACTCCATCAACACACAAATTTGTGCCGGACTATATTTTGCGTATACATCGTGTCTTTATTTTTCCGGTGACTATTTTTCAATTTGTTGGTGCATTATACAATGTATATAATCGCGATCATAATATACAATTCATAAATTTTCATAATTTTGTTTATAATTTTGTGATATTTTTTAGGCTGCAATTTAAATTCAAATTTACTGGTATAGCTAATCAAGAAGAAATTTTTTTTTTAGTTTATCCTTTACGTTTTCATTCGAAAATAAATAAAAAAATGATGCACGCCATTAAACAAAAACTGTGAAAGCATAAAAGTTACGACAGATGTTAAAAAATTATAAAATATAAGACTCGTATATTTTTATCTTTTACCACCTTTATAGTTTTACTCTGCTATTTATTTGGAACTTAGTACTGATCAGAAATAATATTTCTATTTTCTTCAAGATCTATGTGTTTGCTAAGTTTACTCCGTATCTAATAAATACAATAATATCAGACAACAATATTTATTCGTACTAGATTATTATTAAAATTTTTCTTTAAAATTTATCTATTTATACAGAGTATTTTCAGCAGTAGTACTTTTTATTTACAATACTTCATGACTTTTTTTACAATTTCAAGAACATCTTTAGCTGAAAAATCTTTTTTTATACAAAGCCTTATTGCTGGAATCGGGTTTTCGATAACACCAACTCTTACTCCTTCCTTTTCAAGTGAGCGTTTGATCTTTCTTATGTTCACTATTTCAACTAATTGTTCTTCTAAAATAGATTCCGTCTCGCACATACACATTTTGCTTGCTATAACTATCATTGGTGAATCGCTATGTGACGTAATTATATAATTTTTAGATTCAAATTTTTCGATGAAAATAGTAGCTAACCGCGTTATATCTTCCATGTTTATATCGTTACTCAAATTACACATAGCATTTTTAGCCAAGTATCCAGGCATGGAGGCTGAAAAACAATAACTCGGTGCGGAAAGTCTTTGGTAGTCCGTTGTAAAAACTGTTCCTGCTGCAAATCCTCCGCTACCACTATAAAAATGGGCAAGAGATCCGATAATTACATCAATTTCGTACACTGATGTTTTGAAATATTCGGATATCCCACCTCTTCCTAGCATTGGTATGCTTAATGATTCATCAACAATTAACCTTAGCTTGTATTTGTTCTTCAAAGAAATTAATTTCGGTAGGTCTATAGTATCTCCTGTATTTTTGAATAGACCTTCAGTAATTATAAAATTTCTTTTGCCTTTTTCATAAAAACGATTTATTTTGGCTTCGAGATCTTCTAAATTTGTCCACGAAATAGATGATCCTTTTGTAATAATCACAGCTCTAAGAATTGCTTCATTGCAAAATTGATTATAAAAAACAATATCATAATGCTTACAAAAACACGTGATTACAGAATTAATACATGTGAAGTTGTTGGAATACAATATAGAGCTTTCGACACCAATAACATCCGCAATTGTTCTTTCGAGTTCAAGATGAAGATCTAAAGTTCCATAAAACCCAGGTGGTCCACAAGTTCCTATTCCATATTTTTTTATTACATCAACTATTTCATCTTTGTTTTTAAAACGTAGATCAAATAAATCATAATCTGCACACTCAAATTTAATAGTATATTTTCTTCTTTTTTCGGAACCATATGCTGATGTAAAGAAACAAGGCATGGTTTGCAAATTTTCGATTGGAAATTTTTCATCAACAATATCCTCTGGCCTGAAATCCTCAATGAGCTGATCTTTTGTTTTTTCGTCTAGAAAAATTTCGTACCGCCTTGATTTATATCCATATTTGAACAATATATATAATATTAGTGCTTCTGCTACGTATCTAGTTATGGGAATTAAGAGATCTTTGTTTTCTATAATTGTATATAGCATACTTCATTTTTTAGCAAAAAATGTTTTGTCTCAAAGATGTTCTAAGAACAATCAATCAAATTATTACATAAGTATAAAAATGAATAAACAGAAACAAAAAGTGAAAATATTATAGAATTAATAAATATATGATTTTCTTTGAAATCACAAAAAAATAATAAGAAATAGAAAAACAAATTATGAATTTTAATCATAAAGACCTATTTATTATCGTTAAATTTTTTATTTTTTTATATACAAACTGCAAGAGATAAGCATATCTGTATATTTGTGATGTAACAGCATAAATTGCACATGAAAATTTTCGAAAATAAGCCTTGAACAATAATCTTATGCTACAATGAAAACAGTATAGACAGAATAAATTTCATTCATCTCATTCAAAATATAAAATGTAAATAAATTTAAAATTTAAACTTTAAATATATCTCCAAAATTATATCTCTTAATTGATAAAATGTCTATTGTTCAAGCTAGTGAAAAAAAATACATTTTAAATATAACAAACATTGATTTTATTGGTTTAAAATATGTTAAAGGATAGAAAAATATTGTGATTAATAATTAAAAATCAAAAACCGATATTATTTTTTATCATTTAACATAAAAAAACACTTCTCGTATGTATATCATCTATTAAAGATGTACATAATATGCGATATATTCATCATATGTTCATCATTTTATCTGCAAAACTATATTTTTTTGTATAAGTTTTCTTGTTTTTTGTGTATATCTAAATTTAGATGGTTTAAATAATATCCGTATCATGGTTTTTGTTTTTGTGCATAATAAATGCATATTAAAATTATTTTTTTCATGCACTATGAAAATTTTAGACTAATTGTATCATTTATTCCCATAATTCGTCTATTTCAAACAATTTTTTTATATAAATTATCAGGAAATATATATGCTTGACTTGTTGTTTTCATCTAAAAGTATGACATTTGCCTCATAGAAAAGACTTTGCAGCAGATGGTTTATTAGATTCAAACATAATATCTAAATTATAATATAATCAGAATAAGTAAAATTCCAACGAAGCTTAAATAGCTCTTAATATCGTGAAAAATGTATTTTATTATGATTTTTTTATTTGACTAATAATAATCTAAAAAGAATCCTAAGAAATATATAAATTATTTATATATCGCTTCTTAAAAACTTACAAGCTTATATTTCATTTATAATTGCTAAATTTTTGCATAAGATAAGCAGAAATTTGTTTTATTTGCAAATTAAAGATTAAAATAATTTTATTGATTATAAAAATTGACGGTTTAACGTTGATTTAATTCTATTAAATGCAATATTAAGTAAATTAAAAAATAAACGGACAAAAATTAGAATATGTTTACAATTTACATTAGGTTATAGATAGCAGTAATGATTAATTGTCTTAAAAAGATACACATAACATTACTTTATTATAAAAAATATATTATAACATGCAAAAAAACTGTATTAAAGTACCTTTTCGTGTTTATTGTAATATCGATTTATTAATAAAAAATTATTTTTTATAATCATAGAATTGTATATATAAGGATTATCTCTTTTAAACGCTTATAAGTCACAATGTATCATCATTGTATTATTGTCCCAAAAATAGATTTTAATATGCATAGAAATAAAAAAAGCTCTTAAACATTTTGGATATCAATCATTATGAAATTTATGTTTTATATTTCTTGATTTATGAGATTATTTTATCAAAAGGATTTTTTCATTTAATAAAAAAAAGAGATTTCATGCTATGAAAAACATACTGAACTACCTTGTTAGTTTATTTCTAGTTTTTTACTTGCAGCTTGCCTTTTTTAATAATTTTTAATCAGAAAAAGTGATGGCAAGACATGAAGAACATAATAGATAAACATTAAGACATAAACCGCGTAAGAAAAAAATGATTTTATATAGTTTTTTTGCTTCTCATGTATTTATACAATCTTGCAAAAAATATCAGATGTAGAAGGATGAATTTTTTTCAAGTGGGTGAGTTTCAATTGAGAAATAAATATACATTTCCAAATAATAAGGGTTTTTTTTATTTTACTATCAAATGTTCTAATAAATATTATGCTTAATAATCAGTAAACTTGATATTTGAATCTAGCAATCTTATGAATAAAAAGCCATATTAAAAAAATTAGATTGAATGTGTGAAAATAGTTGTTACATTGGATAATAATAAAAAATTAATTTGAACATTTTTTACATTGATTTTCATAAAGATTTAATATTTCCCCCTAAGTGAAAATTCGATGTTTCCACACCCTCCGAGATTAAAACCAAAAAAATTAATGGCATAAAATTAATGCTAAATTTATAAATGTCTATAAATTGACCGTAATTAGAGCATAATATACAGCGACTGTATATAATATAAACAGATTTTGATCACAATATTAATATTTTGAATTATAAAATTTGATTAAAATATAGGTTCAATGTAGCAATCTTTATCAATGAATGTGTATATATGAATATATAAATCACTAGAATATATATTTAGAACCTAAAGATTTATTTTTAAAAAAGAAAAACGCATGGGTTTGTTACATAAATTAGGCGTGATAATGATTTATGCTTTGTTTAAAACCTCGTTACTTGATAAATGAAGTAACTCAGATCCGTTAAAATACGATTCGAAGGATATTGATTTTCTTATTATAGAAAAGTACAAGAAGAATTTTATAAAAATTATTATGTAAATTGGAATAAATGATCCGTTCTTATTTAATTATACTTAATCTTAATTACACATTAAATCGTCTAAAATAGCCTATAAAATATAACTAATATAATTGTATCGTAGAAATGCGTGAGCACATTACCAATTTTTTGACAAAAAGCAACAACCATAGTATAATTGCGTGCTCGTAAATTATGTCATATATAATTATGATTTACATAGAATACACTATTTATTAAAAATATTATATTATAATCATATAACTGTATGTCATAAAATCATCTTGGTATCTGGGCTAGCAATAATAATTAAACAGGCTTTTTTAATCTTTAAAACTAATTAAAGCGCAGATAGAATAAAAATATAAATAAGGAGATGTGCTTTCTTATATATTTGGTTTTTACAATAATAAACGTCATAATATACTATTACGCTATCTTTATTAGCTTAAAATGTTGAAATATTTTATTTTGTTAATAATTTAAGTGAATTTACTAAATTTTGAATAAAAAAAATCGTTTATTCACATTTATTTGTTTTTGTGTGATTTTTAGAAGAAATTTTTTTTTGCGGTCAAGATATAGAACAAAGGTAATATAACGTATCTTTTTTTCAAAAATATATCTTAGTTAGACTGTGTACACGTTATGAGATTATGTTAAAATGATTTAAACTCTCTATTTCAACGATGAAGTCGTCAAAAATGTAACTGGCGTGCTCACTGCCTCTATTTAATGCAATTATGTGCGGCATGAAATATTACTAGTCAAAAGATAATGGGTTATTCAAGATTAGATTATATTTTATTTAAGCAATTATTTGGTAGAATATTTAAAGTTGAACTAGATGACTAACTATAAATAATCAAATTATATTGTACTGATTTTATATTTATTTTTTGTGTGTTATGGGGTTTTTATAGTTATTTAGTGTATTTTTCCACCAATATTAATTATTTTAAGAATTTTCGAAAAGAAGTTAAGCATATATCTCACCCCAAAAGGTAGTTTTATCCAATATCAATGTAAAAACAGCCAGAAAGTCGTTCCTTTTATTTATAAATTTCTTTATTATAAATATCAAAAACTCCAAAAAAGTGTTCAAAAGAATACAGAAACAAGATTTGCTTTACATTTAATAAATTTGTTCGACTTAGAACTTTTTACTTTGACTGTAGTAAATTAATTATATCATAATTGAATTAAAAATGACAAAAGCATGTTTTTGTTTTTAAGATAATAAAGGTTTCGTTTTTTTTCATTTAAAATATGCAGAGATGTACTAATTATAAATTTAAGCTAGTATCATATTTTAATTTCATATAAAATTTGCGGTATTTTGACTTCAAAAATTATGAGCATAAATTCTAATTTATCTATAACTTATTTTTTAATATATAATATATTGGTATTTATAGCTTTTTTTCTACTTTAATTCTATAAATATGCCATGGTGAATATTGTAGTTATTAAATCTTTTTTATACAATACTGAATCATACGATGGTCAAAACATTTGATTTAAATATGAATATCTTAGGAAAACATATTTTTTTTTACATTTGCATGCAATAAAAAGGTTTTAATTTCTAAAAAATATTTTTTATGCGTTTCTATTATATGTATCTAAGACGAATATTTGTTAAAATATTGATTTAATAATTTTAAATGATTTATTTACAGTAAAGAATAAATCTTTGGCAAACTAAAATTCTTGTGCATTTTATAGGAATTTTTAGGATTTTTGCGGCTGATTTGAATTCTGTGCTTTTATTTATTTTTAGATACTTTAGTATTTATATTTTAATAGGAATATTAAATATAAATTTGCAAGGCCACGGGTAATGGCATTATTCCGAAAATTTAAGGCTGCTACAAATTTTGATAAAAACTGCTTGCAATATAATCGATCTCAACGAAATAGAAAGAATGTACATAAATTATTTGTAAAAAATATTTTTAATTACAAAATCACGTAAATGCGATGCTTTTTCGTGTAGTTTATGAAATTTATCACAAATTGATCTTAAAATGTCATATAAGAACCTATATATACTCTAAATAACATCCTATGTTTTCATCAAAAAGAAAAAATGATTTACTGCGCATTAACCCATGTGGTTTGATATAAAATATATTTTGTCAATATTATTAAATGTGAAATATGAAATTACAAAAACATTTTTTTAATCTATAGTCGTGCTTTGTCAAAAAAAAAGACTCTATTGAATAGATTGTACACTGCCATCAATAAAACACATAAAGAAAGTAAATTTCATGGAATTGGTAGATCTTAATTAAAATAAAAAGCAAAACAAAACTATGTTTTATCTTAGCACCATTGTTTACATAGTTAAAGAATATTAAATCTGATTTTTGTGCTGGAAAAATAGTTTGTGTTTTAACATAAAATGGCACAGCAAAAATAACTCGATACCATATTAAAATGCTAAATTTTTTAGGAAATTGCACAAAAAGATTTATAAACGACATTTAATGCGTTATTTATATTTAATGACTGATGTTTCGTGTGGTTAGTCTATTTAATAACTGCCCCTATATTTTAATTATGATGTAAAAACCATTTATTTATATATATGCTGCTATGAGCATTTCAATAAAAAAGCAAAATGAAATTACATATTCTAGATCAAATGTATAATTATTATTTATATTTTTGCTGTTTTATTCGAATTTTAATATTGTAATTATAATAGTATATCGTGTCGGGAACTGCAATCCTAATCTCTGTCTTATATATATTATCAAAAAACATAAGCCTTTTTTATATTTATTGTATATGCTAAATTGTTTCGAAGCAGGACTATCGATAGTGCTTTTGTCTGTGTGACTAGTTTATGACAAAAATATGTATTAATTTTAAATATAAAACAATAGAAATATAAAACTCCATAACATTCGCCAAAAATGTACTTGATATTATGAATAAAGGCTAATTTATCAATTTTTTTTTCCTTCTTAAAATTAAAAAGGCAATCCTATATGGAATATTTAAATTCAAAAAATTAAATTTTTGTATATATCTTTTTTGAGATTAAAATAAAATATTCAAACTATAATATGGATTTTATATTTCTTTTATTTTATCCTTTTATAAATATAGACAAAAAATCCCATAATATCAATAAATTAAATATGGTAAACGAATCTCAGATTTTGAATCATACATATATCAAAAATAATCTTAAACAGATATAATCAAGGCTTGAAATATATTAAAAAATTCCTTTGGCATTACAAACATCTATACTTCTGGCAATTGGGAGAAAACCCATACTTATAAACGTCTAGAAAATTTTAACAGCTTAATTTGAAGTTATTTTAGTTTAATGTGCAACAATTAAGAATTTGTTTATTTTTTTTGGTTTAAAATATACAAAATTTTATGTGACATAACATCTTTAAATAAAATTTAGTTGTAGATAACTCTTTACAAAGCAAAAAAAAACTTAGACTTCTACATCACTAACTTCAAAAGAAATATTTTGAAAACCTTTATTTTTTTGTTTATTTTTTTTATTGATTTACTAAGACATATTAATGCATCTTTTTGCAACAATTTTATGTTATTTATATTTCTCATGTTATAATTATTATCAGCTTAGGCTAAATCCATTTACTTTTTATCATTTCAAACTTCCGATTTTTGTGCAAGTTAATAAACAAAAAAAGCCCTATTCTTATTTTGTTGATAATTTAGTAATAATCGTTATTTATTTTAAGTTGGGAAATACAAAAATATATTTGATTAAGAGTATGAGGAACTAATAAGAATAACAAGTTCAGGCACAATTGAGTTGCTTGAAGTGTGTTTGCATTTGAAATATATAGAATGCTTAAAGAATACCAGATATTTATAGAAAAAATATTGTATAATGTGCACTAGTTTTTTGTCATTGTTTAGATTAAATAACCCATAACTAGTTTTTTTATTTAATCAAATAATCTTCTAAGTTGTTCTATTATCGTTAAATACACGTATAATTGAATTAAATATTATTTTAAACTACTTTACCTTTACCCCTACATTCTAATATATTCAAAGCCTTTTTTGTTTTAATTTTCCTTTTTCATTGTATAATTGATTTTTTTCTCAATTATACTAGTTTGCGAATAGTATAGCTTATGATTTATTCATATAAATAAAAGCGATTATATGATCTTAAAGTATAATTGAATCATCAAGATACATTCATTTTTTTTTGCTAATTGTGAAATTTTATAGAATTTTTAAAGTTATTATTATTTTCATATAAAAAATTCAATTATACATAAAAAACAAATGAATTAATAAGCATATATGGCCTGCAAAGAAGTTTAATAAAAATAGTTCTTTGCACTCAAATGTGTATATTATTAATAAAAAAACCTTATTTTAATACAATAAATCTAATACTATATTTATGGAAAGCTAACTAAATATTAATAAATAAACAAATTGAATGTTCTACATTTCCTCTATTTTATAGTTAGATAATTTGAACCTTATATTTCATATTGGTTGTTAATAATGATTCCCTTTGATAATGTCTGTTTATAAAACTCACTTATTGTAGTTACTACATATGTTAATGCTATATTAGATCCATATATTTATATATAGTAAGTCTTTGAAATTTTGGATTTCTGGATGAAATCATTTCTAGGCAATGAAAATAAAAGATATTTATTTACTAGATAACTAATTATAAATCGATTATATGAATTTTTCTTGTAGATTTTTATTATATGATTATAATCAATATTTCTAAAAGTTAGGTCATTGTTAATAAAGATAACTTAATTTTCATTGTAAATTATGTTTCTAAAACAAAATTACCAAAAATGAGTAAAAAATTACCAAAACCTGGTAAATTATATAAGCATTTTATATAATATAAAATTTATCGGTTATTTTGAGCTATTAAACTATCGAAGGAAGGTATTTGTTAATCTTTCGAGAAAAAATAAATTCTAAAATTCATATCTTAAAAGAATTATCTATTACAAAAACTGTAGAAAAAATGTATTTATTCAGAAATATATGCATTCTGTTATCATATTTGCCTCTTTTCTTAAGAATGCTGCCAATATTTCCCTTTTTTTTAATTCACGCAAATTCATTGATAAAGCCACATATTCCTTATTTAAAATAGGCTATTTTAAACGACTGTATTTTAGAATTTGGCTATGATTTTTCTATTTTGTTGGGTTTTTTTTCATTCTTCGTTTTAGAAGTCATTATTGTGATTTCAACCCGATAAATATCGAGAATTTATATACAGCGCCTGGACATAAATATAAAGCAAATATACTTTAAATTTTTAAGATTTTTTTATACATTGTATATTTTTTGTGCATAGCACTTCATTTTATGACTAGCTCTATCAAGCATTTTTGTTAATTTTATAATACATTTTTTTTAATACACTGAAATCTCGTAATTTAATATAATAAAAATATATATTTGTTATTATCATCTTAACTCTGTATATATCTGTTTCATGAATCTTAAAAACCAGATAATGGCGACCTATATTTGGAAGTTTATTTATTGTGGCTAATTTAACAATATAACCTTGATTTTCGTTGAACTATTTCTATAATTGTTCATATCGGTCACTTGGTATCTTAAATGTGCAAAGCTTACCACCATATAAATAATATTTTTACAATTTGTTGCTAGAATCTTAGGTAATTCAGATATGATGTCACGTATTTTGCTTGATTTTTATTGGTTATTCTATCAAAAGTTTTTAACACTCGACTTAAATCTATTTTTCCCCGATAAAAGCCATATTTATTTTTTTAATTTTCTGTGTTATATCTTAATTGATAAATCCTTCTTTTCTAGGTTAGAACTTTGCTTATGCTGATATTTTAGGTCGATCTTTGATCTTAAAACGGGATTTTCTTACTCAAAACATGAACAATATCAGAAGAAAAAATTTATAAAAATATTTTGTCTATTTTTTACCTTATTCACATCAACCGAACAATAAATATTCACTAAGCACGATATTTTAAGTTTTTAAATAAAAAAAGCTAAGAAATAAATATGTAATTGTACATATTCCATGAATTTTGCAACTTAAGGCTCGGAAATTTAAATAGTAGATCAAAAAAAAGACAAGTATTGTAGAAATATATTGGGGATTTTTATAATAATTCTACTGCATAAAGAATTACATTTTTAATAATTCAAATTTCATACTAAATATTGGGATACATTATCTGGTTAGTACTACAAGAAAAAGCTAAAATAATAAATAAAATGTATTTTTTATCATTATAAAAATGTGTTTATTCGTATATAATATGAACTACAATCTTTATTTATATTTTACATATCGAAATATGTAGTCAGAAATTACAGAATCAAATCTAGAAACAGCATTTAAAGAAAAATTTATTTAGAAATACGCAAAAGAAAGCAGATAAATGTATGTAAATTTTGGGAATTACCAATAAAAAAAAGAAACCCCAATTCTGATTGATAATATTTTATTGGATAGATAATAAATTTTCTTATTTATTGAAAAAAAATAACCATCATAAACCTCTTTTTTTTAAAAATCGGTCTTTATATTTTTTTTCAGCGAATACAAAAAAAGTTTCGATGGGTGGCTTATAACACCTTCCTAAATATATTTATAAATTATCTTCATACTTTTCTAACGCTTGCTCTTTTTAAATTGATAGAGTCGCATTTATAAATCTATCACGAAGCTTAAAGAAGACATAAATTTTATAAACAATATTTTTGACATCTTATATCACGAAATGATGTTAAAAGTCGGAATTTAATCTATATGCTTTTTAATATATCAGATCTAGATAAAATAACTTGTGGCACGATTTTCATTGATAGAATTGTGTTCATAAACAATACCATTCTTATATACATGTTGTAATAAAAAAACTTATTTTAAACAAAAATTATATTCAACACATTTAATGAAATCGAGCATTTTGAAAATAAAAAAAAAGTAGTAAAATATATTTATTAGATTTTGATTTTTGTAACCTATTAGGGATGAATTATACATAAAAGAACCTTGATATGTATTTTTGAAGTAAAAAACTTCGAAATACTAAGTTTAAAAAACATATCGAAAATCAGAAATATCGTAATACATGCTTTTGAAAGATAAAACCACTTATTTACAATTAAAAAATATATAAATTTAAGTACAAATAATTTTTAAAAAATTCAAAAATTTTAACTATAAGAGAAAGCAGTTCCTAGTCTCTTGTATTTTTTAGTTTTAATCATAAATTATGCAAAAACTGATTTTTATTTCGTGTTGTAAAATTAGAAAAATATAAAGAATGTGTAAATAAAACTTATAAGACCCCTTATTTGCGATGAAAGACTTTTTATCGTTCTTGTGTCTACTGTGGATATTTAATTTTTTTACTATTTAATATAAATTTAATTTTCGGTTCATAATTTTGAATACTGAATAATCCGAATAATTTTGGTTAATGATCGACAATTTATCAGCCATAAATACTTTGTTAATTTTCTTTTCGCGTACAGATTTATATAATTTGATCTTATGAAAATTTGTCTCCTTTTACTGCTTTAAAACAAGTTATGACTGATTTTTTGTAATGGATGAATCATGTTGTTCAATAGATATTTTTACATTTTATAAACGAAAAGATGAATAGAAAAATTGTAAAGTTTTTTAAATGAATTTATAACTTTGCTCTTAAATTTTAAAATTTTTGGATAAAATAATTAATGATGAAATAAAACATCCATTGGATGCAACAATAATTTACAAATAAAGTAAATAAAGTCTAATTTGGAATATTTAACAAGTATATAAACATTTGTGAAATCTAATTCCATGAAGAATCAATTTAATTTGAAAAAAGTCTTGATCGTAATATGTTCTTTGCTCGCTATACTACTGCTTTTCTGTATAGCAATATATAAATACAGAAATTTTTGCAGTTTTGCAATCAAAGAGAAGAACGAAAGTATTGAGCTTCATTTAATGACTAAGGAGTTGGATGAAAGAATTAAAAAAATGCAAAAAATAACAGATGAGAATATAAAAAGTACAGAACTTAAAAACCTCTTATTAATTGAAACCAAATTACCAGAATTGACCAACATGTATGCAATAGGTGATCTATTCCGTATGATTATGACACACCGAGCAGACTTCCTTATTTTATTAAAAGTTGAGACGACAGATAAGAGCATATTGTTCTTAAAAGAATTAATCAGTCATCTTGTACTTCTTGGAAAAAATAAGATATCTTTGATTGAATATGATGATTTTTTATACGAGAATTTGCTTCTTGAAGAGTTGTCATCGACTCTAAAGAACAAACATGAAAATCAATTCAAGATATCCAATATTGTATGTCATCATTTCATAAATGCTATAGTTGGATTACATTACTATGATGAATCTTCAAATTTCATTGCAGATATTAACAATATAGTCCGGGAAATCAGCATCAAAAATGACAAAGAGCAGAAGAAGAAGGATGATATTACGGATTATATAGACAAAGCGAATAAGGCTGAATCAGAACTCGCTGATATAAAGAATTCTAACAAGGCATACGAATTAGAAATAAATAATATGAAGCAATCGCAATCTATCGCCGAATCCAGCATCAAAGATCTCCAAGGGGCTTTAAAAAAGGCGAAAGAAGAGAAAGAGAAACTAGAATCCAGTAAAAATATTCAAGATGAAATGGATGCATTAATCAAAGAGAACGGAAATATCGATGTTGAGATAGCAAAAATGGAAACGGTTGTAAAAAAAGCTGAATTAGATCTAGCAACTTTGGCTGATGCAACAAAAAAAGCAGAGGATGATTTAGAAGCTTCAATTGTCAGAAAGAAACTTGCAGAGACAGATCTTACAAATATTACAGTCGAATATGATCAAAAAAAGATAGATCTAGAAAATAAAAAAACAGAATATGCCATAACAGTAGCAGATTTTCAAGACGCAACTAATAGTCGATCGAACGTCCATAGGGATCCCCATTCGACTCAAGATGCAAAAGATAATTCTGATTCAATTCTAAAGGCTTCTAAAGAATCTAAGGAGAAATCTGCAGCAGAACTCAAAATAGCAGAAGAGGAGCTTAAAAAAGCAGAAGATGACCATAAAAAAACGACAAAAATTCAACATAATTCAGAAATGAAGTTTTTGGATTTTAAGAAAATTAAAGAAACAGAAGAAGCTAAAGAAAACGCCGGTAAAGAGGCCTTAAAAACCGCAGAAAATGCCTTAAAAATGTTAAAAACCAAAAAAGAAGAAATAGAAGATAAACTAAAAAGTGCGAATGCAGTTATAGAGAACGTAAATAATGCACTTAAATTGACCGAGGAAGAAAAGAATACCATGGAAAAGGAATTAAAAACTGCAAACGATGCAATGAAAGAATTAGAAGAGAGATTGAAAAAATCCACTCAAGACAATATAGAAGACAAAAGAATAGCACAGGAAGCACATGAACAAATTATTCGATTACAAGATGAAATGAAAGCTTCCAAGGGTACTCAAGAAGAGGAACTTGTAAAAGCACAAGAACAAATTGTTCGATTACAAGATGAAATGATAGATTTCAAGCGAACTCAAGAAGAGGAACTTGTAAAAGCACAAGAACAAATTGTTCGATTACAAGATGAAATGAAAGATTTCAAGCGAACTAAAGAAGATGAATATATAAAGGCACAAGAACAAATGATTCGGTTACAAGATGAAATGAAAGCTTCCAAGGGTATTCAAGAAGAGGAACTAAAAAAAGCACAAGAACAAATAGGTCGATTAGAAAAAGAAATGAAAGCTTCCAAGGGAACTAAAGAAGAGGAATATATAAAGGCACAAGAACTGATAGGTCGATTAGAAAAAGAAATGACAGCTTCCAAGGGTATTCAAGAAGAGGAATATATAAAGGCACAAGAACTGATAGGTCGATTAGAAAAAGAAATGACAGCTTCCAAGGGTATTCAAGAAGAGGAACTGAAAAAAGCACAAGAACAAATTGTTCGATTACAAGATGAAATGAAAGCTTCCAAGGGTATTCAAGAAGAGGAATATATAAAGGCACAAGAACTGATAGGTCGATTAGAAAAAGAAATGACAGCTTCCAAGGGTATTAAAGAAGAAGAATATATAAAGGCACAAGAACTTATAGGTCGATTAGAAAAAGAATTGACCATTTCCAAGGGTATTCAAGAAGAGGAACTAAAAAAAGCGCAAGAACAAATTGTTCGATTACAAGATGAAATGAAAGCTTCCAATGCAACTAAAGTAGATGAACCAAAAAAGGTACAAGAACAAAACCCCCGAATAGAAGAAAAAGCAAAAAGCCCATGGGATTGGTATATCTGGGAATAAATAAAAGCATATAGTGTTCTTTTTCATTATGGTAGCATTATTAAATACGAAAGAGTTAATATGGCTTATATAATTTTGCAATAATATATGTCATATGAATTTGAATTGCTTATAGCATGACCACAAAAGCAAAAGAGAGGCTGTTAGAAATCAATATAAATCTTTAAATTCGAACAAATTATACAGGTCTATCAATCAATATATAAAAAGGCGATTGTTGACGCCGATATATAAGAAGAGGCAAAAAACTACGTAAGAGACGTCAGTAGTACAACTAAAACACATTATAAGGGGGAAAATTTCACCTAAAGAGAAATCTCAAATCACTCAGTCTGGTGCCACTTTATGCAAAAATCCTTTATTAACTAAACAAAAAGAATTATAAATCTTTTTAGACTACAAAGATATACAGAAGCAGCCGCTGCATATATAAAAATCATAAGAGAAAAAAAAAATTTATCTAGAAAAGATTTTTTAGAAAGAAAGTAAACTAAACTATCAATAGGCAAAAAAACACTAAAAGGTAATATGGATAAGGTTTAAGTCAAGTAAAAAAATTCAAATTTAAGGCAATCAATTTAAACACCAAAATAAAACGTAGGGTTGAAAATACAGCTACGGTTGGTGAAAAACAAAATAAAAGATAAAAGTAAAAAAAACATTTTAATCATTAGAATTTCTTAAACTTGATATCAGATGGCATTGATTGTATTTATTATAACCTGTTTTAGTTTCACATTTTTACCGCGGAAAAATTTATTTTTGTAACATTGTAGGGTACATATGACATTAAATATTTTTGTCGGCATAATAACTTACAATTATTAATTTTGACTATAAAATAAAATGAGCTAATATATAATCATTTTAAAAATATTGCCCTATTTCATATGATCGTTTTAAATTTAAAATTTTTGTACGATTTATAAACGACTTCAATACATCTATTTCAATAAAAAAAATTTCAAGTGCTAGTAATTTAGATCTGACACTATTTTATTGTATTATTCTAGGTTTTGATGCTTCATTTGGGGGTTTAATTTGGGACTTACATAAATAAAACAGTAATAATTTGTCACCATCAAAACAAAATTTTAAAATATATTAAAAATGTTGAAATATATAAAAAGGGATGAAAACTTGTGGCAGAATATAATCATTACATATTTAATAATAATATTTATAAAATAGTTTTTTGATAAAAAACAAATGTATATACAAGAATAAACTATATAAAGACATATTCGTTCAATATCTTATGTTGAAAAAATTATAAATATATATAAAAGCATATATCGACTTTGTACGAGCGCTAAAATAAAAATCTATAGAAAAAATATAAATTTTTCGCTATTTTGTATATTTGAATTTTTCTTCTTCTTACTTTGAGTTACTCTTCTTCTATATTTTTATATATATTGTATCAAAGTAATAACAATTTTCATACCAAATACTCAATCACGCACGGAATATTATGAAGTTTGAATGTTAATCTGTTTTCTTGTTGTATAAGAAAATATACAAAACGGTATCAAAAGGTTTTTTTGGTTTTCTATTAAATAGAAAGTGAAGTTTCTATATTGAAATGACGCGTTTAGATATGAATTATAATTTTATACGATAGAGTTCATGACTTAAACATGAAAAATATTTCTACTCATATAAATACGTGTTTTAAGTACTAATTCTGACATGAAAACATTTTTATCGTGAAAAACGTATTTTTACTGTTATACAACTGTAATGTATTTATGCTCAAGTATATATAAGAGATACATTTGAATTTTGATTGTATGAACATTATATCATTGGTTAATTCTATTAAAAAAATATGAAATTATATTTTAATCAGAAATCATAAAAGATTCTCTGCAGCAAATTTATAATAGAATGCAATAATCAGTGTGTCTAAATATTACATTAAAGTTCTAATTAAAAGACATCACCGATTAGAAATCATTATCTATAATATTTTCATAAAATCGAAATAAAATTTACATGGTTTCTGCAAATAGCAGTTGCTAATAAATACTCAATGCAAATATTACATTGAGAATTCTCTAATCGAAAAAAATGTCACTATATCAAACATGTAAACTAAATTATGTTTTTGATTGTTTTGTAAATTTTATTTTAGACTCTTTATTAAAGTTTACATATGCGAGATGAATTAGGTTTTGAATATATAATTGTATTGTTTAG
Source organism: Rhyacophila brunnea (assembly GCF_057557595.1). NCBI lineage: Eukaryota > Metazoa > Arthropoda > Insecta > Trichoptera > Rhyacophilidae > Rhyacophila > Rhyacophila brunnea. The sequence goes on from NW_028232775.1 coordinate 513,306, forward strand.
TACATAGAATTTTTATAGTTTTGGTTTTCAAAGATTTTTTATTTTACATTTTGCACATAGTTGTAATTTTTATGTACAAATCATTAACTTTAATTTTAATAAAAAAATACTTCTTTTGCATTTCCGCATAAAGCATTAAAAAAATATAAAAGTAAATTAGACTTACTGCTTAAACACGATTGTGCAAATATTGTGCCCAAGTAATGACTAAATATATATACCCAACCGATTTTAAATTTTCTTTTATTGATTGATTCATCTAAAAAAAATTATAATATCTTTTTAGATTTATGCATAGATGTTGTTTTCTATAGTAGTTTATCTACTAAATATTTTTATCACATCTAACGAATAATTTACCTTATATTTGATGATTCATAATGCCACAATATAATTGCCATTTTCATATTGTATCTAAATTATGTAATTTTATCATATAATTTTCTGATCTAATAATTGTGTGTTTAAATTTTATTTTAAAGTGATGTTTAAAATAATAACCCTATTTAAAAAAATCATATTAATGAAATTATATTTACTCAAATTTTAAGATTAGTTTGACACTTTAATAGAAAATAAATATTATTCATACTTCTTTCACTAAATTTAAAATAAATACACCAAATTTTTTACTTATATAAATCTAAATTAAAGTTCGAAGCTTAAGTTATTTGAAAAATGTGTAAACTCTAAAAACCATCATTCTATCGAATCATTTTTAAAACAGTTGAATATAATTCTTCTATTATACACAAGAATATAAATGTGTAAAAACCAATTTTTTCGATAACTATTAAAAATTACAATTTTTGTCTATAGATTAGCATTAAAAGTAAAATGAAGCCGTATGTGGGATTAAAAATATCTGATTCATAATTATAAACCGTATAATCAATTTTCATTAGAAATTTTTTCACATAGCATGTAAAAATATTTCACTTAAAGATTGCTTGCCTATTTAAGTATATAAATATAAACCGTATAATAAAATTATACTACACTCGTAGATTTACAGTAACTAAAACCGAGTTTAGTGAATTGTTAAAAAGATAATATTTGTGAAAAAATTGAGATTATATCATGTATAGCTTTAAATTTGTTTATAATGATTTCCAAATTCATCAAAAATAAATAAATAAAATTTATATAATTTTTAAATTAGAAATAATCTTTTTGATGTATATTTTCTCTATAATTACAAAACTATGAATAAAAATTCCGACTTTTTTTGAATTTCAAATTTCGATAGATTAAATTTTTAACGCTAAGTATATTTTTGTTATGGGTGAAGGAAGTGTAAAACACTATCTATATTACTACAAAACTCTTCTTAATTTGGAATACAGGAATTTTTATACATAATTATTGTGTCAGACTTATTTATATATACTTATTTTATTTTTTTCTCCATAGTTCATAGTTCATTATTCAAAAAACAATAAAGTTCGATTTTTATTGTAGTCCACCAGGAAAGTCAAACCATATACACATATAGTCCAGAGTTCATATTAATTCACATATAAAGCACAATGAACAAATGTATTTTTTTATGCTATAAAATAATAAATATACTAAGAAAGTTTACTATTATTGCAAAAAAAAAATTTGATAGCGAAAGCGTTACATTACCAGGATAAACAGTTTTTTTATTATAGTTTTATAGATGGTTTTACAATTCTTTCGTAATAAAATAAGAAACTACCCCGAAATGTTTGATTTTTTTTCTTCTATTTTTACATTATTATAATCATATAACTTTTAGTTATATAATTAACCTTTGTTTAAACTTTGCATCTTAAAATACCTTAAATGCCATTTATATTTTCGTTTTTTTAGTTGGTATATTTTTTAAAACACTTTTATCCTATTATATCTTGTTTCACTTTTATTTAATTACCCATGCATCAAAATAAATATATGGGTTGTATCTACTTTTCACATATATTAAAATTAAAAAAGATATTCTATAATATAGAATTTCCTTTTTCTTAGTATTTTAAGATTGATTAATCAATAAATTTGGGTTTAAATATATTGTGCTGTTTTTATATTTACAATTTTCTTTTGAATTTTTTTAAGAGAGTTACAGTTCATGCGGTTTAGTTCATACGCTTTCTTAGATATATTTTGGCTGATTGATCCTAGATTGTGTTATTTTAATTTTGTTGTATTAAAATTTAGGGATTTTTCTACAGTTTTTCGTGTTTCACTATTAAAGCTGGTCCTTTGTATAATAAAATCTAAAAATCTATTGATTTCAGACATTTATAAGCTTTAATCAATTATTTATATTAATTATAAGGCTAATCTATATACTAATTAATTTCATTAAAAAACCATATTCCATAAGTGGAAGTTTTCGAATGCCCTTCAAATATCGCAATCAATAAAATATATATCTTTGCACGCACTTTTTATGCCTTCGTTATTCCTAGATTGCGCATTTATCAAATAAAATTATACTAATGATCAATAGATTAAAATACGACTGCGTTTTTTTTATTTTTTTAGTTGCAGCGATAATATAAATTTAGTTAATGCTTTTTCCAGAGGAAATATCACATAAGATGATCAGTTAAATTTTACTGTTTTTTTTTCAAAATTTATGACGTCTTTTATATATTTTTTAAATACTACAGATCTACAAAATCTTGATGCATAAATTACCTTTATATATAATATTAATATAAAAAGTGTATAAACATGCATTATTTTATTTTTAGTATGCCCATATTGAATAATATGAATTTAAAGAATGACATACGTAGATTATTTACTTCAGGCTATCATACATAATTATAATGTGTTTAGTTTGACTTTTTTTGTAATATGTGTAATAGTTTAAAATTTTATTTGATCCAAAATAAGTTTTGCCCCGTAGTAAAGAACAACTAATTTATTGTAACACTCTTACATAGGGGAATATATTTCTTATGATTAATTTATAAAAAAAAACATTCTAGAATGCTCTAACAATAGCTTTAAATATGTGCCCAACATTTGTATAATTATTTTTGATCAATATGTCAAACATCAAAGCCTCGTAATTTTAATATCAATATATAGTTTAGACCTAGTGCCCGACATGACAGATTTCATAAAAATATTTTAATCTGTCTTTTCACAATTTTTTTCAAAGATTCCATTTGGTTCAAAAAAATGGTTATTGTGTTTAATTAATTACTCGATCAAAAAATATTTCCTATGTATAGTGTAAATATACAATTTAGGTTTATATGCAATATAATTTCTAAGAATTATTTCTGTATCTCTGATAAGATCTATCAGTGGGTTTATACATTAAATTTTAGGAGAAAGAAACAATTCACATAACGCAGTGTAAATTTATCTTTACATATACAAACACGTTTAAAGAGGTAAGTATCTATAATTTCTATATCATTTAATATTTATTGGCTATTATATGGTATAATGTCACGGGAAAAATCCAATATGGGCTTTGGTTCTGGTAGATCACTGCTTTTCTAGTATACCGAATATAAAATTGTGCTCGCTTTAATATCTTCTGATGAAATCTTTATTTAGATTAGATTTTGACACGAAATTTTTATTAATATACATAGTAAAAAGGTTCCAAGATAGATCTCGCCGAAAATTTATGTTTTATATTTTATTACAATAATAAAATTACAAAAAAAAAGCTAAAAAGTGCAATTAAGGTGTTTCTATGTTTTGTATCTGGCTTTTAAGAAAAAGATCTATAATATTATAAAAAAAAGAATCATGTATTAGATTCATTGAGTTTATTCATTTATTTTATATATTTGCAAAATATGTGTCTACCTCTGCCACCAAAAAGATTCATATTTATATCTAAAACACGTATAAACATATTTACCAATATAAGTTAATATATATCATCAAAATGTGTTCATATGCACAAGATTGTAAAGTAAACAGCTTATGATGAAATAAAAATGCATCTTTGCATTATACATACCACTTTTAGTTCAAAATCAGCAAAAAAAGCACAAGCAAATCGACATTAAAGATATTCATGAAAAGGCGCTATATAAAGAAAAAAAACAAAGCAATTTTTTTTCAATATTTTTAGATGGAAGTAATTTATAACAGCTTACATTCTATATATTGACTTTTATCGAGTTTTACGATGCTATTATTTACACCTCAACACTACGCTACAGTTTAATATCAAAATTGATTTTGTTTTATAATTTGTTTATGCGTTGTCTTTCTTATATATGAATTTAGATGCATTTGAAAAATAGATACTCAATTTTTTCTAATGGCAATCTAGTTGTTTTATATTTTTTTTTTCTATTCCACTGTTTATAAAAGCGATAATATTTTGGATGTGCAATGAATGATAGGTATACAAATTCAATATAATCGATATGAACAATCAAAATTTATAACAAATTTATTTTTAAAAGTTATATGTAAAAATTCGATTTAAAGAAATTTTTTCAAAAATATATATAAAAGAAACTTTGTCATATATATTTTTATGCTTCTAATATATAGATCAGAAGTTTTCACACATAATATTATATTATTGTCTTTAAGGCTTAGAAATCTGTAAGCTCACTAGCAATTTGACAAAAATCCGATTATGAGTGTTAATTTGTTTTAAGTTTTTTTTTTGCTGCTTACAACTGTTTTGTTCTTATCGCCACATTGTCAAAGTATTCAACAGCATTCTTAGATTCAATATTTTAAATGTTGACTGACCGAGTCTTATATCAAATTTATTACTTATATTTATAAAATCATGTTTTCTCATTTCTGTTATGAATCACGCTCTTATTTTTTTTATATTCTCTTAATTTTAGAATAACATTTTATATATTTATAATATTAAATCGTTTTAAATTCGTATCCTATAATCGTAGAACTTATCATGTATTTATTATATGTTATATCGTCTTTGCATCACCCCCAGATAACTTTACTCCTTCTATACTGTATTTGCTAGCTTCTTATGAATATTATTGTAAAATATGGTCTTTCAGATTAAACTGATGCTTCTTTCTACTTAAAAGAGCAGAATTAGAACTTAAGTATTGTTAAACGGGTCGAATGCATTCGTTCTTACATACAACTAGTTACCCATTTATTTTTCCTATTTAAATTTAGACTATAATTGATTTTTTTTCTTATTAATAGTATCTGAATTAAATCTTAATAAAACACAAATCTTAAATAAATTTGCATAAACATCATAGAAGTGCAGTTTATATATGATCTGCATTCTATTTTAGCAAAAAGATCTTCGCCATCAAAAATTTTATTTCTTAATATTTCGTCTAGTATTTTTGTTTTTTTCTATCGGAAGGTTATGTGAACATAATTTTTATGGAACCTAAATCGAAGCTTTTTTTAATGTTTCTATGTTATAGGCTTTTTATCATTTATTAGTTTGCTTTATAGGTCTCAAAGTCGGTACTTTGTTCTGATTTCATTTTACCGGGGTAAATTAAAATAATTTTTATGGATTTAGGCAAAAGAGTGCGGGTCTTTGTAAATGGCACTGTAGTATGTGGCCTAAGCCTCAACCAAAACGCAGCACCATTTTATATGAATCTACTCAAATGATAAATACCCGCATTTAGGCGGTCTATTGAAACTCTAATTTTAAACCCTAACAATATTTACAAGCTAGGAATAAATAGGATTCTAGAGGTATGGCGCAAAAAAATGACTCGTATTTTATCATAACTTACGCCGTTTGGCATGGATATCTTAGAGTGTGAATTTTAATTGGTAGGATATTTAATCTGCAACAAAAGATGTCAGTTTTGGTCCTCTTATATGATCATAAAGTCATGTAAAACATGTTTCTTCTAAAATAAATCTATTGGCTACAGTAAATTCATAGTATCTAATATTAAATTATGCTAATAATAATAATATGGCTTCCTAAAAAGACAATAATTTTAAAATTATATATAAATTATAAATATAGCCCAGAACTCTTAGATTAAGCAGAAACTATGATAAAATAATTTTTCGAAATGCAGATTACGAAAAATTTATTGTCTTTGAATGTTCACCTATTTAATTATATAACAAAAACAATTTTTTAGTCTTACTAACTTATTTAAAAGCGTTTTTTTTATTCTTTTATGAATTTAAAAAATGTTTTGTCATTAATTTTCATGTTTTAGATCGCTTAACATTAAGTTCTTTATATCATTAGATGATTTTTTGTTTTGAAATTGTCAAAAGATATATTATAATAATTTTTATTTGCCTGCTATACGAGCCTGCAATCTTAAAAAAAGTTATGCAGATTCTATAAATTCACATAAAAATGACAAATATGATTTTTTCTGGGTTTAGATACTTTTCAAAGAGCACTATATTACTTATAAAAATTTGCATATATCAAACAAGTGATGTATGCGAACATAATTAACATATTTTTCATGCTAGTAAAATAAAATCAATTTTATAAAAATTTCAGAATGAAATAAATTTTCTTAATAAAATTTAGTACCGGTGCCCTAAAATGACAAATGATGCACTAATGCGACTTAATATAACAAAAAATAATTCGGATGATCTATACAACAATGCTTTGCGCATCCACTAAGATGTCAAGCCTTCAATTAATATATATATCGACAAAAAAATAAAAAAAAAGCTTACAAATGTGATACTGCATTTCAGAAACGCATATAGTATGTTCTAAGCCTTTAATTATAATTAAAAAAATAGAAAAAATATCTTAGTGTAACTTATTCCTGATCTTCTCAAAAAAAAAGGCGATAGAATATCATTCGTCAAAGTATATAAAATTTGTAAAGGCCGTATCTGCCAAAAATCGTATGATTAAATATTGTGCCAACCTAAAAGTGATTTAATTTTAAAATGGTTTTGACTTTTTAAAGGTTTATTTATAATTTTTGTAGTGTCTGTATATAAGAAACCAACAGTTTAGAAGAGAAATATTTTTTTAATCAGCATGCTAATATTTGAAAATTATTAAAACAAATAAATGAAAAATAAATTACTATATGTAATTATATAAATAAATCCTATGTTAAGGTGTTGCATATTTCATTGATTACAATTTAAAAAAGCTTTAAACAAGGTCAGAAAACAATTTTATATAGATTTCAATTTATATTGATATACAGAGTTTGTAAAAAGTGTAATTTCTCTTAAATTAATGTAAACAAATTCTTACAGGTCGAATAAAAATAAAATAAGTGACGAAATAATGAGAAAGGGTATAAACTTGGGCAGTAGAGATTATAATTATATAACTGAAAAATTACATGCCATAAAAAATCCGAATAATAGTAAAAATTGAACATCATATAAAAAGAAAAGATTTTTAATAAAAATAATATATATTTATATTTTCATTTTAGAATAATATAATAGTCAAATTTAAACAAAATGTTTTAATAAAGGTAATAAATATATATTATAACTTTTAGTATAATGTATTAAAATATGGCATTGTAAATAATCAAGAATATAATATATTTTCTTCCCACAAATTTTATATAAACACGAACCATATTATCATAAAACAGGCATTTATACAGCATTTTATTACGCTAAAAGATGCCAGTTCATACGAAGTCATTATTGATTGATAGAATAGAATTTCCCTGATTGGATTTGTATTTAACCTCGACCAGAAGTTTTATGGTAACCCCTATAAATACTTTGTTTCTATTTTGGGTCTGTTTATCGCATGTAAGAGTAAATTGAAATTCACATTAGTTATTCTTAAATTTCAAGTTAGAATACACACATCAGCAGTAAAATAGTATAATATCTTTTTGAAACGACCGAAATAATTTTTACTGCTGTTACTGAATTCAAAATTACATCATTTTAAATAATTAAAAGCATATATAAATGCTGATAGTAGTTTTAGAAAACAAATTTTGAATTAGATACTACGAAATTAAACCGTAGAACATCGTTGAATGTTTATATTTGTATAAAATTATATTAGATTATAAGAAAGTAATCTTTTTATTATTGCACTAGGGAAAAAATAGCTAAAACTAAACACACAAGTTTCTTTTTTGCTCTTAGCATTTTTTTCTTTTGCGGAAGATTAACAGCTCGTCTTAAAGAATCAAAAAAGAACGAATACATTAAAATAAATCTTTTAGCACTATTAAATGATTTTGTGTTCATAAAAAAGGAATTATAGAATTCTTAAGATTGCTATTCTGTCCTTTATCAAAAGTTTTATATATCTTGAGTACATTCTATATGCGTTTTCATGAATTTGCAATTTATTTTTTGGTTTTTCAATTCAATATATTTTTCCGAATCTAAATATAATTAAATCATTTTGAATTTATCATATCTATTTTGTAACTCAATTGAATCTTGTTAACACCTTTACATATAATTGAAAATAACTAGAAAGTTACTGTTTTATATATCTATTCTTATAATTTGTACTAGTACCTCACGCACTTATACATGATTATAATAGAGCAAATTATAACTGAGACTTTGAAAATGGATTTTCTACTATTTTAAAAATATATCTCGCATGAATTCGTTGGATTTCATTTAAATTGTCCCCGTATATGCTATTAACAAATATGCGAGAAATCTGATTCCGTAAATCAATATACCAACTTTTTTGCTTTAGTTTATAACATCATCCAAGAAAAAATTTATGTTATACATTTTTTTACACTAAAATCGACTACCTTAGAATATTTATTATCGTACTTAAACTTTGTTAGATTAATTCCGATTCCGTATTTTATTTAAATCAACTCACAACTACACATGTATTGAATATCATGATTTTTGGATTTTATTCTACATTTATTTATGTGTTGAGATATATTTATCTATTTAGACATATTCAGCTCATCGGGAATATTGCACGACGATTTAGTGCATCTTTTGGTACCTTCCCCTGTTTATCTTCAATCACTACTCTTCAGTTCTTTAATGAGATGAATTTAAGTGTTTTGCGAAGTGTATGAGCTTGCATGTATGCTCTTACTTCGTCCGGGATTTATAGCCTCTTAACAAATTGTTTATTAATTTTTTCAACAAATCATCCTAAGTCATTACATACGTTATTATTAGTTTACATATGAAACATAACCAAGTTCATATGCCAAGATGTCATACTTCCTATATTTTTCATTCTCAATTTCAGTTAAGGTGTCAAAGCTAGTTTTATCTATTTCAATCAACGTAATAATTTTTCTTTTTTATCGTATAGAAATAACAGGTCTATTTTATTTATTAAAAAATGTGTTATTATTCTAGTATCAACCTTTTTTTATATATTTTTGTTTTCGCAAATCTCTTGTACTGAGTGAGTTCTGATCTTTTTTATTTTCTCATAGTTTTATCGTCTTGATAAGAGGAATGAAGACATCTAAAGATTTCGTTGTGCCTTCAAGTGTAATCATGCCCGGACATTTTCTTGAATTTCGTTGCAAGGTGGTCGATTGTTTTCATGGATTCGTTAAAATGTGGGGCATTTTTATCCCTCACCTAAAAACAATTCTGTCTTGAAAAAAACAAAATTTTCCTCTTTCACTTGGTTTAATATTGCCGTCTTTTATCCATCTTGACGATCTAACAATATCAACCATATCATTATTCTTGGCTGCAAACAGTTTTTAATTTAATGATTTTAAATTTATTTTACAACACATACTTTCTATCTACTTTTTCTCTAGTGTCTCGGAATCGGTATGCTACAAAAAGTTTCAAACTGTATTATTTATGCGTCTTCGCTTTTATACAATACCATCTTTTCGATTAGAAGATTACTGATTCTAAAAGAATCAAGTAAAGCTCTTTTGTGTAATATTTTCTTTGGTATTTTTCAGTTATATTTCTCTTTTTTTGGTATTTACTTTATCCTTAACAAATAATATTAAATAAAATCAACTGTATTATTTAATAAAAAAAGAATATGGGGCATTAAATTTGTAACATACATATGAATAAAAGTTTTATGTTTTTCAAATTTATATTGTGCATCATTGGATGCATATTCGGCTGTTTTCCGCTATTTATTTGTGTATTATATTCTGCTAGGGGACTTTCTTAACTTTTCCTATTGTTTAATATAAATAATATAAGAAATTTGATTACTTTTATCGAAATTTTCTTATTTACACATATATAAACTCTCTATTCAAACAGTTTTACAATTGTTTTTTTACCGATGATTTGAGTAATTTTAGACTCTTATTTCTTTATATCGTCAGATGCATATGTTCAACTTTTATTGCGACAAAATTAAATATATCAGCATCTTATCATTTTATATTTTTGAAGATCATAAACCTCAATAATTTTGAAAGATAGAAGCTAAGAAAATATAATTTAATAAAAAATTAACTATCTCTAATTTATAAAGCAAGATATATATAATGCTGTATGTTAAATAATGGAATCGTCTAGTGGCAAGATGTCATAGTACGTTCATAATAGATTTAAAAATAGTATCTGAAAGCGTACGAACAAACAAATAATGGTATTGCAAAATACACTTGAATAAACAAGTCTTGAAAGTAGTAGATACACTGAGGAAGATTGTGCAGATGTTGTGACTAAAAGAGAAATTGCGCAATTTTTTTTTATGCCGAGAAATATAAAGTTTTGCTTGAACAAATTTGGATCGCTAAAATATATTTAAAACATAAATAAATCTTGAAATTGAAAATTTTTTATTTTTAGAGGCAATCAATATTCTAGTATTTATGGTGGAAAGTAACTATTTGATGTTCAAAATGAATGAAACTAAGGTATGAAACCCGTAAAGAATAAAATTTTCACTATTTCAACATCTAAAGTTTAATTATTATTTGTATTGGTTATGAAATTTTGAAAAATGATTATAGGACCAAAAAGCAAAAAATTGTTATACAATTTTCACCTTTAAAACCTTTGAAGGTTTATTAACCTAAAATAAAATTAGGCATAAATTTTAGATAATATTTATGTTTTCACATCTGAATGAAGAATCGAAATGATATTGCATGGGATAATTTTATATATAAATGTGCTTCTAATTTATGCTCATTTCTGGATTAGAATTAGGGGAATTGTATATCAAATAATAATAAATATGATTAAAGCCTAGGAAAATGTTACGGGCATCTAAATTCTTACGATTTTTATTAATAAACCCTTCAACTGGATTTTTAGTGGCAATGTATACTATAGTACTAAACTTCTAGCAAAACTCATCCTCTAGACATAAGTGGATTATCTTATGTGATATTTTTGTGATTTCTCATATTCACATTTTAAAAAATATAAAAGGATTTATATTAATAAAAGCTAAATGCGCGAAAGTAGTTGGCTCATCACTGATTTTAAGAATCTTTATAATGCAGTTTTGACATCTTCCGTTGATTGTTCTATTTCGAATCTTTTTTTTGGTGTCTTGCAGTGTTTGAGAGCTTGCATATTCGTCTCTACTTCAACAGGAATTAAAAATACCTTAAAATATTTATGGTACTATCAAGTAAGCAAAAAACAAGCCAATTTATTACATAAGAATCTTAAATGGGTATAAATTCCTCATAGTATGCATAAAAAGATTTATATTTCAATTCTGTTAACAAAACTATTTAGTATTTCTGATCAAAAATACAAAAAAAAACTTCGGTAAATAATAAATCAACAAGAAATATTATGTATGAAATTTGCTTATATTATATTTATGTGTATTTTGACTGTTTATTTATTTTTTCGTAAAATTTTACAGCAAATCAATATATTATTTCAAAACCATAAAAAAAATTTTAACCGAATTTTAAAGATATAATTAAGGAAATAATTTTATGTATTAAAAATTTTACATAATCTTTAGCAACTTTTGTTACCAGATTTTTAGAGACCATTAATTATTAATGACATAAACAAAAATTTAACCATGATTTATTTTTAAAATCAAAATATAAAAGATGCCAATTTTGTAATAATTATGTGGTTATTTCAATGAAATTTGCTGTGCCGATCTTGTATTATTTTTAATTTTTGGGCCATAATTATAGGCGTAATTTTAGTTTTTGTTCTCAGGCACAGCTTGCTTGATTCTCTGTACGCACAGCGTATTTATACTTTTGGCTATCTTCTCCTCTCCAAAGTCCTCTTCAATACCCCTCCTTCTTTCGAGACTTATAAATTCAAGGGTTTTTCTCAATCCCAAGGTTTGAATATATGCCTCAACCTGGTTCGTGACATATAGTACCTTCAGGTACCTTCTATGATATCTTTTCACCACACCGTCCCATGTTATAACATATGGGATATTATTTTTTTCTTGCATTTGTATATTAATGACAGTTCAAATGCTAGCAGGTCATATTTTCTCAATTTTTCGTTTTCAACTATGTTTATATTGTGAATACTTGTCACGCCAATTTCGATCAGAGTGATGCAGTTCTTCTTTTTGTCATATACAAAAATATCAGGTCTGTCATTCATTAACTTTATGGCTGTTTTTATTCTTGTGTCTACTTTGATCTCCGCGAATTCGTTTTCCATTATTTCTTGTGGAGTGTCTGCGGATTTTCTTGGTTTTTTTGAAATTGTATTTTCTTGCCAACAATAAGTGAAGACATCTTACAATCTCGTTGTGTCTTCTTGTATAGTCATGACCAAGCATTTTTTTACATCTGCTTGCTAAGTGGTCGACAGTTTTAATTGAGTCGTTACAGTGCGGGCTCCTTGATCTTTCGTAAAGAATACATTTCTATTCTGAAAAAAGCAGATCTCGCTCCTTCTAATGGTCTGCGATTTCCATATTGTAACCACTTTGAGGATCCTAATATTTAAAGCGTTGGAATTTTATGAACATCGAAGAGTTTTTGATATAGTGTTTTTTGTTTTATTTTACACAATCAACCTTCTTTTTGTTTTAATTCAAGCGCAGAAAGATTTATGTCAACGAGGCCATTTTTTGTTCTGTGGAATCATTTATTACGCATAAGTGGGTTGCATTTACATTTTCAAACACAATATTGCGGCTTTTCTGGGGGATTTTCTTTTTTCTTGGTTTAGAGATTTTTATAGTTTGTAGAGTATTCTTTCGAATTTAAACTCAACATTTTCCTATCCACGTCCTAGTTCATTTCTTTTAAGATATAATCTTTCTTTATTAGATGGTTACAGATGTCTTACATTTTCTACTTGTATTTGCCTAATTTCATCGTCTAGCTTTCTAAAGTCTTCTGGTTCTAGCCTTAGTAAACCCACGTAGTAGTTTATCAGTATTATTGCATATTCATTTAATGCATTTATTATGTTTTAACCATTTAGTTTTGTTTTGCAAATGCTTTTAACTCTTTCTAGCATTTTTTTTCTAATTTTATTCATCGTTTCGGGTTGAGTTCTCGATTCGGAATCTTCCAGTATCCCGAGGTATTTATATCCACCTTTTCCTTCTTTAATGTGGCAATATCATTGCAATTTATATTGTTAGTAGCAGATTTGGTCACTTCTATTTCTATTCCGATACATCTGAAGAATTTGGTTGCTTTATTCGACATAAGTTTTAAGGTACTTTCTTCTTTCGATAAAATCTTTAAATCGTCAATTAAAAGCAAATGATTAGTTGTAAATGCCTTCTTAGCAAAGTTAATGGATATTGTTGGAAACTTTTCATTTAATAGGCGGCTTAGCGGATCCATACAAAGAACAAACAGTAGTGGAGATAGACTTCCCCTTGTATAATCCCCTTTTCAATTTTTCTCACTAAAATTTCTTCGTTGTTTAATCTTTTAAGATAACATCCAGTTTTTTGTTAGTTTAGCTATAAAGGCAATCATCCATTCTTGTATGTTAAGATTTTTTAAGCAAGACAGAAGGTACTCGTGGTTGATTGAGTCAAATGCTTTTTTTATGTCGAACCATGGTACGTGTAATTCATTTTTGTGTTCACTGTTTATTGCAACGTTTATCATGGCTTGTTCTTTAGCTCCCTGTCTCTTCTGACCGTACAAAGTTGGTTTTCTGATAGTACGTTTCGCGATTTGACGTCTTTCTGTAGTATAATTGTCACAGCTTCGGTAGTTAATTTATATAAGTTTGACATGCATGTTATAGGTCTGAATTCTTATCCATTTAAAATTTCTTGTTTAGGTATGAGGTATGTGATACCAGACTAGAACCAACTTTTTACCTCTTTGTTTTAAAGGCATATTGATTTTACTGTTTCATATAATATTGGGTGTAATTTTGTGATTTTTTTGATGAAGAAGTTGTATATACCATCGCATCCAGCAGCTTTCCAGTTAGGCAGGTAGTTAATGATCTGGAAAAATTATGTTTCGGAGATAAAAACCATTTGTGGTGTGTTTTCCAGCGTGTTTTTGCGCAGGTAAGTATCAAAGTTTAATATTTCCGTGCTTTTTGTCCACATATTTGACCAGAAATTCACAATATTTTCCTTATCTGCCTTAATCTCCGATTTTACCGTATCTGTCAATGCTCTATAAAATTGTCTTCTGTTGACTTCGAACTGGGTGTTTGTTTTTGTAAATTCTTTTCTTTTTTCATATTTCTCTATCTGTTTATAGATTTTCCTAGTTTATCGTTATTTTTAGTAATCACTTCAAGGACATCATTTTTTTTGTCAAGTATCTTATTATGTTGTCTCATGACTTTTCTTAGAAACCTTGTCTCACTTCTGGGAGTTTAACTGAGCTACTTACGTATGATTTGAGGGTTGTGTTAATTTCATCATACTTTTTTATTTTTATCTCCTTTATTAATACGTAGTTTAGTCCTTCCTGGGCAGATTTTGATGTTAATTCTTCGTAACTCTTTTGAACAGCTTGCAAGATATTTGCTATATCGCACATTTTCTGTGGGCGGTGGTTAGTGATATGCGCATTTACCGCTTCATTCAAACCTTCAATTATATCGCTATAAACTTTGAAAAGGGTATTTTTCTTGTTCTAGGGAGGTTTGTGATTTCCGTATTTTCTAAGTCCGTTAGTACTCTAAGAAATATTTTTTTTGGTTCTCTCGAGGTTGATGCAATGGTTAAGTGTTATATAGTCTTTCTCTTGATCGCTTCGTTTTCTTCTTTTCGTTTCTATTTCTTTGAACTTCCAGACTTGTCTTCATTTCCCATCCTTATCTTTTAGAACGTTTGATGATTTGGCTTTAATTTCAGTCATGCTCATATCACAGTAAAAAAAATCATTGTGAATCTTTAGGAACTCTTGCCAGCCAGATCTCGGCATTCTTCCAAATCGTTTTAGGATCGAAGTATAAGCCTCTTGAATCCATTGCTCTTTCTCGGCGGTGTATTCTTGCAGATGGCTATGAGAGTAAGAAGAGCCGTGTTGTGAATGCGTGTCGGCGTGTGAGGTTCTGGCATGTTTTCGGTTGAGATTATCGCTACAGGATCGGTTTTTGAATGTTCATCTTTGTAGTTCTCCTCTCCTGTTTTTTCTTTATCCCCCATTCCGATCTAGTAAATCTATATTTATTAATAATCCTCTAAAAGAAACGAGTAAGATAAAAAAACGAATTATCTCGCTTTTTTATTATAAATAAGCAGAATTAAAAGAATGCTTTACTAACTATTTACATTGATAAGATTGGCTGTTGTGTTTATTTATAATATAAGTATAAAAACCGGCCATAGAATTTAGAAAAACTCACAAACTGATAAGTCGCGAAAAAAGATAGGATACAGATAAAATATAGCAGAGGATAGAATAAAAAGTATTGATGAGGTTTTCTTCAAGGATTGATTACGGTGTATGTTTGTGTAAAATTTAAAACTAATTTAAAATGTACCGTCAAAGAATATAATAATAATAACCATGTGGTACACACGAGCTCTCGAAGATCTCAAAATAGGGGCTCCTTTTCAAAACAGTTTGAACCGGTGAAATAATTTTCCGGAAAAATAATAAATATAAATAAACTTGGAAAAAAGGAACGTATGCCCCCACACGACACGATTTTAAATGAATACTCTACGATTAACTTTTTTGATAAACTGCCGGCAAACGGCAAACCATCTAATTTATTTACAAAATAATATGAAATATAATGCATTATATTTCTTGCTAAAAAAAATTGTTGCATATATTATTTTTTTAGAAATAATATAATTATATCAATTGTATTTATTTAGACGTGTTCAGCCCATTGGGAATATTGCACGAGTCCTTGATGCATCTTTTGACACACCCCCTGATATATCTTTATCAAATGCTCTTGTTCTCTCAAATGAGATGATTCAGTGTCTTTCGAAGGTTGAGCATTCATATATGCTTCTACTTCGTCAAGAACTTCTAAATCCATACATTGCAGCTTAAAATGAAATTTTATATAAACTCTTTATAGATTAAAAATACAAGAAAAATGTCATTTTGTTTTCTTACCATGAAAAACGATACTAGTTTGTCCTTGTAAAATATACATAGAATATATAACTTTAAAGTAGGAATTACTAGATTAGAAAGAATACAAGTCTTGATGCTTTATTGATTTTATTTTCGTATAAAGCTCTGCTTTCTTTTTTTTATAATAGTATTTGGTTAATACAAATTATTAAATTGTAACAACGCGTCATTACATGAAAAATTTTGGTTCAATTTGGACATTTAATTATATAAAGAATGCCAGTCTTAAAATAATATACGTTTTATAATTTAAAAACGCATTGGAATATTTAAATCGCGCTCACGTCCAATGGTAAAATATATATAGAAAATCTTAGCTTTTGTAATTAATCGTCTGATTTTGATGCTTCATATGATAATATATTACTTTTGCTGTTAGAGAAATGTTTAATGCGTATTTTTGAACAGAAAGTCATTTTGTTTTTAAAGACAGTTTATATCCCAAAATGAACTTCAATATCTAATATAGTAATGATGTAAAATATATATGATGTTAATTTTGTCGAAGCCATGAATGATCCACCTCCATCATATTGCAAAGCCACGGGAAAACCACAAGAAAAATACCTGGGCAATCACAATCCACATTTAAATTGTCTTAACATCAATCCTAGCAGTAGTGTATCAATAGTTCAAACTTCCCTATTGCAGAACCCGTAGTTAATCCACCATCGTTATTCACATTTGATCAACGCACACACTGCTTTGTGGTTACAGCACAAAAGAGATGCTCAACAGTTTATGTGTTTTTTGTACTCATGGGCATTTTTATTGGACTCTTCTACCTTTTCACAGTATTTTCTTTTGTTGTTTACTATAAGAAAAATTGTTATTATATGCTTTTTGTGGGTCGAAATAAAGCATTTTCATTCTGTTATTATATTTTAACAATCTTTATTGGATGTCTATTGTCTTCTCTCATGATTTTCTGGTCTCTTAGAATGTACGCTCGTTTGAAATCCATTTAAACATCTTTGTGGGCCTTTTTTGGATATTTTGCGCTTATGGCTACACATCTCTAGTTAAAATATGCGTTGATTTTAAATTCGAAAATCACTAACTGATTTATGTTAAATAAATGACATTTTGATGCTTACTTATATAGTGCAAAAAATCATTGCTCTTTTATCTTCTAAAAAAATATTTCATATCGATATACTTAGTTTGTCATCGAAAACAAAATTTAGATTTGTAAATTTTGCAAAAAAAAACCTGGTTCGGTGTATAATTGTTTAAAAAAACAAGGCTGGATTTATATTTTTTCAAATCCTTAATACTCTATTGTAAAACTTCTTCCTCATATTTTATACCAGCTTGAACTGAAATCGAACTTTATTTTTTCAATATTGGAATTTTAAGGCCTTTTTTTCATGTATAATAAAATAAAACTAAATGAATACCCCCGACTTATTTGCAAATCATAACAATAGATAAATCATGATTTTAACCAGTAAAAAATTTGTATATCTACAACTTGTGAATACAGTCAATGGTTTTTCTTTTGATATAATCACTTCCATGCTGGTAATTTTTATAATTTTATTAACTATATAAATATTAAACGGAGTAAGATACACAACACATTTATAAGAACTAGTTTTTCCAGTTTATGTATATTTTTTTGCATAAACTTTTGATGCGGAAATTGATTTTCTGTCTATTTTAATTTAAATTCATCTAAATCATGAATCGGCTATATATAGCGGTTTTTTTGCTTTCATTTCTATTTAATATAGCATAAATATCTATTTTAGGAAAATAATCATAATTTTGTTCTTCTTACTCATATTATCGATAATTACTGTCGTATTTAAATATGGTACCCACCCGCGAGACCATGATGGACCAATCTATTAAACAGTATGTAAATGACAATCATGACTCTAATTATTCAAATTTATTACAAATCGGTTCTATATTCAAAATAGTTCGCAAAATAATAAATAGTATTTTAATTTTATATACACATAAACATTCGCTCTTTATAATAAAATTCAACATGGTAAATGTTCAGAAATTTTTAAATTAAATATTGAGTATATTTAACATGATCTATATCTTGTGCAGAAATAAAGATTTAGTTTGTCAATATAAGAATAAAATACGTATAACTCGTATAGGAATATATTCAGTTATACTAAATGATCTTCAATAGGGTATGTGTTCAAAGTATACAATTATCGTTCTAGTATCCTTTTTGCATAATTAATTTGCAATTGTAGACCAATAAAATAATACGTATATAAATTTTTTCACCTATACCACAATGAAAATTATAGCCATTTCTACCAGTTTCATTTATACCTCAGTAAAGAAATTATTCTTTTATTTAATTTTTAAGTATCTTTTTTCGGTTGAACTGAAACATTTTTTTCTGTTATAGTTGCTAAAAATTTCATAAATGAAAAAGTTGTGTTATGATTCCATATCAGATGTCTTACTTTTTTTATTTAAGAGTCCGCATTCGATAAATTAACAAAAATATAGCCAGTAATAAAAATTTAATCTTCTGCTATATAATAAATTTTGCATGTAAATTCTAAAATAAATATGTTTAAATACATTTCAATGTATTACAGCACAAAATACAATGTATATAATGTACAAAAAAATAAAAAGTATTATAAGATAAGAATCTAGTAAATTGAAAAATATTTCCATTAATTCATTCTTGCTGTTTGTGTTAATTATACAATAAGAGTAAGCGTAGTTTGTTTTATTGTTTCAAAGAATAATATCACTATACAAGTATAAGTTTATGCTGTAAAGTTAGCTTTCTATGTGTATATGGTTATTCGATGTCGTATTTTTGACTTTTAACCTTTACTAAAGTACAGGCGATTTTAAGCTAATTGATTCGATTAAAGGTTTTTTTGTAAAAAAAATATAAGATTATATCCGTTTTATATTATATAAAATGGATATGTCTACTTATATACATGCTAGGCGAGTTTAATTGCACTAACAAACATTATAAAACAAAAAAGACCACGAACATACGCGGAAAAATAAAAAAAGAATATCTATAAGCTTATAAAGTTAATACTTTATAGATATATTTATATTTTATTTATCGTATTTACACACAAATTTTTTTATATTTTATCAACTGGTTCTATACTTTATTTTAAAATAATTATTTTTTAATGAACTAATGTCGCCCGCTAATATTATCATAATTTTAAAGCCCAAAAATAAGTAAAATAGCATTAAAAACAGTTCTTAGGAGTATTCTGGGATAAAAAAACATGAAAGAGTGAAAGAGAAATCGTAAAATACAGATGAACTGGATTGGTAAACGAATCAAGTTATGCTTTGAGATAGAAACGTCTATTTAAGTGCCGAAAAAACGTGTACTAGGTATAATTACGTCCTTTACCTATAAATCATATGATTGAAAAAATAAATTATTGGCTTTAAATTATAAGAATAGAAAAATGGATTTCATATAACTATTTGGATTTGAATATTTAGAGCATGTGCTGTTATGCATAACATGCAATAAATTTACCATAACTACAATTCATAATACTCTTTGTTAGTCTACTTGTTTAAATCTTTCGGAATTTACGATGCTTGTTTGAGTGTACAATTATCTTTCGAGGCGAGTTTTTAAATAAATTATAAGTATCAAAATAATCCGAGCATATTGAGAATTTCTTTTAGAAAGATTCACACTAAATGCGACTTCAGTTCAAATTCGCGCTTACATCAAAAACATTTGATCACAATTAAACAGAATAGTTGTCCCAAACATTAAATAAATAAGTACATATTTCTTAAATTTCAACAAAGAGGCTTTGAATCAACTTTATCTCATACTATGAATATTTGCTCTTAGAATAGTTAATATCTTAACAGAATTAACGCATTGGGGTTCCTCTCGTCCGTTAAAACGTGTAAAATAAAAATCTCCCTGCTTCTTTTTAAAAACCAATTTAGGTACACATTTTTATTATAGACTTATATGTCATAATCCAAGCATTTAAAACATCAGGCATAGAATATAATGTATTTATGTTTTTTATATGGTGGAACTCATGTTGAAAAGATCTGTAAGTTATTTTATAATATAAATAAATAAGCCGAATAAATAAAATCTTGGTTTTTGCAAAAAAAAATGGGATGCTGCTATTTCTTTTGAAATTCGGTATAAAGGTATGCATATTACACGGCTGGATCAACAATATGCACCATTTTATAAAATTGGTTTTTTTGCGATGCTCATAGTAATATCGCACACCAAAGTCAGTAATTAAATTCATTATTACACAATAGACTTTTTTTTATTTATAAAGAAGCCGGAATTTCCACATTAATTTATTTACTAAAATAAGAGAAATAACAACGGAAACTAATTTGTTTTCTGAATTGTTAAAATATCAAAAATTCTAAATCTTTATGTTTATTAGTGTTCATGACATATTATTAAATACCCTTTATAAATCATACAAAGCTATTTAAAAAATGTTAATTTATGACAACCAGTGTTTTTTCTATAAAAAAATAGTGATTAATAAATAAGTTCAAATAAAATGGGCCTGAAAGGGGGAAATTGATTGCTCGAAAAAAAATTTTCTGTGCATTACAATAGTAAATGTCGAAAACAATTGTTTTTTTTTTAGGTCTGTCGTTTATATTCAGAAATTCTTATTTAGTTTATGTTTTTAAAATAGTATAAATTAGTTTTAATCCTGTATGCTTGAACATCACATATTGTTTTGCCTTGATGCATGTATTTGTGTTATATTAATTGCTCCTTATACTATATTTAAGAATATAATTCACTGAAATATATCTTTTATCTATAGATTAGTTTCTTATAATCAATTCCATCTATTGAGACGTAGTCAGCCTCTAAGGTAATAATGTACAATTTCTTAATAAATCTTTTGACATCTTACCTGTTCAATCTGAATCTAGTGCTCTTCTTATCCAAAACGAGATACCTTTGAGTGTCTTTTCATTTACGGAAAATTTTTAATTGTGCAAAAAAAAATAGTGCATCGTAAATTATACAATGGAATTTTATCATGTAAATTGCAAATTTAAAATCCTTATTTATGAATGCACTACTAACTATAAGTAAAGTATTTAAAGCTATTTTATACCTAAAAATAAGATAATTTTCTATATTTTATTCTAGTAATTGTGTAAAAAATTGATATAATGTACTTTTTATATATTTTTTTATGATTTTTATAACTTAGAGTTTATTTATTTTCATTGTGCATAAATATTGATATAAGACTATATTATAGGTAATAATTTATATCTTATATTATAATAGCTAACATATTGAAAACAAAATAAATATTAAAAAAAACGTATTTCTCGATTTTGCAATATTTAATAGCACATTTATTGTTATTCTAAAGCCGCGATAAAAATTATTCATGAAGTTTTTAGGCATGGAAAAGAAATTAATATGGTTAAAAAAGCCCAGATACATTGTTAAAATAGAAAAGACAAATACTGGATAACATGGCACAATATATTATAATCAATCATATAAAATTAAAGATATTAGTTTCGAATGGGGGGGTATGGTTGGGTGGTTTACAATTATGACCCTAGATCAGGGGTCGCGGGTTCCATTTCCACCCGCCCCACTGATTTCCGAAACGAATTTACTTTAAAGAAAAATACCCATGGGAGCGGCTAGTGAACAATAAAAGATAAACCATAAAGCACTGACAAGCAATGAGAAATAGGAGGTTGCTGTGTAAGCCGTTTTAGTGTGCGTTCAGTATTGAAAAAGATCCCACACCGTTCAGCAAGGATTAGGTAAGTGTGGTTGTAGCTTGTAGCGATGAACAGTAGACAGAATCTCATTCCCTCCGCATAATGACTGCCGCCTATGAGAAAGGGCCCAATCCACGGTGATTACGGGTGACAAGAAGTGCTGGAGGAGTCCCACAGAGAGACGCAGCAGTTGAGCAATAGTTCCTGTGTATAAAAAGCGAACTTCTTGTACAGTAATAGAAGTAAAACATAAATGAATAAAGTATATTAGTTTCGAATACATTACGTATATAAAAGTATATAAGGCATATAATAGTATACCGTTAACTCGGTTAAACAATCAATTACCAAAATAAAATTTTCAAGTATAAATTTTTATACTGAAAAAAATCTAACGAAAAAGCCGAAAATTATTTATAACTCAGATTTTATTGCGATGAAAGGCCAAAATTATGTTTAAATATAATGTTAGAATAAGAAAAATAACAAGATCAAGCCATAATTCTATGATTTCGATTTTTATATTGAAAATTAAAACTCATTGAGCTGATTGTCTCAAAATATAATACCAAATTACGTGCTTGCTACTTTGTAAATATAATTATGTATGCACGAGGCTAACTGAAAAAGATTTGACTGCGCCTTTATGTAACTAGTTCAGGAAATCATACGCATTCTGTCAATTTTTTTTGTTAATATATTTGAATAGGGTAATCGTGTAGAGTTACAACAAAACCACATTTAATTGTATTTTACAATCTCATGGTAGGTTAAAAATATCCATAGGTTTTTTACCATGTTTTCAACAGTTTTATGTCATTCATCTATAATTTTATTTTGAAACTGCCATCATATGTCGATAAAAAATGCCTTCAATCATTTATTATCAAATTCTACTTCAAATACTCTAAAACTAGCCCACAAACAAAGCTGAATTGCAAGTTAAATTTACAAAAAAAGCTGCATTTTAAAACTAGATTTAAATATTTCATTCATCTTTTAAATATAAAGTATTTTTGAATTTAAACATATTTGTTAATATACTGAGGTCTAATGTATAGGAAGCAAACAATATAACATTTAAATTTCGTGAGAAAAAAATGTACATAGTTATGATACTGCTATATAAATATTAATAACGTGCTTAAAAAAATATAAAGGTATATCAAACCTCCCTTATATTATAAAAAGAACATATAAAAACATTTTTTTCTTAAACAAGGACTTCCATAATTAGAAAATATACAAAGTATATCTTTAGGCGTTTGCAAGAAACTTAAAAATTTTAATTTTTTTCTGGAATTATTTAAAATTATGTTCATTAGATAAACAAAAGTAACATTTATAAAACTATTTTTATATAGCATATAGGCCTAAATATTGTAATCAAGAAGATTTATGGGGTTCAAAAATGACATTTTTGCAATGACATCTTGATTCAATATGCATTGTATTTTTTTACAGATAGAAGATATAAATAAATGATCTTAACGTAAAAAAAATAAATTATTGCACGAAGGAAGTGTTTTTTGCCAAAAAATGCCTAGGTTACAAAAATACTTGAATAATATTTTGTACAGCTATTTTTAGGACACATTTTAAATATATTAGAATGTATACAGTTTTAAAAGGGTACATACATATAGAAGTTATGGAAGCTAGAAATCATGATAATTTTTTTTTAAATCATAAATTTTTGTACAAAATCAGTCTTTTTTTATGCATTTTATCGATAGAAAAAAAATCTTTCTCTTTTTTGAAAATTTAAATAACTGATATTTCATTCTATTTGTGCTTGCGACGTATTGTAGCGCACTTTCATATAAAAAACCTTGAATGATAAATTTATAGGTTATAATTATTAAATTATGCAAAGGCATTAAGAATTTATTGAAGATATTTTATTGAAAAAAAATATAGCCTCTTAGGCTTATGCATGTATACGGCATAATGAACGATTTATCATGATAAAAAAAATATCGATATCCCTAATGGTTTTTTTGAATAAAATATATATAATTACTTATATAAATCAATGGAACCTAGAAACATGAAAATTGGCATACACTTTAATCTAAATCTCATTTTTAACGCGATAATGAAACCTTTTACTGTGAAATTATCATATTTAATGACATTTTTTGTTCTTGTTGCATTATTATCATGAATTTGAAGGTTTTATGAACAGAATTGTATTATAAGCACAATTATATTAATATTTAATGGGTCTAAAAAATATTCATGATAAGTAATATAGGCCTAGTCTGGGAAAATATTATTAATTCTGTCTGAAAGAATTAAAGTCTAGTATAAATAATATCTGCAAAACTTGGTCAAAAAATCGTAAGTCACTGTGTTTGTTTGTATTCATAGTGTAATATCTACAAATGTAATTGAAAAAAAACTCATATTATTTTTATATTTAAAACGTTTTCTAAAGCCAGTAACTGTTTATAATGTCTATGGTATCATCAAAAAATTAACCTCGATTAATACATCAATGAGAGTTTAATGTATACAATAAATAGGAAATCATTATCGATTTAATATTTTCTTTTTACTTTGATATAATAAATGCTAAATCTCGTTATTATATGCTTTATATACACAGTAAAGATTTTTTTTGATTCTTATGGCAAAGACTCCATCAACACGACAAAGTTGTGCCGGACTATATTTTGCGTATACATCGTGTCTTTATTTTTCCGGTGACTATTTTTTAATTTGTTGGTGCATTATACAATGTATATAATCGCGATCATAATATACAATTCATAAATTTTCATAATTTTGTTTATAATTTTGTGATATTTTTTAGGCTGCAATTTAAATTCAAATTTACTGGTATAGCTAATCAAGAAGAAATTTTTTTTTTAGTTTATCCTTTACGTTTTCATTCGAAAATAAATAAAAAAATGATGCACGCCATTTAACAATAACTGTGAAAGCATTAAAGTTACGACAGATGTTAAAAAAATTATAAAATAAATTACTCCTTAATTTTTATCTTTTACCACTTTTATAGTTTTACTCTGCTATTTATTTGGAACTTAGTATTGATCAGAAATAATGTTCTTTTTTCCTTCAAGGTCTCTTTTTTTTTGCAAAGTTTACTTCATATAAAATTTAAACAATAATATCAGACATAAATATTTTTTCGTACGGGATTATTATAAAATTTTTCTTTAAAATTTATCTATTTATACAGAGTATTTTCAGCAGTAGTACTTTTTATTTACAATACTTCATGACTTTTTTTACGATTTCAAGAACATCTTTAGCTAAAAAATCTTTTTTTATACAAAGCCTTATTGCTGGAATCGGGTTTTCGATAACACCAACCCTTACTCCTTCCTTTTCAAGTGAGCGTTTGATCTTTCTTATGTTCACTATTTCAACTAATTGTTCTTCTAAAATAGATTCCGTCTCGCACATACACATTTTGCTTGCTATAACTATCATTGGTGAATCGCTATGTGACGTAATTATATAATTTTTAGATTCAAATTTTTCGATGAAAATAGTAGCTAACCGCGTTATATCTTCCATGTTTATGTCTATACTCAAATTACACATAGCATTTTTGGCCAAGTATCCAGGCATGGAGGCTGAAAAACAATAACTCGGTGCGGAAAGTCTTTGGTAGTCCGTTGTAAAAACCGTTCCTGCTGCAAATCCTCCGCTACCACTATATAAATGGGCAAGAGATCCGATAATTACATCAATTTCGTAAACTGATGTTTTGAAATATTCGGATATCCCTCCTCTTCCTAGCATTGGTATGCTTAATGATTCATCAACAATTAACCTTAGCTTATATTTGTTCTTCAATGAAATTAATTTCGGTAGGTCTATTATATCTCCTGTATTTTTGAATAGACCTTCAGTAATTATAAAATTTCTTTTGCCTTTTTCATAAAAGCGATTTATCTTGGCTTCGAGATCTTCTAAATTTGTCCACGAAATAGATGATCCTTTTGTAATTCCCACAGCTCTAAGAATTGCTTCATTGCAAAATTGATTATAAAAAACAATATCATAATGCTTACAAAAACATGTGATTACAGAATTAATACATGTGAAGTTGTTGGAATACAATATAGAGCTTTCGACACCAATAACATCCGCAATTGTTCTTTCGAGTTCAAGATGAAGATCTAAAGTTCCATAAAACCCAGGTGGTCCACAAGTTCCTATTCCATATTTTTTTATTACATCAACTATTTCATCTTTGTTTTTAAAACGTAGATCAAATAAATCATAATCTGCGCACTCAAATTTAATAGTATATTTTCTTCTTTTTTCGGATTCGTATGCAGATGTAAAGAAACAAGGCATGGTTTGCAAATTTTCGATTGGAAATTTTTCATCAACAATATCCTCTGGCCTGAAATCCTCAATGAGCTGATCTTTTGTTTTTTCGTCAAGAAAAATTTCGTACCGCCTTGATTTATATCCATATTTAAACAATATATATAATATCAGTGCTTCTGCTATGTATCTAGTTATGGGAATTAAGAGATCTTTGTTTTCTATAATTGTATATAGCATACTTCATTTTTTAGCAAAAAATGTTTTGTGTCAAAGATGTTCTAAGAACAATCAATCAAATTATTACATAATTATAAAAATGAATACACAGAAACAAAAAGTGAAAATATTATAGAATTGATAAATATATAGTTTTCTTTGAAATCACAAAAAAATAACAAGAAATAGAAAAACAAATCATGAATTTTAATCATAAAAACCTATTTATTATCGTTAAATTTGTAATTTGTTTATATACAAACTGCAAGAGATAAGCTTATCTGTATAGTTGTGATGTAACAGCATAAATTACACATGAAAATTGTCGAAAATAAGCCTTGAACAATAATCTTATGCCACAATGAAAACAGTATAGACAGAATAAATTTCATTCATCTCATTCAAAATATAAAATGTAAATAAATTTAAAATTTAAACTTTAAATATATCTCCAAAATTATATCTCTTAATTGATAAAATGTCTATTGTTCAAGCTAGTGAAAAAAAATACATTTTAAATATAACAAACATTGATTTTATTGGTTTAAAATATGTTAAAGGATAGAAAAATATTGTGATTAATAATTAAAAATCAAAAACCGAAATTATTTTTTATCATTTAACATAAAAAAACACTTCTCGTATGTATATCATCTATTAAAGATATCATAATATGCGATATATTCATCATATGTTGATCATTTTATCTGCAAAACTATATTTTTTTGTATAAGTTTTCTTGTTTTTTGTGTATATCTAAATTTAGATGGTTTAAATAATATCCGTATCATGGTTTTTGTTTTTGTGCATAATAAATGCATATTAAAATTATTTTTTTCATGCTCTATGAAAATTTTAGACTAATTGTATCATTTATTCCCATAATTCGTCTATTTCAAACAATTTTTTTATATAAATTATCAGGAAATATATATGCTTGACTTGTTGTTTTCATCTAAAAGTATGACATTTGCCTCATAGAAAAGACTTTGCAGCAGATGGTACATTAGATTCAAACATAATATCTAAATTATAATATAATCAAAATAAGTAAAATTCCAACGAAGCTTAAATAGCTCTTAATATCGTGAAAAATGTATTTTATTATGATTTTTTTATTTGACTAATAATAATCTAAAAAGAATCCTAAGAAACATATAAATTATTTATATATCGCTTCTAAAAAACTTACAAGCTTATTTTCATTTATAATTGCTAAATTTTTGCATAAGATAAGCAGAATTTCGTTTTATTTGCAAATTAAAGATTAAAATAATTTTATTGATTATAAAAATTGACAGTTTAACGTTGATTTAATTCTATTAAATGCAATATTAAGTAAATTAAAAAATAAACGGACAAAAATTAGAATATGTTTACAATTTACATTAGGTTATAGCTAGCAGTAATGATTTATTGTCTTAAAAAGATACACATAACATTACTTTATTATAAAAAATATATTATAACATGCAAAAAAACTGTATTAAAGTACCTTTTCGTGTTTATTGTAATATCGATTTATAAATAAAAAACTATTTTTTATAATCATAGAATTGTATATATAAGGATTATCTCTTTTAAACGCTTATAAGTCACAATGTATCATCATTGTATTATTGTCCCAAAAATAGATTTTAATATGCATAGAAATAAAAATAGATCTTAAACATTTTGGATATCAATCATTATGAAATTTATGTTTTATATTTCTTGATTTATGTGATTATTTTATCAAAAAGATTTTTTCATTGTATAAAAAAAAGAGATCTCATGCTATGAAAAACATACTGAACTGGGTTGTTAGTTTATTCTATAGTTTTTTACTTGCAGCTTGCCTTTTTTAATAATTTTTAATCAGAAAAAGTGATGGAAAAACATGAAGAACTTAAATGATAAACATTATAACATAAACCGCAGCAGAAAAAAATGATTATATAAAGTCTTTTTGCTTCACATGTTATTATACAATCTTGAAAAAAATGTCAGATGTAAGTGGAAGAATTTTTGATTGGTGGTGTAAGTTTCAATTAAAAAATAAATTGACACTTCCAAATAATAAGGGTTTTTTTTATTTTACTATCAAATGTTCTAATAAATATTATGCTTAATAATCAGTAAACTTGATATTTCAACCTAGCAATCTTATGAATAAAAAGAAATAAAAAAGAAAATAAGATTGAATGTGTATAAATAGCTGTTACATTGGATAATAATAAAAAATTAATTTGAACATTTTTTACATTGATTTTCATAAAGATAAAATATTTCCCCCTAAGTGAAAATTCGATGTTTCCCCCACCCTCCGAGATTAAAACCAAAAAAATTAATGGCATAAAATTAATGCTAAATTTATAAATGTCTATAAATTGACCGTAATTAGAGCTAAATATACAGCGACTGTATATAATATAAACAGATTTTGATCACAATATTAATATTTTGAATTATAAAATTTGGTTAAAATATAGGTTCAATGTAGCAATCTTTATCAATGAATGTGTATATATGAATATATAAATCACTAGAATATATATTTAGAACCTTAAGATTTATTTTTAAAAAAGAAAAACGCATGAGTTTGTTACATAAATTAGGCGTGATAATGATTTATGCTTTGTTTAAAACCTCGTTACTTGATAAATGAAGAAACTCAGATCCGTTAAAATACGATTCGAAAGATATTGATTTTCTTATTATAGAAAAGTACAAGAAAAATTTTATAAAAATTATTATGTAAATTGGGATAAATGATCCGTTCTAATTAAATTATACTTAATCTTAATTACACATTAAATCGTCTAAAATAGCCTAGAAAATGGAACTAATATAATTGTATCGTAGAAATGCGTGAGCACATTACCAATTTTTTGACAAAAAGCAACAACCATAGTATAATTGCGTGCTCGTAAATTATGTCATATATAATTATGATTTACATAGAATACACTATTTATTAAAAATATTATATTATAATCATATAACTGTATGTCATAAAATCATCTTGGTATCTGGGCTAGCAATAATAATTAAACGGGCTTTTTTAATCTTTAAAACTAATTAAAGCGCAGATAGAATAAAAATATAAATAAGGAGATGTGCTTTCTTATATATTTGGTTTTTACAATAATAAACGTCATAATATACTATTACGCTATCTTTATTAGCTTAAAATGTTGAAATATTTTATTTTGTTAATAATTTAAGTGAATTTACTAAATTTTGAATAAAAAAAATCGTTTATTCACATTTATTTGTTTTTGTGTGATTTTTAGAAGAAATTTTTTTTTGCGGTCAAGATATAGAACAAAGGTAATATAACGTATCTTTTTTTCAAAAATATATCTTGGTTAGACTGTGTACACGTTATGAGATTATGTTAAAATGATTTAAACTCTCTATTTCAACGATGAAGTCGTCAAAAATGTAACTGGCGTGCTCACTGCCTCTATTTAATGCAATTATGTGCGGCATGAAATATTACTAGTCAAAAGATAATGGGTTATTCAAGATTAGATTATATTTTATTTAAGCAATTATTTGGTAGAATATTTAAAGTTGAACTAGATGACTAATTATAAATAATCAAATTTTATTGTACTGATTTTATATTTATTTTTTGTGTGTTATGGGGTTTTTATGGTTATTTAGTGTATTTTTCCACCAATATTAATTATTTTAAGAATTTTCGAAAAGAAGTTAAGCATATATCTCACCCCAAAAGGTAGTTTTATCCAATATCAATGTAAAAACAGCCAGAAAGTCGTTCCTTTTATTTATAAATTTCTTTATTATAAATATCAAAAACTCCAAAAAAGTGTTCAAAAGAATACAGAAACAAGATTTGCTTTACATTTAATAAATTTGTTCGACTTAGAACTTTTTACTTTCACTGTAGTAAATTAATTATATCATAATTGAATTAAAAATGACAAAAGCATGTTTTTGTTTTTAAGATGATAAAGGTTTCGTTTTTTTTCATTTTAAATATGCAGAGATGTACTAATTATAAATTTAAGCTAGTATCATATTTTAATTTCATATAAAATTTGCGGTATTTTGACTTCAAAAATTATGAGCATAAATTCTAATTTATCTATAACTTATTTTTTAATATATAATATATTAGTATTTATAGCTTTTTTTCTACTTTAATTCTATAAATATGCAATGGTGAATATTGTAGTTGATAAATCTTTTTTATACAATACTGAATCATACGATGGTCAAAACATTTGATTTAAATATGAATATCTTAGGAAAGCATATTTTTTTTTACATTTGCATGCAATAAAAAGGTTTTAATTTCTAGAAAATATTTTTTATGCGTTTCTATTATATTTATCTAAGACGAATATTTGTTAAAATATTGATTTAATAATTTTAAATGATTTATTTACAGTAAAGAATAAATCTTTGGCAAACTAAAATTCTTGTGCATTTTATAGGAATTTTTAGGATTTTTGCGGCTGATTTGAATTCTGTGCTTTTATTTATTTTTAGATACTTTAGTATTTATATTTTAATAGGAATATTAAATATAAATTTGCAAGGCCACGGGTAATGGCATTATTCCGAAAATTTAAGGCTGCTACAAATTTTGATAAAAACTGCTTGCAATATAATCGATCTCAACGAAATAGAAAGAATGTACATAAGATATTTGTAAAAAATATATTTAATGACAAAATCACGTAAATGCGATGCTTTTTTATGTAGTTTATGAAATTTATCACAAATTGATCTTAAAATGTCATATAAGAACCGATATATACTCTAAATAACATCCTGTGTTTTCATCAAAAAGAAAAAATGATTTACTGCGCATTAACCCATGATGTTTGATATAAAATATATTTTGTCAATATTATTAAATGGAAATATGAAATTACAAAAACATTTTTTTAATCTATAGTCGTGCTTTGTCAAAAAAAAAAGACTCTATTGAATAGATTGTACACTTCCATCAATAAAACACATAAAGAAAGTAAATTTCATGGAATTGGTAGATCTTAATTAAAATAAAAAGCAAAACAAAACTATGTTTTATCTTAGCACCATTGTTTACATAGTTAAAGAATATTAAATCTGATTTTTGTGCTGGAAAAATAGTTTGTGTTTTAACATAAAATGGCACAGCAAAAATAACTCGATACCATATTAAAATGCTAAATTTTTTAGGAAATTGCACAAAAAGATTTATAAACGACATTTAATGCGTTATCTATATTTAATGACTAATATTTCGTGTGGTTAGTCTATTTGATAACTGCCCCTATATTTTAATTATGATGTAAAAACCATGTATTTATATATATGCTGCTATGAGCATTTCAATACAAAAGCAAAATGAAATTACATATTCTAGATCAAATGTATAATTACTATTTATATTTTTGCTGTTTTATTCTAATTTGAATATTGTAATTATAATAGTATCTCGTGTCGGGAACTTTAATCCTAATCTGTGTCTTATATATATTATCAAAAAACATAAGTCTTTTTTATATTTATTGTACATGCATAATTGTTTCGAAGCAGGACTATCATAGTGCTTTTGTCTGTGTGACTAGTTTATGACAAAAATATGTATTAATTTTAAATTAAACTAATAGGAATATAAAACTCCAAAACATTCGCCAAAAATGTACTTGATATTATGAATAAAGGCTAATTTATCAAATTATTTTTCACCTTAAAATTAAAAAGGCAATCCTATATGGAATATTTAAAATCAAAAAATTAAATTTTTGTTTGTATCTTTTTGAGATTAAAATAAAATATTCAAACTATAATATGGATTTTATATTTCTTTATTTCATCCTTTTATAAATATAGACAAAAAATCCCATAATATCAATAAATTAAATATGGTAAACGAATCTTAGATTTTGAATCATACATATATCAAACATAATCTTAAACAGATATAATCAAGGCTTGAAATCTATTAAAAAATTCCTTTGACATGACAAACATCTATACTTCTGGCAATTGGGAGAAAACCCATACTTATAAACGTCTAGAAAATTTTAACAGCTTAATTTGAAGTTATTTTAGTATAATGTGCAACGATTAAGAATTTCTTTATTTTTTTTGGTTTAAAATATACAAAATTTTATGTGACATAACTTTTTATAATAAAATTTAGTTGTAGATAACTCTTTACAAAGCAAAAAAAACTTAGACTTCTACATCACTAACTTCAAAAGAAATATTTTGAAAACCTTTATTTTTTTGTTTATTTTTTTTTATTTATTTACTAAGACATATTAATGCATCTTTTTGCAACAATTTTATGTTATTTATATTTCTCATGTTATAATTATTATCAGCTTAGGCTAAATCCATTTACTTTTTATCATTTCCGACTTCCGATTTTTGTGCAAGTTAATAAACAAAAAAAGCCCTATTCTTATTTTGTTGATAATTTAGTAATAATCGTTATTTATTTTAAGTTGGGAAATACAAAAATATATTTGATTAAGAGTATGAGGAACTAAGTAGAATGAAAAGTTCAGACACAATTGAGTTGCTTGAGAGTGTTTGCATTTGAAATATATAGAATGCTTAAAGAATACCAGATATTTATATAAAAAATATTGTATAATGTGCACTAGTTTTTTGTCAGTGTTTAGATTAAATAACCCACAACTAGTTTTTTTATTTCATCAAATAATCTTCTAAGTTGTTCTATTATCGTTAAATACACGTATAATTGAATTAAATATTATTTTAAACTACTTTACCTTTACCCCTACATTCTAATATATTCAAAGCCTTTTTTGTTTTAATTTTCCTTTTTCATTGTATAATTGATTTTTTTCTCAATTATACTAGTTTGCGAATAGTATAGCTTATGATTTATTCATGAAAATAAAAGCGATTATATGATCTTAAAGTATAATTGAATCATCAAGATACATTCATTTTTTTTTGCTAATTGTGAAATTTTATAGAATTTTTATAGTTATTATTATTTTCATATAAAAAATTCAACTATACATAAAAAACAAATGAATTAATAAGCATATATGGCCTGCAAAGAAGTTTAATAAAAATAGTTCTTTGCACTCAAATGTGTATATTATTAATAAAAAAACCTTATTTTAATACAATAAATCTAATACTATATTTATGGAAAGCTAACTAAATAATAATAAATAAACGAATTGAATGTTCTACATTTCCTCTATTTTATAGTTAGATAATTTGAACCTTATATTTCATATTTAATATTGGTTGTTAATAATGATTCCCTTTGATAATTTCTGTCTATAAAACTCACTTATTGTAGTTACTACATATGTTAATGCTATATTAGATCCATATCTTTACAGATAGTAAGTCTTTGAAATTTTGGATTTCTGGATGAAATCATTTCTAGGCAATGAAAATTGAAGATATTAATTTACTAAATAACGAATTATAAATCGATTATATAAATTTTTCTTGTATGATTTTTATTATATGATTATAATCAATATTTCTAAAAGTTAGGTCATTGTTAATAAAGATAATTTAATTTTCATTGTAAATTATGTTTCTAAAACAAAATTACCAAAAATGAGTAAAAAATTACCAAAACCGGGTAAATTATATAAGCATTTTATATAATATAAAATTTATCGGTTATTTTGAGCTATTAAACTATCGAATGAAGGTATTTGTTAATCTTTCGAGAAAAAATAAATTTTAAAATTCATATCTTATAATGATTATCTTTGACAAAAACTGTAGAAAAAAATGTATTTATTTAGAAATATATAAATTCTCTTATCATATTTGCCTCTTTGCTTAAGAATGCTGCCAATATTTTCCTTTTTTTTAATTCACGCAAATACACTGTAAAGCCACATATTCCTTATTTAAAATAGGCTATTTTAAATGACTGTATTTTGGAATTTGGCTATGATTTTTCTATTTTGTTGGGTTTTTTTTCATTCTTCGTTTTAGGAGTCATTAGTATGAATTCAAACCGATAAATATCGAGAATTTTAATAAAGCGCCTAAACATAAATATAAAGCACATATACTTGAAATTTTCAGGATTTATTTGTACATTTTATATTTTTTGTGTATAATACTTATTTTTTAAAATAGCTCTATAAAGCATTTTTGTTTATTTTATATTACTTTTTTTTTAATGCACTGAAATCTCGTAATTTAATATAATAAAAATCTATATTTGTTATTATCATCTTAACTCTGTATATATCAGTTTCATGAATCTTAAAATCCAGAGAATGGCGGCCTATATTTCGTAGTTTAGTTTATTGTGGCTAATTTAACAATAAAACCTTGATTTTCGTTGAACTATTTCTATATATGTTCATATCGGTCACTAGGTATCTGAAATGTGCAAAGCTTACCACCATATAAATAATATTTTTACAATTTGTTGTTAGAATCTTAGGTAATTCAGATATGATGTCACGCGTTTTGCTTGATTTTTATTGGTTATTGGATCTAAAGTTTATGACACTCGACTTACATATATTTGTCCCCGTTAAAAGCCATATTTATTTTTTTAATTTTATGTATTATATCTCAATTGATAAATCCTTCTTTTTTAGGCTAGAACTTTGCTTATGCTGATATTTTAGGTCGATCTTTGATATTAAAACGGGATTTTCTTACTCAAAACATGAACAATATCAGAAGAAAAAATTTATAAAAATATTTTGTCTATTTTTTACCTTATTCACATCAACCGAACAATAAATATTCACTAAGCACGATATTTTAAGTTTTTAAATAAAAAAAGCTAAGAAATAAATATAAATTGTACATATTCCACGAATTTTGCAACTTAAGGCTCGGAAATTTAAATAGTAGATCAAAAAAAAGACAAGTGTTTTACGAAACTTATTAGGGGATTTTTTTAATAATGTGACTGCATAAAGAATTACATTTTGAATAATTCAAATTTCATACTAAATTTTGGGATACATTATCTGGTTATTACTACAAGAAAAAGATTAAAATAATAAATAAAATGTATTTATTATCATTATAAAAATGTGTTTATTCGTATATAATATGAACTACAATGTTTATTTATATTTTGTATATCGAAATATGTAGTCAGAAATTACAGAATCAAATCTAGAAACAGCATTTAAAGAAAAATTTATTTGAAAATACACAAAAAAAAAGCAGATAAATGTATGTAAATTTTGTGAATTGCCAATAAAAAAAAGAAACCCCAATTCTGATTGATAATATTTTATTGGATAGATAATAAATTTTCTTATTTATTGAAAAAAAATAACCATCATAAACCTCTTTTTTTAAAAAATCGGACTTTATATTTTTTTTAGCGAATACAAAAAAAGTTTCGATGGGTGGCTTATAACACCTTCCTAAATATATTTATAAATTATCTTCATACTTTTCTAACGCTTGCTCTTTTTAAATTGATAGAGTCGCATTTATAAATCTATCACGAAGCTTAAAGAAGACATAAATTTTATAAACAATATTTTTGACATCTTATATCACGAAATGATGTTAAAAGTCGAAATTTAATCTATATGCTTTTTAATATATCAGACCTAGATAAAATAACTTGTGGCACGATTTTCATTGATAAAATTGTGTTCATGAACAATACCATTCTTATATACATGTTGTAATAAAAAAACTTAATTTTTAACAAAAATTATATTCAACACATTTAATGAAATCGTGCATTTTGAAAATAAAAAAAACGTAGTAAAATATAGTTATTAGATTTTGATTTTTGTAACCTATTAGGGATGAATTATACATAAAAGAATCTTGATCTGTATTTTTGAAGTAAAAAACTTCGAAATACTAAGTTTAAAAAACATATCGAAAATCAGAAATATCGTAATACATGCTTTTGAAAGATAAAACCACTTATTAACAATTAAAAAATATATAAATTTAAGTACAAATAATTTTTTAAAAATTCAAAAATTTTAATAATAAGAGAAAGCAGTTCCTGAGTCTCTTGTATTTTTTAGTTTCAATCATAAATTATGTAAAAATTGATTTTTATTTCGTGGTGTAAAATTAGAAAAATATAAAGAATGTGTAAATAAAACTTATAAGACCCCTTATTTGCGATGAAAGACTTTTTTTCGTTCTTGTGGTCACTGTGGATATTTAATTTTTTTACTATTTAATATAAATTTAATTTTCGGTTCATAATTTTGAATACTGAATAATCCGAATAATTTTGGTTAATGATCGACAATTTATCAGCCATAAATGCTTTGTTAATTTTCTTTTCGCGTACAGATTAATATAATTTGATCTTATGAAAATTTGTCTCCTTTTACTGCTTTAAAACAAGTTATGACTGATTTTTTGTTCTTGGATGAATCATGTTGTTCAATAGATATT
Organism: Rhyacophila brunnea; assembly: GCF_057557595.1. NCBI lineage: Eukaryota > Metazoa > Arthropoda > Insecta > Trichoptera > Rhyacophilidae > Rhyacophila > Rhyacophila brunnea. The sequence continues at coordinate 550,337 of NW_028232775.1, forward strand.
TTTACATTTCATGAACGAAAAGATGAATAGAAAAATTGTAGAATTTTTTTAAATGAATTGTAAACTTTGCTCTTAAATTTTAAAATTTTTGGATAAAATAATTAATGATGAAATAAAACATCCATTGGATGCAACAATAATTTACAAATAAAGTAAATAAAGTCTAATTTGGAATATTTAACAAGTATATAAACATTTGTGAAATCTAATTCCATGAAGAATCAATTTAATTTGAAAAAAGTCTTGATCGTAATATGTTCTTTGCTCGCTATACTACTGCTTTTCTGTATAGCAATATATAAATACAGAAATTTTTGCAGTTTTGCAATCAAAGAGAAGAACGAAAGTATTGAGCTTCATTTAATGACTAAGGAGTTGGATGAAAGAATTAAAAAAATGCAAAAAATAACAGATGAGAATATAAAAAGTACAGAACTTAAAAACCTCTTATTAATTCAAACCAAATTACCAGAATTGACCAACATGTATGCAATAGGTGATCTATTCCGTATGATTATGACACACCGAGCAGACTTCCTTATTTTATTAAAAGTTGAGACGACAGATAAGAGCATATTGTTCTTAAAAGAATTAATCAGTCATCTTGTACTTCTTGGAAAAAATAAGATATCTTTGATTGAATATGATGATTTTTTATACGAGAATTTGCTTCTTGAAGAGTTGTCATCGACTCTAAAGAACAAACATGAAAATCAATTCAAGATATCCAATATAGTATGTCATCATTTCATAAATGCTATAGTGGGATTACGATACTATGATGAATCTTCAGCTTTCATTGCAGATATTAACGATATAGTCCGGGAAATCAGCATTAAAAATGACAAAGAGCAGAAGAAGAAGGATGATATTACGGGTTATATAGACAAAGCGAATAAGGCTGAATCAGAACTCGCTGATATAAAGAATTCTAACAAGGCATACGAATTAGAAATAAATAATATGAAGAAATCGCAATCTATCGCCGAATCCAGCATCAAAGATCTCCAAGGGGCTTTAAAAAAGGCGCAAGAAGAGAAAGAGAAACTAGAATCCAGTAAAAATACTCAAGATGAAATTGATGCGTTAATTAAAGAGAACGGAAATATCGACGTTGAGATAGCCAAAATGGAAAAAGTTGTAAAACAAGCCGAATTAGATCTAGTAACTTTGGCAGATGCAACAAAAAAAGCAGAGAATGATTTAGAAGCTTTAATTGTCAAAAAAAAACTCGCAGAGACTGATCTTACAAATATTACAGTCGAATATGATCAAAAAAAGATAGATCTAGAAAATAAAAAAACAGAAAATACCATAACAGAAGCAGATTTTCAAGACGCAACTAATAGTCGAACGAACGTCATTAGGGATCCCCAGTCGACTCAAGATGCAAAAGATAATTCTGATTCAATTCTAAAGGCTTCTAAAGAATCTAAGGAGAAATCTGCAGCAGAACTTAAAATAGCAGAAGAGGAGTTTATAAAAGCAGAAGATGAACAAAAAAAGGCAATACAAATTCAAAAAAATTCAGAAAATGATTTTTTGGATTTTAAGAAAATTAAAGAAGCAGAAGAAGCTAAAGAAAATGCCGGTAAAGAGGCCTTAAAAACCGCAGGAGATACCTTAAAAATGTTAAAAACCAAAAAAGAAGAAATAGAAGATAAGCTAAAAAGTGCGAATGCAGTTTTAGAGAACGTAAATAATGCACTTAAATTGGCCGAGGAAGAAAAGAATACCATGGAAAAGGAATTAAAAACTGCAAACGATGCAATGAAAGAATTAGAAGAGAGATTGAAAAAATCCACTCAAGACAATATAGAAGACAAAAGAATAGCACAGGAAGCACAAGAACAAATTATTCGATTACAAGATGAAATGAAAGCTTCCAAGGGTACTCAAGAAGAGGAACCTAAAAAAGCACAAGAACAAATTGTTCGATTACAAGATGAAATGAAAGCTTCCAAGGGTGCTCAAGAAGAGGAACTAAGAAAAGCACAAGAACAAGCAAAAATATTACAAGATGAGCTGATAGCTTTCAAGGGGGCTCAAGAAATCGAACTTAAAACGGCGCAAGAAGAAACAAAACGTTTAAAAGATGATATGAAAGCTTTCAGGGGAACTAAAGAAGATGAACTCAAAAAGGCACAAGAAAAAGCAAAAATATTACAAGATGAATTGATAGCTTCCAAGGGTACTCAAGAATCGGGACTTAAAAAAGCTCAGGAGGATTTACAAGAAGCTAATTTTAAAATTAAGGCCCTCGAAGGTGCCATCGATGATCTTAAGGTAGAAATAACAGAAGCTGAGGCACATATTAAACAAAAAAACACGAAGAATGAAGAAATGCAATCAGACTTGAATTTTGTTGGAAAAATGCGAGAAGAAGCTGAAGAAAACATAACCAAATTACAAAATGAAATTTCTGATCTATCGAATGAATTAGCGGAACTGAAAAAAAAACAAGCAACAGAGAATCCCTCTGCTAGGTCATGATTTTTGGCTTTACAGAGAGCGTAAGTACAGATTCATGTTGATGAAATAAAAGTTTACAATTTAAAATAATTTTTTTTTGCTCAAATTAGTTATATATCATTAAAAAATCTTCAGATTTACGAAATTTTAATGTTTCGTTATCTATATATATGTAAATACTAAAAGGGGATATAATGGCTGAGCAGTATAAATACTAGACTTAAAATATAAAATTCAAATGATTTAATCCTCTACACCCCCATGAACATTTTATGAATCTCAAGAGAGGTAACAAATGCATCTCAAGTGCCAAAATTACAGCAAACGCAGATCGCTGATTCACTGGTGAATATAAGCGTTTTGCTTAAACATACACTTATTATGGTGCTAAAACAATATGATAGATTCTAGAATGCAACATCAAGCGATTCAAACCATCAATATTAAAAGATTTACCAGAATCGGCATACCGAAGTATGCTTTAAGAGTAATGCGAAAAATTTTCTATTTATAAAAATATGTTCTTTGTAAAATCAAATGAGAAATTAGAAAACTTTTTTTAAAAAATTTTAAAAGTTGGAATATTATATTTTTTCTAAAGTTTTCTTTCCTTCTTGTATATATTCATTTAGTTCTAATACGAATAGTATTTTTTTTGATTATTTGACAATCAGCTACACATCGTATATGACATTTAAAAAACGCGAAAATATATTGTTTAAAGAATCCAATTTGTAACAATCCAATCAAATTTTAGTTAGCCATGGTATATGATCATAGAAAGTTGAACGTTTATTTATTTATTCTTTAATTTTTGAAGTTCACATAGAACTTATGTTTTAGAGCATTATTTTTGAGAAATTAATCTCATAAATTTTTGTATTTATTAATTGAAATTATGTTCAAGACATATCTAAAAATGTTAAAATTTTAGAAAAAAATTTAACTACGTGCAATAAAACTAAAGTATATAAAAAAAACGTAAATCAAAAATTCTTGACGTAATAAAAAAAATAGGTGTGGCTGCAAATATGACATCATATAAAGATAAATTATAATAAAATTTTCGATTATATAAAAATAAGTTAAATATGAAATGACGATTAAAATATACTTAATATATGTAAAAATTGCAAAAAATCATCAATACAAATGAAAGTAGAGTTTTTGGACATTTTTCTGCATAAAGTATATAATTTTCGCCTCATTTTCGGCAGATTTTTTATTATAATATCACAGAGTTAACTTCAAATACTCAAATAATTGTTTTCGTCGCATTTAAAAGATTTTAATATTTTATAAAATGTTCTGTTGTTCAGTATTTCATATTGGATATGATAACATTGCATCTATTCAAAGAGTAGTTAAAAAAGCCTTTATTTTATTAATAATGATTAAACTTAATTTAGAATAATGTGTTCAGAGATCGCTATCAATTTTAATTTAAAAAAAAATTCACGCTAAGCTTATAATTCAAAAGAACGACATTTTGTATCTCAACCAATAATAAATTTAAATCATTTTTATAATTGTATACTGCATGTGCTATTCTTATTTTAAGTTTTTTTTTAAATTAAATAGATTAAATTTATGTGGCTGAATCGGATTTATGCAGTTATAACAAAAAATTATGTTGTCAAAAATAGTTTTCTACTTCATTTTAGAACAATAGTGTTCATTTAAATATATTATTTTACTAATTACCATCAGTAATGCATTAAATTTATTTAATAATATTTTATATTGTTGTATTTGATTTTTGCACCTTTTCTGATTAATAATAAAAAAAATTAGCACAATCGTATTTTTAAGAGACGAAAGATGTCGATCTATAACAATCATATAATATTTATACTTTCTATTGTGTTTTTAATCATGTAAATCTTGCTTTATTTCTAAATTTAGTCAAGCTAGATCAAATTTGTGTATAATATCTTCTATTGTGACAATTATTCTATAGTACATGTTTTCATTGATTTTCGACTAATATATTTATAATTTTTAATAACTATAGCATCTTTTGACCATAACTATGCCTCTAGATACAAATATAAGCATATTTTTATTTAAAAAAAATAGTTATATCGTGTTTATTGATCACTAAAAACGTAAAATGTATAGGCTTATTCATATGGTTTCGTGTAAAAAAAGAAGCGATTAGTATAGTATTCTCGATCTTGCACATTATACTAAAAAGATTCAAGTATTTAATTTATCAATGCTGTAAATGATATTTTATGCTAGAATATCTTGTAAATAACATTCTTGAGACTGTTAAAAATGATTTTGTATTCTTTAATGTGGTTTTTAATATATCCGAATATGTGTATCTAATATAATAATATCCTAAAATGCAAAATATGTAATTTTTGTTGTTGGCATTCTTTAAAAATATTATACACACAAAAAAATGAGGTAATTATAAAAAATAGTTATAGTAATCAAAAATTCGATTTTTAGATTTACAAAAATATTTATTCATAAATATAGTTTCTTCTTTGATGAGTACATACATCATTTGTTTTATTATTCTAAAATTAATTTTACAAAATAGCTTTTTAACTCTATGGTAGTAGATAAATTTTTAGCTATATATTTTACGTAATTTTTTTAATTTTTTTATTCATTATTACTTCCAGAAATCGCATTAAAACCCTTGTGTCAAATGAATTGAATTTAAAAACAAAATATGTGAAAAATATAATTTTATAATAGATGTTGAACTTTTTATGTCTATAAAGTAGAAAATAAAACATAGAACTTTGAAAAAAATTGGAAAAAATATATATCCATAACAACTATTATATGTTATATGTTGTAAAATGAAGATAATTTGATCATTTTAACAATATAAGTAATTAAAACCCCATTTATGTATAAATATTGATGATAATACTTTCGCGCATCTCTTTACTCTCAATAAAAAATTAAAAATGAATAAGACTGTGTGGTTATATACAATTTGTCTGGATGGATTTATCAAGTTGATCATATTTAATTAGACTTCTTCGCAATAAATAAACGATATTTTTTGTTTTTTTTATTGCTTTTTTTTACATTTATATTAAATTTTCCCCAAAATAGTTTATTGCAGGCATGTTATTTCTTTTAATAACAAAAAATGATGAGGCTGGAAATTAAATGTAAATAGTCCAATACATTTATGTGAATAAGCTATGAAGTACATTTCTATTTGTTTAAATTATCTATTTATATTCGAAATATATTAAAACTAGTGTTTAATGTCGTTTAAATAAAATGATAATCTATTCGCCGGGCGTTCCTTTTAAATAGAAAAATATTTGCTTATTAATTATAATTTTTATAATATGCTCAAATTCAATCGAGCTATATTTAAAATCAAAAAATAAATAAGTTGTGGTGGAAAGGGTTAAATATCAATTCTTGCTTACAAAAAAAAATTGTATATTTAGGATCAACATTTTAAAAAAACTAATATAAATTTGTGAAATTATTTATACACACTTCAGTTCTATACTTATACCCTATTTTTTTATATAACAAACAGCGAGAGTAGGTTTTTTAAGGATTGAAGCGGGAATATCACACATATCATATTTGCTTTTATCAAATATAAATTCACAATATAAAATACAATTCATATTTGCTGTAAAATTGTTATATTAAACTTTTCTAAATATAAAAGAGAAGAATCATGCACATTTTGATAATTTCTTAGCCTGAAATGGAAATATTTTTTTTTTGATATATAGTTATGATAAAAGTCTTTTTTATTCTTTCTTCAGAGATTGAAATATATAATGAGGTCTTTTGTCTTTTTTGATCTATTTTTAAATAATTTCATTCCAGAAACAGTGCAGCACTTTATTATTTCCTGATGTTTTGAAGTACCCTAAACGAAGAATCGATTTTTAACTTTTAAATTGTCAATTTTTTTGTGCTCTTTATGATCATTTGCACTTGATGTGCTTTTATTTTATTACTTATTGGCTATAAGAGATGTATCTATTTGCTATATGGAACAAAAATAGGCTAATATTTTTGATTTCCAATTTTTTACTCGTTTTGCACTGTTAACAAGCTTTAGTTTAAAACTGAAATTATTATTTTTTTGTCTTAATGTTTGAATGTGTCTTTATTATGTTTTTTAAATTTTGTTTGGATTGGATTTGATTTATTTTACGAGAGAAAATAATTGGTGTTTACATCTTAGACATTCGTGTCATAAAATTAGATCTAAAATTCTGAAATTTTTCAAATATTTATGAACCCATAAAATTGTTTTTAATTTATTAAATTACGCACAAAAAGAACCTTTCTATTCTCAAAAAATCATTCCATTAATTATGGTATAAATTAACGGTCTTAATTGCGTTGATGGGGTTAACGCTGCAAGGTAAACATTACCGTCACAGCAATGTTTACTTATATTTGTGTTTATCAATAGAGTCAAGATGTTTCAGAACCACAATCTGGTGTATATTTGAAACTTTGAGCTTTTTTACTATAGTTGGGCCTACCAGTGTAAGCTGTATCCCTTGTGGGTAGTTATCATAATTACTTGTTAGATAATTTAAAAATACCCTTGCGGTAGATAATTCGAACGATCAATCATTTAAATTGATGCACTATTTCTAAAATTTACACTACTCGACCAAACCAATTAAATTTTTAACGATACATCAGCACTATGCTCCATTTTAAATACACGTGATCAAATGTAGGGTTATATTAAAGAGATAGGAATGTTGTCGGAAGTGGAAACACAAACAAAAGGATTGAGGAAGACAGTTTAAATAATAATTCTTGGGTGTAGAAGATGCATCGAGGAAGATTTTAAAGATGATGAGGAAGAAAGAAGTATCAGCCAAATCTTATCTATTGAGCAATCTAAATTTTGCTTGAACAACATCAAGTTTAAAATCAAATATTCTGTAAAAGTAGAAATCATGGATATATAAAATTTCATTTTGAAATGTATATAATAGGTTGAATATATTTTCAAATAAAAATTCCTGGTTAAAAAACAACAAGAGCATCTTTTTATTATAATAGGAATATAATAGGTTGAATATAATAGGTTGAATGTATTTTCAAATAAAAATTCCTGGTTAAAAAACAACAAATGCATCTTTTTATTATAATGTATATAATAGGTCGAATATATTTTCTAATAAATTTCCAGGAAAAAATAAACAAGAAGCCTTTTTATTAAAAGATGCATTTGTTTACTTAAATATTTTTTTTGAACAATTTTGTTTAAAAAATACATACATAAATATAATATTATTTGTAAAAATCACACCGCAAGACACTTGAACTCATCTCATTTGAGAGAAGAAGAGCAGTTGATGAAGATAGATCAGAGGAAGGTGTCAAAAGATGCATCAAGGAGTTGTGCAATATTCCCAACACGCTGAACACGTCTAAATAGATAAAATCGATAAAAAGAAAATTAACCCATAAATAAATAATAATATTTTGTAAAAATGATGGATATGCCAAATTTATCGTGCTCATGATGATATCGTACAGCAAATAGATAATTTACAACAATGATGAATATCAATTTTTTTTTATTAAACATAGATTGAATTTCAGTGTCTATGATATTATATTAAAAGGCATGTGCAATTAAAACTTAGTCATATTTATTTATTACAGGCATCTCATCTAATCTAGGAAATAGAAGTTTTCATCGATTTCCTTATCTTTGAAGGCTTTACCATCTAAAAGTCCACTAACAATTTGACCCAAATCACGTTCATCAGAAGTACTTTCTGCAAAGTTAGCTTCTTTGTACCCTTCAACAGCTTTTTTTATCATTGACCCTTTGTCAGTGTATTTGACAGCATTCCAAAAACTGGTATTTTCAACGTTCAACCACGCGAGTCTTATACCAATTTCATTATCTGGATTCTTAAATTCGTGTTTTTCCTTTCCAAAGGACTCGTCATCGAATTCTTCGTCAAAGACCGCATACTTGCTTTTGAATTCATCACTTATTAATTCGAAATTAACATTTTCAATATCAATTCTTATTCTAACCTTTCGATTAGCACCTTTGACATGATAATAAATCACCGTGGTATTATTGACTTCGTTATATCGTCTTCTCATTACCCCATTAACCATTTTTTCTTCTTTCATACTTTTTTTGCGTGTTTCTTTCATACTATTACGGTAAGTATCGACTGCCCTCTGAATAAGACCCTTCTTTCCATATAAAAGAATAGGATTGAGACTTACGAATTGCCAAGCAAGTCGATTGCATTCTGTTTCATACGCCCACCGGTTTCCCTTATAATTTTCTTTTTCACAATTAGCCCGAGGATAAATACAATTGTCAGACTTGAATTTTTCACTTAATTTGTTAATATCAACAGTATCTAAATCAAATCTAACACAAAACTCAAAATCATCAAGAACATTTGTATTCCCCATCGTAGAAAGTGCCGTCTCGGATATTTTTGTGTTGTATTTGAAACAAAGACGCTCTTCACCATCAACTAATCGGATATACGGCTGTGTAGCTGGAAAATTGACAATTTTACGATTGGAAAGTTTCTTGTCTTTTTCCTTTTCCTCTTTCTTACGTCGACGTTCTCTTTTCCTTTTTGACGGTTTCTGTGTCTCGCTATTGTTATTTGAGTCATTTTCGTTTTGTAGGTCATAAAAATCTGAGCTATGTTCAAATGTCATTTTAGAAGGGTTATTCAAATTTATTTATATATAAATTATGGGTGAGAAATTATTCGAAATATATATATTCGAGGGGCAGGGGTCAAAAATCTTTTTGGGATAATTATATTTATTGTGCATAATTCGGATTTTATTTATCCATTCAGGGAAGGTCCCAATTTGACTATTTTATTCTTTTAACAAAGTTTTTTTTATGTAATTATTATACAGGGAAATTAGCTGTAATAATAAGATGTTTTGTATCACTTATCATTATAGATGTGATATCATTGGATGATTGGGAGCAAAATGTGTAATAGGCCAATATGTTTTTTATATCAAATTCTACGGAAATGTGATATTAAGGAGAAAGGATAAAGTTTTCTACAAGTACCAATTATATTTAATGTACTTGAAATTGTTCTAGATTTTGATATTTTTAAAGGGGCTGTGGATACAACGGGATTATAAAATATCTTAAGCTAGAGATGTCATTAGAACAAAAAGGTTAGATCTCAAAATTTTAAATATTCAATTAAATATATGCGATTGTGATGCTCCTGACATAAAAAAAAGTATTTGAATTTATGATATATTAAATTTTTAATGAAGAGAAAAATTTTTCTGCATGGGAATTTTTACTTACATTAAATAAAATATTTGCTTTTTAAATCCTAAAACACCCCTTATGCGTATTTTCTGGGGTATGAAATAAAATATATGGTAAGATTGTATTTACATATATACTGTAATTTCATATGGTAGAAAAATTTTATTATAATACTCATTGTCAATATTTCTATAATTAAATAGACTAAATAGAGCAAAGATAAACGAACGTAAACCTAAAAATTACAATTCATATATCTAAATAAATTCTTTGTTATCTTTAAAAAATTTAATTTTACAATAAATAGGTGTCGCACAAGAGAATTGCCAATTGATAAAATTTTTAAATGAATATAAAAAACTTAATTATCAATAAATCTGTGCCTCATAACTGAATCTACCAATTGATTATAATTATTTTATGAATACAAAAAAAATTAATTTACAATAAATCTGTGCCTCATAACTGAATAAATAATTGATAGCAATATATAGTATAAATATGCTGATTCATTTTATTTAATTGATAAAAGTAAATCAAAATTTGTTCTGGATCGGTTTTATTGCATTACATTTTAAAATTTTGCAATGCAGAACCTTAGTTGGCTCTGTGACCTCGAAATAAGCATATTTACTATAATTAACATATTATATACCCTCTTTTATACATCTTGCGTTTTTATAACATACCAATTCAAATGTATTGCCTAAACCCCCTCTATACATTTTTATTTTCAGGTCTCATTATTTCTTTGTCTTGCTCAAACCTTTTATACTTCTTAAAGTACATTTTCTTTTCAATTTTACTATATACATAATCATCTTTCTATACTTATAATCCACGGGCTTTATTCAAACCTTTGATACTTCTTAAAATACTATTTCTTCACAATTTTACTATATACATAATCATCTTTCTATACTTATAATCCACGGGCCTTATTCAATCCTTTGATACTTCGTAAAGTACATTCTCTTCACAATTTTACTATATACATAATCATCTTTCTATACATATAATCCACGGGCCTTATTCAATCCTTTGATACTTCTCAAAATACTATTTCTTCACAACTTTATTATATACATCATCATCTTCATTTTAAGAAATTTCTCTTTACATTTTTTTTCGAGACTTTCTACCTAAGAGTATTCTCCAGCACCTAAATACTTCTTTTAATGACACCCTCTTCATAGCGACCTACATAACTATATTTATATTAATTTTATGCCTTATTCATTCGGGTGTCTACTACATTTCTATCGTTTGTGTTCTTACCACCGCGAATCTGACATTCATAAATCTTTTGATATAGATTTAATGTTTTTTTTTACTATAAAATATTAAAATATGCCTTTTTTTATCATAATACATTTTTACCATAAAAAGTTCACGAAGAAACTTTTTAGTCTTGAAATATAGAAGTAGTTCGCAAATAAAACTTGATAAAAAATAGGAACAATCCAAAGAAAGATAAAATTTTTTGTGAATAATCTTATATAAAACTCATAAATCGTATTCCTTAAGTGCTCATTTTATTTATATAAATACAAAAATAACAGAAACACCTTTATATAGCCATTATAAATTGCAAAAAAAAAGAAGGTTTTTCAGCTTGAAGTCAAACAAAAAAATTTCAACACACAGGAACCAATGCAAGATAATATATTGACTTTAGAAGATTTATTATCGTATTAAAACTAAAAATGCTTCAAAACAATACAATTGAAAAAAACTCTTCAATTATCTTTAATATGATAATATATGAATTTGAGAAATCCGCAATAATGTATACGAGGATTGTATATACGGGTTTTAAATTTCATTAGGTTCAATTAATTCTAAAATTCATATTACTGGTCAAAGTACGAAATCCATAAACTACTTGGATTAAATTATTCTTTCTGAATATCTATTTTACCACTTAAGTATTTTTTCGAATCAATAGTTATTCCTGATTTATTTTCCTACTAATTTTAAGCTAAATAACTTTATATAGTGCATTTTACGGGATTAATGTCTTGAAAACTATTCATCGCAAAAGTTAGTATTTTTATAAATTATCTAAAATTTATTCCTTAAAATTTATCATTTTTTGAAATTTTAAAAAAAACTTGGAGCTGACTGTTATTTTTTAGAAAACTTAGATTTTACTTAAAATGAACTGACATTTAGCTTGTCATTAGTCCTAATTAATCATGAAGTGTTTTTCCCGAAACTGTAAAATTTTGACGAAAAAAGTCGAAACCCATATAATGCTTACTAATGTTTTAAAAAAAAAGTGGAATATACAAATTATAGGTAAATGATGAATTGAACATCATTGATTTATTTTAAATAAATAAGAAAACTTTATATAAAAAAACTGTTGCATAAAATTGATACATTCAATAGCTTTTTTTACAATAATAATAGAAAAATATTAACTTTTATTAAAAAAATCGAAAAATCTCGTTTCGTTTCGCCTTTTTCAAATAAATACACATAAAAAATTTTACCCTTCTATAATATCTTAAGAGAAATGAAAATGCTCAATGACCTGAAAAACATTATTTTTTTTATAAATTATCAATATAAATTCAGTTTTAATACACAATGGTTCCGCATAAAAATATTCAAGATTGGATATTTTTAATATACTGGTGGTTGTTGATGGTGTAAATATTCCACTTTCGTTCTAAATTTTATATATAAGGTTCCAATCCTCCTCACACAAGATTTTGTAAATCTTTAATCAGTAATATATGCCGGCTAGCTGCAAGGGATACAGCAAACACTGTTAGGCTGACACACAGTAAATAAAAGTTTTAGGCCTTAAAAATACATATATTTATGGCACAGAAACAAGTAATCAAAGCCATATTGGTATAATGTGGATGTTTCTTCATAGCCGTAACCCAATTAAAGTGGTTAAATTAAAACCGTTTGTTTGTTTTGGAGTTAAAGAAATATATAATTACAACTTTCAAAAAATTTCTCATGTGTGATGCTTTTCTCTGTGATCTATTAATTTAAAGGCATTATGTCCCCAATTGGTTTTTTCTTTTAATATGGAATCGTTTTAATCTAATAGTTGGCTTTTGAAGAGTACAGAAGGAATTAAAACACCATCTTTAATTATTATAAGATATACATGCTACATTTATTGACTATAAATTTTATTATTAGGGGCACTCTGCCAAAATCTATCTTTTTACGCTTGAAGGTATGATTTGCTTTTACACCGACGTTTTTTTTTCTTAATTTTTTAATCCCCTGGAGCCAAAAATAAGCAAAACTATTAATAATACTGTCTATATAATTTAAAAATATAGAATGAAGGATAAGGTTTTTGTTTTTTATAAATGCATTAGATAAAAAATTTTATGAAATTATACATTATACTAAAAATCTTTTTGAAAATATAGTATCCGTTATGCAGTACCACAGTAAATAAAATTTAAGCAAAAATTTACAGAAAACCTATTTTCATTCTTCAATTTATATAAATTAAATAGTTTAATTTTAAATCTTTCCGCATTTCTAGAAGTTATAACATAGTATTATTGGCTTAATTTTTGCCCCCTTATTTTTCTGTTTACAATAAAAATATTTACATATTCTTGGAAGTAAAGGAAAGATATCATTTTTATCTTATAAATCTAGTTTTACCTTATTTTTATTTTTTTTAATATACTTTTATTGTTATTTTTCTCAGTCTTTCTGATATTTTGGTTTTGAAACAGTTTTAAATTTAATTATAAAATATATAATTCAATATTAAACACAAAAATATGAATCGAATACAAAACAAAAAACAAATAGAAGGAAAAAAATTAGTAATCACTAGAAAAAGGCCAGCCAATGCATCAATCATTTCTATGAACAGTAAATACAAACTTCGCAGCGAAATCATAGCCACTAAGTCACGAAAAAAGGAAAGGGAAAATGTTTCAAACAAAAAATTGCAAAGAAATTTTGTGGTGTTTTCAATTATAGTTGGGGTTTGTTCAAATATATTTTTTTTAAAGTACAAAAATCTCTTTGATTTGATTTTTGAGGGGTTTTATTATAAAATTTATCTCTTGTTCAATAAATTAGTAGAAGCTGTAGCAGAAGAGATTGAAAAGGTGGAAAGAATTTTATTTTATGAAATCCATAAGTACACAAAACTCTTTTACATTTGGGGCTTTCATTAAATTATCGTATTAAAATAGGTTTTCATCATTTAGTGCTTTATAAAATACATTATTTTATTTTGAAATATTCTCTTTTTGATTATTTTTATTACAACTGCAAACTTCATTATATTTATGCTTATATAATTTGTTTTTAGCTTCCAATTCAATAATACGTTCTCTTAATCCCCTATTCGTTTCTAATAAAATTACATACTTTTCCATGCAAGAATTTCCTGTTTTGCTACAGCTTTCTGATACATTGTTTATCAAGAAATCTATTCTTTCTATAAAATATTCTTCCATTTCATCTGATTTTTGTTTGATAATATCAGGAAAGCGGGCTGCGATGTTTGAAATGGATTTTAATTCTTCTTTGTAATTTATTATATGCGGTGTAATATTTTGGAGAGAGCTTAACATGATACTTACATCATCTTCCATTTCCTTTACTTTTTTGTATATTCTCTTTTTATGATCATGCATGACGGAATTGATGGGCCCTAAATTATATTTGAATTCTGAACTTCATGGTTCCATATATGTGTGGTATTCATGCTTAAGAAATTAAATATAGGCCATATTTCTATTATTGAAATAAATTAGATACTTAAATTGTTATAGCTCTTGATTATAATAGAAAGAAACTATTTCTCTCGAAAATCTTAGCATATTTTTAATACTACCGTTTCATACATTTTAATCAACAAATAACGTTGCCTTTCATGAGAAATGTTTGTGTTCATCGCTATGAATAAATAGATTTGGAATCAATTAAATATTAAGATCCAAAAATAAACAATCTAAAATAATCATTTTATTGGTGTAATTTAACCATGAATATCAAACATGTTTGGTTTATTTAGTCATACGCCTTTTAGCACTTCTGTTTGTGTCATACACATATAAGCTACATCTGTTTGTATAAAAAGTAAAAGATCACTTCCTATACTTAATACAAAATGCTTTCGATATCTCCTTTACGCTTATAAAATACTTATGTAGATTCTAACCACCATATTTATTAAAATCTAGACCCGCTGTAATCTGATTCATACAGGGGCTATTAGTTTGATTTTTTATTTATTTGTTAAGTTTCTTCTTTTTGTAAATTCCATCTACTGTGATGTAGACAGCCCATTAGTAATATTGCACGATTCCTTAATGCATCTTTTGACACTTTCCCCCGATCTATCTTCGTCAACCGCTCCTATTCATATAAATGATATGTGTTCAAGTGTTCTTCGAAGCGTGAGAGCTTGCATGAATGCGGTTCCTTCATCGATGTTTTTAAGGGCTTAACATATTTTTTTATGGAATTTTGTGGCCGCCCCATCCCAAGTCATTATATGTAGTATTATTTTTGTTTTATATTCGTATATTAAACTAAGTTCATTCGCCAAGATGCTATACTTCCTATATTTCTCATGCTCACTCAGTTAATTTGTAAAAACTAGTTATACCTATTTCGATCAACCTAATAATATTTCTCTTTTATCGTACAGATATAATAGGTCTATTTTGTTTGATTAGTTTTTTTTTAATTCTGTTATCGACCTTTATTTCCGAATGTTTGTTTTAGCTGATCTCATGAACTAAGTGGGTTCTGATTTCTTTGGTTCCTTAAGGTTGTAGCATTTTGATAAGAGGAAATTAAGACATCTTGTGATTTCATTATGCATTTGCGTGTAAAAATGCTCTAAAAATTTCTAAAATCACGTTTTCAGATGATATATTGTTTTTAAGGCTTCGTTACAATTTGAACACATTATCCACTCACATAAAAACGCATTTCTGTCATGAATAAAACAGAATTTCCCTTCTTCACTTGGTTTAATATTCCTATCTTTTAACCACATTGAAGATCCAATGACAACAACCATATCATGATCTTTTGCTAAGTAAAATTTTTGGTGTAATACTTTTTCAGGGCCTATTAGAATATATTTAGAGAGACAACACAATTTTTCGTGCGACTTCAAATATTCTTAACAAAATTTGTGCGCTGTGAGGCAATGGCCTACACACAATTAACCGATTATATGGCATAGTCATGGTGATGTCTAGAAAAAAAATATGTGACGGTATCAATAAAAAACAAATAAGGTGGTAATAAAATAAATCAGAATAATTGTCGCTAAGTTATAATTATTCGATGAGATTGCAATTTAAAGCGGTTATTATGTCGAAAATCATTTGAAAAATAACATATAAACGCAGAATTAAAACACTTTTTATACTTTGGTCATAAGTTTTTTATTTTTAAACTTCTATATATATTAGGCTATATCATTTGAGTAAATGAATACATAATTTTACAATTTTACATTTAATCTGCTGAAATATATTATAGCCAAGGTTCATATGTCTAAAACCATATTATTTTTGATGGTGTGATTGATTCTATGATAATTTCATAAATTGTTTGTGCATATTTAGTGGGTTTATTTATTAAACGATATTTCCTAAGAGTCTCTATAATAGCACATAGTTTAATTGAGTCTGGATGTGTTGTTTAAGTGTTTTTTAGTTCCTAATATGTTATTTAAGCATTTAAATGTCTCAAAAGTTCTTATAATCACCTTGAAAAAAATATATATAAAGGTCTTTTGATTATATACCATGATTTATTAACAAGTTCAAAGATGCTTGAAAATTCACATACGATTCTAGTAAATTCTTAAGCTTAGGTTTCTGTAACATATGACATTGGTACAGCATTATGTGAGATTTAGCTCTAAAAAATGGTTTTGAGCAGTGCAATTTTTTAAGCCGTCATGAGTAACAATAAAATATTAATATTAAATTAAGAAAATCATTCTCAACGATCAATAATCATTTGATCAAGTATTTGAGAGCTTATTAAGGTTTTAAGAAAAAAAAAATCCGTTTCGTTGATATGTACCGACGATGCATCGTTTATCTAATTCTGGGCATTCAGATAAACATCCGAATACCCGCTTTTTCCTATATTCTTAAAGGTTTTAATCAACGGTTTGGGTTGCTTTCAATTATCTTACATGCGTGCCATGAGTATTAGTCATTAAGACCGAGTGATAACTTTGGTTTTAAAATATTTTATATGACCTAAATCAATATTTAAGACTTAGTTAAAAGGTGTCTATCTTTTTATCTGTTAGTCTTTTAGTGTTTATTGAGTTCACTCTGGATACTTTTATATATACTATAGGTAATTAAATACCATTAAAATATATATTACATTTTGAATTTTTTGAATTAAAGCTATCCAGATTTATAAAATATTTTTGTGAAAAAAAACTTAATGAATTATCGAGAATTAAAATGAGAATGTACCCTTATCTTGGACATAATAGATCGAATAGTATCTGTAAAATCACACATGGTGATGAAATATCAATAACTAGAAATTATCCTATATTTAGAAGCGCTATCACAACTAATATAAAATTACAGCACTTTAAAGAAAGAAATTTGAATAAAAACTAAATAACATTTTAAAAAAATTTAAAAATAAATTTGAAGTGAGTTACTGGTTTTATAGGCAAAAAATGTCACATATGATCCCTTTTTTAATTTTTATTTTTTTAAAAAAATTTTATAGCTTTAGTAAAAATAAAAATAGCTCATTCTGGTTCCCTTGGTGCAACATCTGATAATAATTGATCTGATAAATCCATATGAAATCTAAAATATTCATGGCTCGAAATATGAATGTTTCTAATCGGTCGAAAATTCGCAGCTAAATTAAGCAGAATTTATTACTGAAAATTTACATTATTAATAAAAAAATAATTATGATCATTTGTCAGTATCTATTTACTAAATACATATGTTTCTGATCTTATCTAATTCATAATGCATATTAATTTTGATCTTATAGAAAAATCTGCGTTTTTAATTTTTAGATCGAAGCTTCAAAGAAGAAAAAAATTTAGCTCTTACTTCCAATTTAAATGATGCATTAAAAAATTATTAGACTCAAACTTTATATGAATAAATTTCGTATTTTTGAAAAAGATATTCCGCAATAGTATATATTGAAAAAAAAATACTTAGTTATTGAGATGATAAATTTAGCTACAATTTATCTATTTCTAAATTTTTTAAAAAAGAAAATGCCTCACAGTTATCTATAATTATAAAAAAACAAATTTAAATTAATAAACTGTTATTACCATCCTTTTATAAGATATAATATACCAACACCTCGAAATATGCATATTTTAATATTTTTTATAATCTAACCATGTAAATATAAAAAGTTTAGTGAACCGGCGCGAAACATATTTAATCGAAAAATAACAATTTAATTTTATAATAAATTATGGTTTTTAGTGAAAACAAGGTAGTAGATAAGGTATATTATACATATGGCGAATCGATCTCCATCATTTCAAATGTGACCAAGTGTCTCTAAATATTTAAGCTTCAGATTATTCGATAAAAAATCAATGAAAATGCTAATTTCTAATATTATTAAACTATTTACATACATAAAAACAATGCATCATAAATATATTGATAATATGACTGCAATCGAAGATTTTTTTGTTTCGATACAAGAAGTAGGTACATCGTACTTTTACAACATAATATAATTTGCCCCTTTTATTTTATAATGAAGTTTTTATTTTTATCAAAGTATTTAGCGACTTTTATTTGCTTTTCTTTATAATTTTGAAAAAATAAACAATCAATTGAATCCCAAATATTGCAATTATTTATCTACATATCCATTTGTTTTTATAATTGTGACTAGGTACTTCTTAAAATTTTGTCTTCACACTTTATATTATACCATCATGCTGACATTTGCATATATTGATAGAACTTTTTGCGTATTTTTGAACAAATTAATTATAAGCACTGGTGATACATAAAAACTAAAATGAATAAAAGATTTTTTATAGCAACCAGATACTATTTAAGTCAATCGCCATATCAAAGCGAAAAGATCATACCATAATACATATAAAGATTTTCTTAGCTCAAAAATCGCAAACCTATGCGTATAAATATCGGTATCTCTTTTTTATTTTAAATGGGATTCTTTATGTAATTAGAAAGCTATATTTTCCGAAATTATGAAAATAAAAACATTTTCTATTTAGGCATTATTCCGCGGCCTCTAAATTATGCACTAATACTTGTTGTTAAAAGAAAAATAATTATATTTGTGAGAAGTGATTATAAAATAAGACTAAGCATGTTAAACCCGTTTTTAAATTATCAACAGTATTGCAAAAGACCGATAACGGAACATCTAAAAATGGAATCATTGTTTCTTCCGTGGAATACAGAAATACCCATGATTATTTTACAATCATTTTTTTTGAAATCACTGATTATAAATTTTTAGTTATTTTAATAAGATTGCTGTTTTAATACATACAACTAAGTTCTATATATACCAGCCCATTTTATTAGCGAAGGATCCAATAAATATAAAAATTGATTTTTTTTATAAATAAATCAATAAATTAAATCATATTTTTTTATTAATCCAACACTCGGCAATAAAAACCAAAAATACATTATAATCAATTTTGGCTTTAAAAAAAGAAAATATTTTTTAAAATAGAAGTATATGCTATAGGCTAAGGAGATTAGCTACGATTTTTTTAAGCAAAAAAAAAGCTTAAGATACATTTATCATGGAAAAGGCGTTTTGTGCAAAAATATAATCTCAACGTAGAGATTATTTTCTAAAATTTTAAATCATGGTAATAAAAATACAGATTTCATGAAAATAGTTGTTGGAAAAAAAAGCAAATAAATTCAAGCCCTTTATTATAAACACAAAAACAATTTATTTTGTAAATTTAAAATTCTATTTATCTTTACGCACAAGATCATTTGAATTATTTGTCTATTATAGATTTTGATTCATGAAGATACCTATATTCATTTTTATTGTTGGTAGTTTCTATATATAAGTCATTAAAAATTTATCTTTGAAATATTATCATTAAAATTCTAAGAAAATTATATATTTTGAGTTTTTAATTTGTTTTTGCTTTTTAAAACAAATTATATTTTAAAAAATATAACTCGCTTGTAATGTAACGATAATTATGCAGAAAATACAAACATATATAAACATTATGTATATAATGATGATTGTTTAATTATTATAAGCTGGTCTTACCAAAACTTAAGGTGAAAGTCGTTTAAATATAAAAAGATAAAGGTATTGTAAAAAAATATATTTTATTTTTATTGTTTATATTGCATGCTCAATTGTATTTTTGTATACATATCTATAAAAAAATTATGATTTAAATTTCGTTCATGCATTATTTATTTATTGATCTATTGTCTTCTGACGGGTAGTATATTAATATATTATACACGACAATAATTTTATCTCATAATTTTTAATTTGGTACATTAGTTGAAATTTCATACACGTTTTAGTGGTTTTATAAGGATTATGATTTATAGAAAATAATTAAAATAGACTGATTATTAATCATATTGCTACTTAAAAGTGGTTTTTCAGGTTTAAGGATTTTTCGAACATGGCATAAATTAATATATTTAAAGCGTAAAGTATAAAAAAATAATTTTCAGCAAAAATTATGCATACTTCATATCTTAGTTAATATATTTAATATGGGAAGTCGCTATAGATTCATAATCTGACGTTTCCTGCAAGAAAAATTATTATTTACTATTTTTTTGTTAATAATTATTTAAATTATAATGATATCTCTTTTTTGATGCAATTTATAATTTGTGCATCAAGCCAACACGAGGACAATAAAAAAAGTTGTTTCCAAGTATAATTTGATGAAAAATAATTTCTAAATAGTTTAAGAATATTTCGATTTATTTAATATCACAAATTTTTGACATGCCGAAATATATTACTAGTGTTTGTTTAGATAACTACAACACGTAATAATAGATATGATATACGTAATTATAAAATTATATTAATTTATACATATGAGAACAAAAATATTTTAAAAACCCAGTTCTTTGCGAAAATCCCTCTAACTTTAGAAAACAGGATTTGTCATTAAATAACAAAAATTTATGTTTTAGGTGTCTTTTTATATTTTTAGGACAATAATACGCCGCTTAATTTTCTAAGACATATTTTTTTAGGTAGAATTCACATGAAAAGCTTCAGGGGATAGAGAGTATTAAATATGTGGTAATATTGATAATATATACCATCAAAAACTGTAAATTGCGGTTATATACGAAAATTAAATAAAACATATGTTTTACTCTAAGAGATATAATACACAAAATGAAAACAAGAACGCAATAAGAAAAATTATTTAGTTTGATTATCTTTCGAATAAGCAAACAACTCCTATATTTTAGTTAAATACATTGGCCGGATCTGTAAGAGTCCCACAAGGATTATATTTTTAATGAATAAAAATTTTAATATGTGTGTGTTCGCCTTTCATCTATAATCTGATATTTTTAAGCAAAAATATATTTGATTCATTTCCATATATATTAAAAATAGATCACAACAAAGTTTAATAGAAACGCAACATAAGTCATAGGCAAAACTCACCTTCCAAAAACATAATAATTTTTGTTTCAAGAAATATTATACACTTTTTATCCAAAAATAAATTATTTTGAGTAATTTGATTGTTTCTAGGTGTATTTCAAAAGAAAAATTAAATTAGACACATAACAATTTAAATTTAAGAGAAATGTATAATACAAGTTAAACATGCAAAAATTGAAGAATAAACTAACTTCTATATAAAAAACACGATCAATTTCAAGAATGGCAATCGAATTATAGTCCCAAATACAAATATAATATCCAAAAAATTACCTATGATGTGCAATTTGTATAATAAAGAAAATTTACTAAAATTCATAAATTGTGTGCGCCGCGTTCTTCTAGAATCAGTACCTCTCTGGCGAAGTACAGTAGAGTCAGAGCACTTTATATAATCAATTCTAATATTCAACATTTAAAAAAATTAATCATTTTTAATAATACGGTATATAGTGCAAATATAGCAAATAAAATTCTTAACTCAAAAACTTTAATATTGAAAATCTAGTGTTATAAAGCTATAATCTAAGACTGAAATTGTTAAACTGTGATTTATACGATTTATCTTATAATATTAAGTCTCCATGTCGTGTTAATGTGTATTTATTCAGTGCCTTAATAAATCGCGCATATTTAAAAATTTATATAAATTACCTGATAAAGTGTAAAAAAATGTTATGATGATGTTCAAAAAATTTAAATTATTATTACATCCCCTATGTTATTTATAATCGATTATGGGAGCTTTACAGTGTGATAATATGGAATGTATTTTGCATCATTTTTTTCCGGTGATAATAAACATATAAATCCGAAAGATTTTATGCATTAAAAACCTTATAAAACATTAGAAATTTTATTAGTATTAGAATGAAAAATATCTCAATCGCCAGCACTATTAAAAAAAGTATATGGATCACTTTCTTAGCAGTTATTATATCCATCATGGTGGTTTATAAGTTAAAAACATGATTGGTGTCAAATAATGATTCCAATTGTTTTATTAACTAAAGAAATTTATAATGCACCGAAGATAATTACCTATAAAAATATGATTGTATTTTGCACATAGGCTTGCAATTAAGCTGCAAAGTGATGGTTTATTGTCATTTTGTGTATAAAATAAAGACCAGATAATACTCTTCATTGACTGATACTTACACTTTTAAGGTGGTTTTAAAACAGCATCACTTATGCCTCTTACAAAATATTAGTTTTTCGATCGTATTTATTCTTTAAAAAACTATAAAGGCCAACTAATCAATATTGGTGATGATAATAGAAAAAATCTTTCACAAACATATCGAAAAACCGATTTAACGCTTAAAACCTTTCTAAATTTTTTTTCAAAAGAATATAAAATAATGAAAAACCACGTAATTTGATACGTATAAAATGCTTTACCCCGCAAATATAAGATAAATTCCATGCCGCGTTTTCTAATCTACAAAAAAAATTGATAAACTTGGTTTTTTGACAATAAAATATTTTGAATCTACAAATAATTCGAAACAACGGCACTTTCTAGCGGGAATATTGTTAAAAATACCATTTGAAATAAAATTTAAACGCTTGAATAATCATAATTCGCCGAAAATACTTTTTAATATGATTAAAGCATAAATAAACTATCTTATTCACAATAGTGCACATAAAAATAACCAATAAAAATTAAAAAAGCTTGTAGTAATGCGTTTATTTTGGATCGTTTTGGTTCATAAAGCCCGCACGACAACAAAGTAGAAAAAAAGTTTATCGATCATTTCTATTTTATTTAGATGTCTTATGTATCATTCAAATAATTTATTAAATATAAACCCTGTGTGGTAAGAAAATAATATATGCTACACTTATAAAGTTAGCTTAGATAAAAGATTATTATTCTTATACATAGATTTCAAAAGATCTATGTCGTTTTTTATAGCTCAATTTGAACTTCAATTTTTTGATTTTGTTTGTGCTGAAAAAGCAAGTAAAAAGATGAAATTTATTGAAAAAAATGACTTAAACTATAATTTAACCCAGAAAAAAAAACTATTTACTTGATATTTTATTGCATATTGAATTTCGAATGTTCATTGCTTGAATTTCTTATAAAATTGCTTGATTAGCCCTAAATTCGAAACTATTCTGGATTTTAATAGCGACGACAGAACAACCATATATTCAGAAAACACCTTTGATGCTTACTGATACGGCCAGAATATTATTATTTAACATAATCTAAATATTTTTTTACGGTAAATAACTATCTGAAATAGAAGCGAAGAAGTCACTCTATATCAAACATGTACCTAATCCAAGACGGTATATGTTTATCAACAAAATAGAGAAAAAAACATAGATACTAATATATATTCTCGAATAATATAAATTTGATTTTAAAATTTGAGCCATAATTTAGATCATAAAGGTATATATAGTAGGTGTGTTTTATGGATAAAACTGATATAATTACCGGATCAAATTTAATTGGCATTATAACAACAATTTTTCATAATTAATTCCTAAAGTGCTAATAAATCTGATGAAAATAGATTATCAATACAGCGAATGAATTAGAAGCAATCAAATAGGTTCGAATGCATATTAAATTTGATAAAAAAACATCGTACACTAATACACCGGATTCGAGACTTCAGCATCTTTTTTATTAAAAAGTCACTGGGTATTCAAATGTAAAGTAGAACTTAGCCTTCATAAATGTCGTAATTTACGATATATTTCCGTACTTAGATAGTGAAAGAATACTTTAATATTTTATAAAATTATTTAAAACAAAAATTTATAAAATTTGTTTAGAATCCTAAGCTTAGAAACATTTTAATAGTTTCGAAAAAGTATAATCTCGGAATTACAATTGGAAAATTGCAAAAATAAAAAAAAGTGTGCTCTAAAAAATTTAAAAAATCGCGTCAAAGATTTATTTATATAACCTCGAAAACTTATTGAGTCTATCAAGTAATGAATTTCTGAACTACTTTTTCATATAAATTATGAAGATTTGTTAAAAATACCTGTCTGCTTAATTTCAAATTAGTCAGTTCTATTTTATATTAGAATGCTGATTTTATAAAACCAGTAAGTGAAATTACTTCTATAGAGCCACTATAAACACTGATGTTTTTCTCTATAGAATTTTTATATGTTCTATTACAATTAGATTTCAGTTTTAACGTGCTTTTAAATTTAAAGTGGATTTTTATACTAATTATTGGCTATATTTGTCTCGGATAATATTGTTAGCGTATATACACTTTTATTTTGTAGAATATATATTCTAAACTTCTACTTATTAATTTTATTGTGAAGAGCGTCTATTTCTGGTGTTTTTTTATTATGATTTTACAATTTGTGATTGATTTTTATTGAATAAAATCTAAATAAAAAAGTAATACCATTAACCGAATACTTTTATGATATTTGGATGACTTACTTTTTTTTGTACTTCAAATTTTACCTTTAATTTATAACACCCTATTTCTCTATCTTCAGTGTATGTATTAGAAATACAGATGTTATATTATCCATTTTATTGAATTTAACTCGTTGGGTTTGACAGACAATAAAAAATTTATGGCCCATAGATTGTTCTGGTGAAAATTAAAAATAACAGAATTAAATTCCAAAATCCATTATTCATTCAGAAGATTTCGCATATCTGGACTGTATCATAAAGGAAAAAAATATATATTTAATCATTAAATCATCCTTCGCAATATGTAAAAAAGCGTGTTTAACATAGATTGTGAAATTTAAAGAGTTTTTTTTTGCTATTAAAAATTTTACTCTTAAAAAATAGCATTTGTTTCTCCCGTGAAATTTTAATTTATCTGATATTTGCAAATCTTAGTGCTAAAACTGATGTAATTTTTTGTTTGTTTGAATTATTAACATGTTTGCGACAATTTTTATTGCTTGCCTATTTAAGAAAAGTGGTATTGTTATTAAGTACATCGCTTAATATGAAATAGAGACTGTGGTTAGTCAATATAATCTGAAGATTTTTTTTCTCTAAAATGTGTTTTTAATGCTTTTTTTTGAATCGAGCAGCACATGTAATTTTTCACTGTCTTTGAATATAAATCTTTATAAAGTTTTTCTGCTTTTTTCTCTTGGCTTTAATTTGATCGCATTTGGTTTTGTGTTGTTAAAAGCATCAAAGATTTTTGTAGCTGACGTGTACAACATATTAAACCCACAGCTATCATCAATATTTATGGAAAAAAATTATATAAGTATTTAATATCGAGATCTACAAGTCATATATTTTTCAAACATTTTGTTTTTATTCTCATCTTTTTATTTTATTAAATGTGTTTCTTTTAATTTGTTTATCCGACTTTCTATAGCTTACAATATTTCTCTTTATAAAGTCTAACTAATAAAACAACACTATCCCAGCTTTAAAATTTTGAATTGTTTTTTTTGAAATAAATCTAAATATATTGACTTTTAATCGATTGTTGTGGAAAATAATTTTTGTTGCATTTGGAAGGCGCTTGTAATATAATTCACTCAATTTATTCACATAAAACTTGTTCATGAGATATAAATAAGTGGAAGTGCAATCGATAATTTTAGATCTTCTAAATATGTCTAGGCCAATATATATAATTATACATTAGGTATATTAGCAATTTTTAAATCTGAATATTCTTATTTCACTAGATGCAACCTCAATAATAACAAAATCTTATATTTTAGAGCCATATGATCCTATTTACTAATATTCAAGTCTGAAAATAAATATAAAATTCTCTCGTTCAGTGATTTGAAATTTTAGTCATCATATATAATAAAAACTATAATATCGCAATCCAAAATGATTATACCAATACAATATGAATTTAAAAGACATAAAAACATCATTCTAAACTTAAATCGAAATCTTTTAAGCAAATAAATAGTGGCCCGTATCTCTATTCTAAAAAAATAGAATAGGTTTTGAGTTAAAGCATGTTTATTTTAAATTTACGCCGTATTCTGCCGATTTTCTTGAATTACGTAAATTTTTTTTATATCCAATTACATATTATTTCCTGCAGTACTATTCCCCTATTTATAGAAGATCAATTTCCTTGGTTTATTATATATATATCGTAGTAAGTTTATTTATATTTTCGGATAAAACTGTATTTTTTTAGATCAGCTTAGAAACACCAATATATGTATTTTTTAATTCTTAAATCAACCGCATGTGCCTCTTTTTACCCGTATATATTAAAAAAGAAGTGTTTTTACATTTTTTTAAATATATTACAGGCATTATATTGTAATCGTGAATACTTAAAAGAATGTAAACTTTTGCAGCAAATGTGTTACAGGGGAATTTTTAATTTTATTATGGGGTATTTTTTTTCCTTTGTAATCTTTTATATTGTAAAACAGAATAATATAGATCATATGAAAACATTTAAAAAATTGCAGGTGTAAACTTTGAAATTATAAATTGAAATAGATTCTGGGATTTTTTGAATTATAAGTATTTAATTTACGTATTTCTTAATTTTATAATTCAATAAGTTCTGTGTATATATACTGTTATTGCATACGTAAAAAAATATTTTTGTATGATCATATAATTAAAGAATCTTTTATATGTATATTAAATTCACCTTTCTTCTGTTTTTATATTATTTATTTTTTAATTATATTATAGCCTATTCAGTATTTGTTTTTATTTAATAGGGAAAAGATAACCGATTTAAATGTGCAAATGTCAACCGAGTCACCACTAAATGAAAAAAAAACATCATGCTAAAAGTAGCTTTGATTTCTTGCAATTTTGTTGAATATTGTGTCAAGTAGTTTCACCACCACAACTAAGTGTAAGTTTAAATCCCAAAACACCTTTTATGGTAGGTTTGTCTTACAGTATTCGCTTTAAACTATGCATCTAGGTGGCTTTGTTACCTGTTTTATAATTTAAAAATTCCCTTGCGTGTAGGGTATGCGAATATTGAATATTCAATTTAAAAATTCTTAGTTGAGTATTTACAGACTCAGCTATCGCACTCTTTTTTAACTCACAGATATTCAGCGAACACAATTTTATCCAAGTTCTAATTGCACATAAAATTATTTATTATATTGAAAAAGGAAAAATTAAATATTTTTTAAAAAGATGTCAAAATAAGTTAAAAATAGGAATACATTTCTTGTCGAGTATAATATAACAGTCACAGAAGCGATAAAATCCATAAAATACGGATTTTGTTTAGTAAATCTATTAAGAAAAGAAGTTTTAATCGGGAGAGTGCGGATGGTGGAACTGTAAGTAAACTATTGAAATATTATACATACCAAGTCTCATAAATGCTATAAAATGTTAAAATAGCACTTAAGATTTGTAAAATATCTTGTTTTAAGACAAAAAACCGCGAATAGTGGTGAAACGAGGAATTCATAGAGAAATTATAGTAAAATGTAAAGTAAAACCTTAAGGAAATATGCTTAATGTTCGTGTGAAGGAATAAACACCGTAGAATATTAATGACAGGGGGGCAGATCGTATAAAATCTTTTTTCGATGTTATTACGATCTTGCACGTCGAATGGACAGAGTAAGTGGAATTAAGCGACTCAAGGAAAAAGAGATAAGTCCGATTTTTTATTGTTTAAAATAGATTATTAAAAACAAAATATAGATTATTTTATAAAAATTTTCGTATTATTTCCATAATTTACAATGAGAAGTGGAAAGAATAATACGATTGAAAAAATATAGGTTTTTTCACAAAACCTTTTCATTGTATGTATATCAGATACAGGTGTTTTTGAAAAAGAATGAGAGAAATGGGTGGGGATAAAGTCTACTATATTGCAAAAAAATTGAAAAATGAAACATATTGGTATTATCCAACTCTTATATAATGATAAGATACGAAAATATTTATGTTTTTGACATTTTTAAAAAATTAATCATTTATTTTTTTAAATTTGTTTTTTTATTTTGATAATTCTTCCCTATTATTGTAATATCGCAAAAAAGAAGGAAGAATTGATAAATTTTACACTGCTCTAGAAGGCTTACCACTAATATGAAAAGCTCCAATATTATTCACGTTGTAAACTCCAATAAAAAATATTTCAATCACCGCAATTTCCGTTATTATGAACTTAATCAGCTTTCAGAGATAATAATTATATATTAGTTTTGTCTTTTATAAATAAATATATGTTTATTAAACCAATATATGTGCATTTTATTCTTCTGAAAGTAACGTTTTAAATTAAAAGTATTTCACATCTTATATTTAATCTTATGATAATATTTGTAAATATATTTATATTTTTCATTTTTTTTCATGCTTTAATGGATAAAAACACAAAAATAATTTATGAACATAGAAAAATTCTCATTGTCTAATAGAATTGTTTTAGATGTTTAATATCTAATTACACACAAAATCTATATTAATGCTTTTTTTATTTCAAAATTATTAATTTTTATTTTTACATTGTCTCTAATGCTTCCCCAAAACCATAAAAAGGCTTCTTTTAAATGATTTATACCAGCAATGAGATATCTAGTTATCATTATAAATTTAAAACAGGTTTATATGTCATATGATACTAAATTAAAGAATATGTTTGAAAAAAAAAGTGGCATCATTATGATATTAGGAATGTCAAAAATACCAAGAAAGGGTTAATTATAACAGGGCAAAAAAATTAAAAATTATATTTAAAAAGCAAATCTTTATAGTTTGTATAAATGAATATCAATGCAACTAGCTCTACTGTTTAAACAATGAAGGAATGAAAATATAAAAATCCACTGGAAAAATTTCTTATGTTCTCGTTAGAATCTTTGGATATGATGCGTGTTTTTGTATTTTTTTACATGTTTTAATATAGAAAAAATTCACTATTTTGCTCAAAACACATGTGCTCTAATCTCGAGTGTGTCCATAATGTAATAAAACTGATATATCCACTAAATTAGTAAAAAAAATTATGAAGAATAAATTTTAACATCATGTTTATAACTATTTTTGCATAACCTTTATCCTTCATATATTTTTTTTGTAGATTTTAATGCCATGTTTACTTTATAAATTTAAATATGATTTGTATGTATACATACAAAAGATATTATAGTTTTTTTAGCGCACTAATTTACTCATTTGTTTTATTAATTTTATTGTATTGATGTCTCTGCTTTTTCTGTGTTCTATAACCCTTTAGTTTTCATCTAATCGGCGGAATGTATTTTTTAAATGATAAAAACAAAAACATAGCACATAAATAGCCTGATGTATTATATTCGCTTATAAAGAGCAAATAAAATAGAAACATATCATGGATTAAATTATTATTTTTAACTAGTTGACCTACAAAAACGAAGAAATTTATAAAAATTATGCATGAATTGGATATTGTTAGCAAGTAAATTGTTTTGAATGTCGCGTATTAATTTAAGATTTTAATTGAATTTGTTAGACAAATTTTTTTTTCTAATATTTCAACGTCTCTGAACAAATATTTTTACACTGATCCTTTGAGTATAAATTCCGAATATTTTTAAAATCGCTTAGTATTATGATATTTATAGAGAATATATCCAGATTGAATTTAATTTCACTGATATTTATTTTCTTTTCATCATTATAGTCATTAAAATGAGTTTTTTGAAGAACATAGGCAGAATTCTTCTTTTCAAATTGAAATAAAAGAAATATGTTTTGGTCTGTGATACAATTTTTCCATCTAAAATTAAATTCCAAATTTTTTTCATCACTACTTTCTTTGCCGTAGAAATAAAATTGATTGAGCGAAGTACAAACAGAAAACGAAGCACTGTGATCATCATATGACCTAATATATGGTAGAAATGTAGTTTCTTCTTCTATTATACCAGGATATTTTATAAAATCAAAACTAAAAATCTTTGATCTTGAACGTTGCAATGTTAATTTTTCTTTAAAATGTTCCATAAAGTTATTTTGATTGCTGATATGTGCCTTGAAATATAGTTTTACCATTAAATTGTCTTTTTTTATATTTGAAATATATGATTCGTGTCTTTTTTGCTCCTCTATTCTGCACGTATATGTAAAATAGTCTAATTTTTCTTTATAATAATAAAATATTAATGGCTTAAGAGGTTGTCTGTTTTTCAAATTTTTTTCAAGCAGATTTTTCATTATTGGAACTAAAAGAGAGATATCCATATCATTCAAAATTTCAGAAGTAAAAAAGCGCATATCTGTATAACATTTATCTTGATATTCGCTTTTTATCTGCATATCTCTATATCGTATTAAATCGGCTGTAACTGATTCATCTTTATTATAATAAGTAGCTTTATCATCCATAAGAAACTTTAAAGTGGAATTGCAATGATTACTTGTATTTTCTTTGTATTTCTTGTGTGTCTTAGCAGCAGGATTTTTTGAAAATACATTGAAGTCAGATAATATATTTACCAACATTTTCCTAGCCTCATGTATTTTATTCTCTGATGGGTTTATTCCTTGTGTCAACTTTAATTTAATAAGAGCGGAAGAAATTGTTCTGTTTTTTTGCCTTTTTATGAAGTCACATAGCAAAACCAAGTCGCTTTGATTTGAGATTCTATTTTCATCCGAACTACTACCTTGTATTACTAATAATTTAAAGTCTTCATACAGAGAATCCCATTCTAGTTGTTCTTGTTCTACAGATTTCAATTTGTTGTATATGCCAACATTTATTTCATGTATATTATAGCTGCTGCATACAAATTGGATGAAAATTACAAAAAATAGAGTTTTGCTTAACATGAATTTAGTGATTTAATTGGTATTAATAGTTTTATTTAAATATGATGTTTGCGGAAATCAAATAAATATATCATAAATTGTTTTTTTAGATTGAGAATAACTATATTTTTACCCAAATAAGCCTTTCGTTAGGCAATTAGTCATTATAATTCTTATTGGAATTTAATTGATTTTTTTTAAACAGGGGTAATTATAAAGAATTATGGTAAATATGGATAGAAACAACAGGCCTAATGTGTAAAAAACTTTCCTAATTATAAATTACAAATTTTGAGCCTCATAAAGGAATAATACATACTTTTATATTCAACGGCTATGGATATTTTCAGCGTTTTGAATCCCTAGTAGATGAAATTTTATGGATTATTTTAGAACAGAAATAATTTATTATATTTTTAACGCTTTACACAAACATGATCAATCAAAAATGGATTAAAAATAAATATGCATTTTCTTTTACTAAATTTAGAATTTCAAAATTTAAAAAAATTGCACGTCAGCATTTTCCTACAATAAACTTACCATAAATGCTAAAAATTTAGTTAAAAACTACACCGAAACAATTCTTCTATCAACATTGCAAGCCTTAAGTTTATAAATCGGTTTTTTAGATATTTGCATTCATACATTATAAATTTATAATTATAGTTCCATTAATTTCAAAAATGTATTAGTCGTCCATATCTTGAACAAAAAAAATACATCACATACGCTTATGAATTCTTTTTTCTTTCTATTACATAAACTAAGAAGACTTAAAAAAACATACGTATAAGATTATTAAAACCGTAATCAAGATTTATGGAACTTTCCAATACTGTATTTACTTATAATAAATCAATGTTTACTTCAAGAAAAACTTGAATTGATTTTTTTTTATAGATTATGTCATTATTTAGTCACAAGATTCGTCTAATATATGTACAAATAATAATATATAAGTATTTTTTAATTTTGTTTTAAGATTTCGCTACATTTATTGTAAAAATTAATAATCAGCATTTTTGTTTTTACATTATCAAAGAATGCATGGCTTGAACCTTTCTATATTCTATGTGATTAGTCTAAAATTATGGAATATGCATAAAATATAATGGTTTCTTAAAAAAATATTTCGAACTTTTTTATGGTTTATTTTTAATTAAGAAATCACTATTAATATTACCAAAAAAGATTTCTGTAATTTAATAAAAATTCTTCAAATTTTTAGATCAAAAAAACCCCACCTAATATGAATATTCTAAAAATAGAAACCATATGTATTACATTAAATTAGTATTTCCGTTTTTGCAAGATTTAAAAATAAAGACATATTTTTTTTTATTATAAACAGATATTTTGGCATTTCTAAAACTCATAATTTCATTTTAATAGATAAAATATTAAATCCAAAGTTTTTCTTACTATGTAAATTGACTGGTAAGCATTACAATTATATAGCTGGACTAAATTCCTTACAAAATATTATATTAAAAAACTATCTTCGGCTATGCTTTTTGAATCGCGCTATTGCTTCTTTGGATAGCGCTTTTTGTTATTTATCTAAAAAATATTTACATTTTTGTTGCTTTTTTATGTGAATACAAGCAACCTCATACTAATCTAACAATTTAAAAATTACAACCTATTTATAAATAAAGATATTGAATCAAAAATCGCTAAAAAAAATTACCCTTTCTTGCTCATTTCTTCTATTTAATATTGCAAATCACATATGTGTATATAAAATATAAATATCTTGTCTTATTAGATATTACGCGTGTCATTTTTCTATTTCCATCTAATCTGTTTCAACAGTTTATTTATTCGATATTTATATATCTATATTTGGGGAAGTATTTTTTTGTTTAAAGTGACAATTTTACCAAGCAATGAATTGGACTTATAGCTTTTTATATAAAATAAAAATAAAAAATACCATTCAATTTACCCATTAATTACTGTTATAAATGAATAATCGGCCCGATTTCGAAATTTTGGCATTCTTATGTACCTGTATTTAGTTTTTCGAAATATAAATTTGAATGAATTCTTATTATTAAAATAATTAATAAATAAAAATTACGGCAAGTTAGTATTATGTAATATGGTTAACTAACCAATTTACTGTATTTCAAATACATTGAAATAATTATGGAATGTTTCTAAAGTTTATAAAGAATTACTAGATCATTTGGTGGAAGCGAACATTCTTTTATAGCTCCGGACGATAGTAATATATTATTTTACCACGTGAATTTAGTCTGAGTTGATTGATGAGGAAAATCATTTATGGTTGTATTTTGATTTTTCTGGCTATGAAAGACTTTTTATATAAATTTACAAATTTAAAGATTTTGCTTAATGTACTAAAGATTCCTTTAGGCGACTAGATGCCTTTAAAATTTACTTTTTAGTGTCAAGCCTCTGGGTGAAATAAATATTATATTTTTCAATATTATTAAAGCATTTATCACGTTCTAAAAAATTATAAAGGCGAAAGGTAGCAATAAAAATCAATAATACTTTGATGTGAAGGGTATGATTTTTAAAGTGGTAATATCTCTGACTATTTGGTTAATTGATCTGCTTTGAAAAAAAGGGTTTGGCGATAAAATAAAAATTATACACATTTTTTTTAATTTATGGCATATACCTTTTTACAACCAAAATATAAAATTATTATTATTCGACATACTAAAGTCATATATGTGGCTATCGAATGTATTGCTTAAAATTTTCTGAGGTTTAGAGAAAGAGGAAACGCGTTAATTAAATTGAATTTAAGTTTTTTGCATTTTAGGGGACTAAATAAATTTTTTATCTTGCATCATACTATCGTGATTCCTCTATATATTTATTTTTTAATATAAAAGCATAACATGATCTAATACATCTTTTGAATTCGTACCTCGAGTTATCTTAATATTTATTAAATGCATCTAATAAGAATAGATAATTTTACTTTCTTAATTCGGTATCTTTGATCCATAAATCCAATAACATCTTTATAAAAAGAAGTGATTGTTGGCTGTAAGAATTAAAAAATTGTAATGGTATTTTTTATGATATCTTGTTATCATAACTCATAGGCTATAAAAAAGTTGACTTTTACCTATTGTAAGTAATCAAAATTTATATAAAATCATCAATTTTTTAAACTATTATTTATTCATGAATATTACACACAACACGTACATTCCATTTCTTATTTGAAATGTTGGTATTTAGTTTTTAAAAATGTTTTTTTTATAATGGTTTTTTAAAATATAAAGTCTTATAAATATGATCTAATTTGCTGTTATTATTAAAAATATATACTTACATAAATTGTTTATATAAAATACACGAACATTCTATAATAAGATGAATTTTTAATATACTAGACCAATGCATATTTTTTACTCATATGAAACAGGGAATGCCTATAAGCATTCATATTTGATTGATCACTATAATTTAAAATTTTGAAAAATGATATAATAAAGAAAATTGTAAAAGAAACGGCATCTATAAATTTATGTTTTTGCGTGCTGCATAATCAGAACTTGTTCGTTAAAAATTAAAAATTGCTTGATAAAATCAGCACATAAATATTTCCATAATTTTATCAATTTAAATATGCATTAGTCAATCGATCTAGAATATTATAAAAAAATTTGAAATGGTGGATCCCTTGTAATGGCCTCAATTTTAAAAAAATCATGGAAAGATTCAAAGAAAAAGCAAAGCGTATGTCCATTGAAATGGAAAGAACAGAAAGACAAAAGTATTAAAGAGAAAGAGAATAGAAAGGTCGAGAGATCGAAAATCGATATTTTGAAAGCAAAGAAACGTGAATATAATTCTTCAATGAAAAAAAAGAGAATGGAGAAGGCTAGTAAGGGAGAATAGATTCAAAAATATATGTTAGTATTCAAATAATCAATTATTATTCGAATGAAAAATAACTTTTTGGATCCCGTTTGAACTTCCTTTCTATTAAAAATAAATTATAATTTATTATGTTAAAATATATTCTTGTTGTGACAAAATCGGTATATAAGATTATATATGTTATCTACATATTTTTCTTTTCTTATATAAAAACTTTATAGCAAATTTTTATATCCTTTTAAGAAACACGCTAACCTATCCAGAAATAATTACATGTTTGTATGCAAATCCACGTATAACTAAAATTAAAACCACATAAATTTAAAAATGTTTAAACCAATTATAAAGTAAATAACTTTAAATTACACTACATCTTAATTTATAACTTTCTCATTATAGTTTTAAAGATAAAAATAATATCAAAATTTAAATAAAAAAAGTAAGAACATTTGATTTTTTGAACGATTATTATTACAAAATACTCTTCTAAGATAGAGCTGGTAAATATGGAGAAGCCAATAAATGGTAAAGCCACAAGAAAAGCCGAATTTATTCTAAAAAGCGGATTCTTAACAAGTTTAAGAATGGAATGATAGATTAATATTCCAGTCTATTGTTTAAAGCGATAAATTATTATCGTATTTGAACGTTATAAATTTTTTTATTTAATTATGGGTTAATTTTCTTTTTATCGATTTTATCTATTTAGACGTGTTCAGCGTGTTGAGAATATTGCACAACTCCTTGATGCATCTTTTGACACCTTCCTCTGATCTATCTTCATCAACTGCTCTTCTTCTCTCAAATGAGATGAGTTCAAGTGTCTTGCGGAGTGTGAGAGCTTGCATGTATGCTTCTACTTCGTCCGGGATTTTTTTTTAATATTCTAGTCTATTGTTTAAAGCGATAATATTATTTAAATTATTATCTATTTTGACGTTATAAATTATTATGTTATTTAAGTAAAATATAAACAAAAAAATTTACGATTAAAAAATTATATAAAATACCGGCAAATAAACTGAACTGCATGTCCTACATAAAGCCTGTAAATAGAATGTTAGGGATATTAAGTTAACATTTTGTATATATGAAATTACAACTTCTAACTAAAACAATCTTTTCCTTTTTATTTATTAATCTTTGATTAAGCAATAAATGATCCAGAAAATGAGATTAATATTTTATTGCTCACTTTAATTTGTAAAAGATTTATTTAAACTTGTAATCTGGCTTCTAGCTTATGAATAATTTTATACTAATTTTAGAATGTTGTTATTTCATGTAATAACCCACAATACACAAGATTTTAACTTTTAAAAGAAAGAAGTTCAGCTGTGACATACAATACAAAAACTAAAATATTAAAGAAAAGGTAATATAACGTTACTTAATTTCTAAGATCTTGTAAAAAAGAATTCAAAACTAATTTTGGCAAAATAAAAGCTTCATTACGCAAAATAAATGTTTTCTGAATGTATTATCATGTTAAATGAACGGAGTTTGGGTAAACATTTTTATCAAAATTCCGTTGTAAATAGCGAAAAAAATGCACTAAATAAGATACCTAGATGGAGAAATATAACCTACCAAAAATGTTATTACAAGATCTAATCATTTTTATATCCTTTAAATATGATTTAAAATATCAATTTATACTCTTAAAAGTTTAAAGCCGAAGCATCATTTTATAAATATTCAATCTTATAATAAGTCTAGACATAATCAAACAGTTTTTTAAACTCTTTTTTTTCTTTATATTTTTTAAAATTTCGGTAGACATACACATAATATTATCTAATATGACATTCTCTGCAATAATCTTATTATAAAATAGTTCTATACAAGATTCACTTAATGGATTTACTGATTACATATTTCACACAATATATTTACAACCTCAAAGACTCTTTCATTCAGAAGAAACCCCTTGTTATTTTTTTATGATTTCAAACTTCGATCAAAATAACACATAATTAAAATCAGATGATGAAATAAAGAATGCAATTCTTAAATGTATAGAACTAGGGAACCGCAGATTAAATTCAGGCACAAAGGTGCACGGAATAGTGAGTTTACAACTTAATTAGGTAGAAAATAAAGTGAAAATATGCATTTGTGGGTATAAACAGAGTCCTTTTCAATTTTTTTAATTAATTTATAAAATATTTATTAGGATGTGATTTTTAAAACAATCAATGACTGTGCTATCTCGTCAATAAATATTAACATATATGTTCTAAAACTCGATTTCAAAGACTTTTCGAGAATCTATAAACATAAAAATTTAGTTCTAGTAGAAGATTCATCAAATATAAAATCATCAACAATAATATGCTTAACATGAAAATTAATTATCTAAAATGAATTGGAATAGAACGGTGCTATTATAAAAAAAAACAAAACATACTTTAATTCTTAAAAAAATATTCAAAGCTAAATCCAATTTACCAAGTAGAAGTGAGAACACAATAAACTATCACCAAAACACAAAATGCCAAAGACCCTATACTACTATCTAAATTAATGAAAAATTGATGAATCAACTCAACAACAAAATTTATGTGTTAAATAGAAAAAAAAACTTTCTGGCATAAAAAGCAATTTATTATTGACCAGGGCTCAATCAAAAAGCTTGAAATTTGGTTTGATATAGCATAAAAGATTATACAGAATAAAACAATGTAATTTTGATCAAGAGCAAATTTTCAATATAAATGATGAATTTTTGTAAGGGCATTCATTTAAGTAGTCACGCAAAAGAAATCTAGATTATTTCTGCATACGGGAAAAATTAAGTGATTAAAATATTAAATATATTCTTAAATCCTTGAAAGGTGCCCATGAGAGTCAAACAAATTAGAAAATATTTGGTATAAAAAATCATATGATCCGAACATACTGTGATTAAAACGGATGCACGACTTTAAAAAGCACTCAAATTTCGTTTGTCCTACCAGATATGCTTATGTGCGATAAAAACACCAGCTTATACCCATTTAATCCTTATTAAAATATAGATGAATCGTCTAATATTATAAAAAAACAAAAAAATATGATTTTAATTTAGAATGATCATATGATTATTTTCTATTTTAGAACTTGTGATATACTATACGCCTTAAATCTATATGATTTGATTGCAAAATATCATAAGTAATATATTAAAATTTGTGGAATGTAAAGAAAGTCATAAGATTTACGATTATAATGGAATCATGAAAGAGAATTATACTATAAACCTTTGAAAGTGGAGGATTCATAATGAATCTTGTGCAGTGGATGTGATTGATTGGTGCATTAAAAGGTTATGGAAGTGTCTTAATTTTTGAGTTATAACATAAGAAGATGTATAAGTAATTTTTTAAAGCAAATATGTTTGAAAGAAGCATTTAAGCCGTATAATAAATTGATTAAATACGTCTTTTAAGCATAAAATGACTAAGTAATGTTACAATTAGGCTTTAATTGAAAGAACTTTAGATAATCATACACTATTAAGCTAGCTCAAGTTTTACTGGGTTAGAAAATATTAAAGATTAATTATATAAAACATATCTAACAATAAATTTAAGTACAGTAATAGATGAAAAACAAGTATGCCTATATATCACGGCTTATACGATTTATTTCTAATTAATAAGTAGCTTTTCTTTTTATCTATTATTTTTCATGCAAATTTTATATACATTTTTGTTTATTCTCCTAAAATCACAAAGGTAAAAAATATGCCAAATTTTTTTTATCTGCTAAAAAACTAGAACAGAATTCAGGTAAACATGTAAATTTTTTTAGTTACTTATTAAATTTTTTTAAAAAAACAAGAGATAGTAAAATTATAATAAATAAAAATAGATGAAGATCACCAGTCGATTAGTTTAGATGCTTAATATTTCTAGGTCTAATAAAAATAAAAAACAGGTTAAGGACGTATTCCATATAATTTAAAGATAAAAACTTATAAAATAAAGATTATAAATTGCGCCTATGGATATCTTATAAAGCATTAAATCAGTGTATACCATAAATAGAAGAACAAATAATCATATTATTTTCAGAGGAATATCTTATAACTTTACAAAGAGATTATGTATTTGCATATAGACAAATATTCACCAATTACAGACACAATTTAATTAAATTTTTTGAAAATAATTCTTTCTCTAGTTTGTTTCGAAATATTTGAAATTACTTTTTTTGTAAAAAAAATTATAATTTTATATATAAATCTATTAAGTGCGTTTTTTGTTCTTTTATAACTAAAAAGAGCTGCATTGCCCTTTGCACACGTATATTTAGTTGTATTGTTATGCCACATGATCGATTTTTAGATTTCTTGTTTTATTAATCGGTTTTAAAACTTCATGCGACTCAAAAAGTGGCTTTAAAATATAGACATAATTAATTTCTTATTATTAAGGATACGTCTATATTATAAATCTTATAAGATATTTGGTTTGATTTTATGAGAATTAACTTTATTTCTTTTTTTAATATTTTGAAGTATGTTTGTGCAAGAAATTGGCTGGTTCTGCTATGAAATATCTGAAAGACGTCAGATTTTTTATATCTTGTCGCCTAAAAAAAGAATTATTAAGTTTAAAATATTACAGCCATATAATTTTATAAAGTCTAAAGAAATTTGTATAACTACATATCTAGAAAAAATTTACATATTTTAAATGTATAATCATGTCATATCCGTATGCGGTTTTCTTGATATATAATGCATTTGAACTATAAAAATAGTTTTTGCGTCATAATTTATGTACAGAATACAAAATTTGTAAAGTTTTAGTGCTTTATTCTATTGTTGTGTAGCATATTTTTGCGCGAACGTAATAGCTTCCCGAAAAAGTAAAAAGAAGATTGCCTAAAGATTCTGTATTTTGACATAAATATACGAAATTTACATAAAAAATACTTAATGTAGTTGATATAATATTATTTTAAAAAGAGGCTTTATGAAACTAATTATAAAAATTCTATAAAATTTGGTATAAATATTTTTTATTTTGCGCTTAAAAATTTGCTTTTTTTGTAAATTTTAATGCAAGGTGCAATACTTACAAAGAGTTACGAATAAATATATTTTTTTAATAATGAAGAATTCGCTTCCGTATTTTCTATTTTACTAAAATTTATCTTTTAATATTGTAATAGATACAATATGAGCACATTTTTTATTTTTATGACACTGTTGGTCACAAACAATGACAAACTTTTACACTTTGAGAATGTAAATACAGAGTGGTTTTAAATACAAAGAAAATAATTAAAAAGAGGAAAAAAGGCTCGAATATTTTGATGCATATATTAGAAAAGTCATGTCAAAATTAAAAAAAAATTCGCTGAAACATGCGAAATAAGTTACATTTTTTCAGATATAATATTTATTGACTTGAAATATTTTTTTAAAAATATCTATAAGCTTAAGTGTTGTTCCTGTTTTTACAGAAACCGCTATATTATTTTCTATCTTTATTATTAAGTAACCCTTAAAAAATAAAAATCGATTATAGTCGTGAATATTGAACAGAAATTGATTCAATATTTTTGTGAATGAATATAAACGATTGCTGTAAAATCTATACATCAAATAATCAACTTTTATGAAATAAAATAAATTAGTTTTTATTGATTTACATTAATAACATACAAAAATATATTGTTTATAAAATGAATGGTTTCTTAATCTAAAGTTTAGAATGGCTCAAAAAATAACAGAATTAAATTTTTTTTTCATGCTGAGATGCATTCATCTAATTATAGAGGCGACACATATATATTATCAACTGCATAGAAACATATTTAGACCAAAAAAACCTGAGAAATAAATTTACAAAAAAAATAATAAATTATTCTTACAACATAAGTATCTATTTTTCGTAGTAAAAATATGATAGAAAAAATTATCTTACACATGAAAACGATTTTTAATTAAATAAGGCCAAGAAGGTGATATTATTAAAAAATTGGTTGGTCAATGCAGATGTTGTATATACTATCTGTCTATTTGTTTATGTATTTTCGAAAATAGCTATAAGACATGATTTTTATGTGAAAATTATATAAATTTTATTTTCGAAATTATTTATGAAAAGGTTTTTATCGTTTTTATACAATGTCATGGAATATGTTTTATTTATCTTTTTTTCATATTTTGCGACATGGTAGAAAAAGTAAACACAAGGTCATAAAGGGTACCTACAAGATCTCTATGTCACTAACCAAATTATGAAACACATTCATACTATATGATTGTGGGAAGATTAACAAATAGATTACATAATAGAGGAGCGGTATCGAAAAAAACAATACAAAAAAAATTTTCGGTTTCTTGAAATGTCACTCGTTATGTTTGAAGAGAAAATATCAAATTAAATGTATAAATCAATTCATAAAAAAAAATATCTTCATAAAAAAAATTTTACAATATTTATTTATTGTTGAAATAATTTTAATTACTTTCAATCTGCACCAATTTAGTTATAATATTCAAAATATACGTATTTACCTAATTAAAAATGTGTTTACTAATTATATTTTATTCTTAGATTTTTATTTTCAATATTATTTTATTTATCCTATATACTTTTTCAAATATTTCTAATCTTATCTTGTGTATTTGTACCTAATGTCTGGTTATGCTAAATATTTAAATTCTATATTGTATTATATATGTTATGGCCCAGGAAAAAAGGACATCTTATTATTTATTTAGCTTTTTTTTATATTTACGATTTAATTTAAATCAAATCAGTAAAAAAAATAATGCACACATAGAATTATTTTAAATTTAAATATGCCTTTGTCATATAGAACCCAAAATTTTAGAATCAGTTTTTATCTGTTATAGTCTTTTTTCATTTCAAATCTATTTTTTAATCTGGTAAAATAGCTAGAAATTTTAAGAACAATGTTTTCATTTTCTTTCTGATTTTAGCACACAGACCTGTAGAAATATGTCAATCTCTTGGTTTTGCCGTTATACTATAAAAAATATATTGAAAGGGAATATTTACAGTATATCATTCGAAACGACTTCAAACATCAATATAAAATCAAAATCATAATTCTTAAAAAAAAATTTACCACTATGCAGCTCAGATTTTTGAGTAATTTCATACTTTCTTTTTAGACCATAAAATATATTCGCTTTTTTAATGTGCATGTTACGCCTTTCGAGTTAAAATCATAATTAACAAGTAACACTTCCAACTATTTAAGAACTTAAAATATAGTATCAAACTCATTTACTTATGTCATTTAATACATTATTCTGGCTGGAATATTATAAAAAATTTATGTTTAAAAATAGGATTTTATATCAATTAGTATATAAAGTCTGTTTAATATATTCAACCCCTAAATATATTTTTTAGGTATGTTATTAGAGTAAAAATGCACATATATTCTTTCCTTTATATTCTTCTTCTCAAATTTGTGAAAAAATCGGCAAATTTACTAAGTAAACAGGTATATATCTTTATTCGTAGAAAACATACGAATTTCTGATTTTAAAAATAAAACTGAACCTTTTAAAACGATATGAATAATGGTTTCGTTAGCCATGCACTCTATAGATGCAAAATAAGCATTTTAAAGTATTCAATAGTTTTATAAGAAGATTTTTGTTTAAATAACCCATAATTTTTATCACACCGAGCTCTATAATGCTGTAAGTATAATATAACAATTAAAAATTTCTTTAATACAAAAAATCTATAAAGAAAGTAATAAAATATTTTGAGACGCAAAACTAATCTTATATTTATTTATTTTTCAACCCACATTAAGTTCTTCCATTTAAATGATTTTAAAGCCGTTGCACAAATGTATTTGCTAAAAGATACCATTAATATATTATTATGTTTGTAAAAATGCCCCAATTATATTTAATTCATAATTTGGAAAATATTATTTTGCTTTATTTCTTTTTAGCGGATGTAAATTATTTATACATGGGTTAATTTAGTTTCTGATAACCTAAATATTTTCGAGATAACCTTTAGTTTTTTTTTGCAGCATACTTATATGATACTTTTATCTATTCCACATACATATACTACCTATTATCTTCTTTTGAAGCTTACCAATCTAAAAATCTAGACTATTTTATTGTTTGCGCATGTATAATGCTTTATTTAATATTTTCAACTCGATATATAAAACTTATGGCTTTTTTTGATAACATAATTCAGTTATATGACGTATGTTTTTTTTTTTATTTAAGGGCTATATTTATAGTCGTAATTTTAGTTTTTGTTCTCAGGCACAGCTTGCTTGATTCTCTGTACACACAGCGTATTTATACTTTCGGCTATCTTCTCCTCTCCAAAGTCTTCTTCAATACCCCTCCTTCTTTCGAGACCTATTAATTCAAGGGTTTTTCTCAATCCCAATGTTTGAATATATG
This sequence comes from Rhyacophila brunnea, assembly GCF_057557595.1. Taxonomy (NCBI): domain Eukaryota; kingdom Metazoa; phylum Arthropoda; class Insecta; order Trichoptera; family Rhyacophilidae; genus Rhyacophila; species Rhyacophila brunnea. The sequence continues at coordinate 593,804 of NW_028232775.1, forward strand.
CCTCAACCTGGTTGGTGACATCTAGTTCCTTCAGGTACCTTCTATGATATCGTGTCACCACGCCGTCCCATGTTATAACATATGGAATAATTTTTGTCTTGCATTTGTATATTAATGAAAGTTCAGATGCTAGCAGGTCATATTTTCTCAATTTTTCGTTTTCAACTATGTTTATGTTGTCAATACTTGTCACGCCAATTTCTATCAGAGTGATGCAGTTCTTCTTTTTGTCATATACAAAAATATCAGGTCTGTCATTCGATAGCTTGATATCTGTTTTAATTCTTGTATCTTATTTGATCTCTGCGAATTCGTTTTCCATTATTTCCTGTACAGAGTGTCTGCGGATTTTCTTGGTTTTTTTGAAATTGTATTTTCTTGCCAACATAAAGTGAAGACATCTTACAATCTCGTTGTGTCTTCTTGTATAGTCATGACCAAGCATTTTTTTACATCTGCTTGCTAAGTGGTCGACAGTTTTAATTGAGTCGTTACAATGCGGGCACCTTGATCTTTCTCCAAAGAATACGTTCCTATCCTGAATAAAGCAAAATCTCGCCTCTTCTACCGGTCTGATATTTCCATATTGTAGCCACTTCGAGGATCCTAATATTTCAAGCGTTGAATTTTGATGAACATCGAAGAGTTTTTGATGTAGTGTTTTTTGTTTTATTTTACACAATAAACTCTCTTTTTGTTTTAATTCAAGGGCAGGGAGGTCTATGTCAACGAGGCTATACTTTGTTCTGAGGAATTTATTTATTACGGATAAGTGAGTTGCATTTTCATTTTCAAATTTTAATATTGCGGCTTTTCTGGGTGATTGTCGTTTTTCTTGGTTTAGGGTTTTATAAAGTTGGTAAAGTATTCTTTCGGATTTAAACTCAATATTTTCTAATCCACGTCCTAGTTCATTTCTTTTAAGATATAATCTTTCTTTATTGGATGGTTGTAAGTGTATCCCATTTTCTATTAGTATTCGCCGAATTTCATCATCTAGCTTTCTAAAATCTTCCGGTTCTAGCTTTAATAAACCCACATAGTAGTTTATCAGTGAAATCGCATATTCATGTATCGCCTTAGTATTGTTTTTACCATTTAGTTTTGTTTTGCATATGCTTTGAACTCTTCCTAGCATTTCTTTTCTAATTTTTTCCATCGTTTCGGGTTTAGTTCTTGATTTCGAATCTTCCAGTATGCCGAGATATTTATATCCCTCTTTTCCTTCTATTACTGTGGCAATATCTTTGCAATTTATATTGTTAGTGGCTGATTTGGTAATGTTAATTTCCATTCCGATACATCCGAAGAATTTTGTTGCTTCATTGGACATTAGCTTTAAGTTATTTCTTCTTTCGACAAAATCTTTAAATCATCAATGAAAAGGAAGTGATTGGTTGTAAATGCCTTCTTATCGAGGTTAATGGATATTGATGGAAACTTTTCATTTAATCGGCGGCTTAGCGGATCCATACAAAGAACAAACAGTAATGGAGATAGACTATCTCCCTGTATAATCCCCTTTTCAATTTTTTTCTTTAAGATTTCTTCATTGTTTAATCTTAGAGATAACATCCAGTTTTTTGTTAACACAGATATAAAGTCAATCATCCATTCTTGTATGTTAAGATTTTTTAAGCAGGACAGAAGATACTCGTGGTCGATTGAGTCGAATGCTTTTTTTATGCCGAACCATGTTACGTGTAATTCATTATTATATTCACTGTTTATTGCAACGTTTATCATGGCTTGTTCTTTAGCTCCCTGTACTCTTCTGACTGTACCAAGTTGGTTTTCTGATAGTAGATTTCGGGATTCGACGTCTTTCTGTAGTATCATTGTGACAGCTTTAGTTGTCAATTTATATAAGTTTGACATGCATGTTATAGGTCTAAATTCCGATCCATTTAAAACTTCTTGTTTGGGTATGAGGCATGTGATCCCAGAGTAGAACCAGCTTTTTACCTCTTTGTTCTCAAGGCATATTGATTTTACTGTTTCATATAATATTGGATTTAATTTTGTGATTTTTTTGATGAAGAAGTTGTATATACCATCGCATCCAGCAGCTTTCCAGTTAGGCAGGTAGTTGATGATTTCGAAAAATTCTGTTTCAGAGATAAAAACCATTTGTGGTGTGTTTTCCAGCGCGTTTTTGCGCAGCTAAGTATCGAAGTATAAAATTTCTGTATTTTTAGTCCACATATTTGACCAGAAATTCACAATATTTTCTTTATCTGCCTTAATTTCTGATTTTACCGTATCTGTCAATGTTCTATAAAATTGTCTTCTGTTGACTTCGAACTGGGTGTTTGTTTTTGTAAATTCTTTTCTTTTTTCATATTGCTCTATCTGTTTATTTATTATCCTTATTTTATCGTTATTGTTAGTAATTACTTCATGGACATCATTTTTTTTGTCGAGTATCCTGTTATGTTGTCTCATGATTTTTCTTAGAAATTTTGTCTCACTTTCTGGGAGTTTTACTGTGTTTCTTACGTAGGATTTGAGGATTGTGTTAATTTGACCATATCTTTTCATTTTCTCCTCCTTTATTTGTACGTAGTTTAATCCTTCCTGGACAGATTTTGATGTTAGCTCTTCGTAACTCTTTTGGACAGCTTGCAAGATCTTTGCTATATCGCACATGTTTTGAGGGCGGTGGTTAGTGATATGCGCATGAACCGCTAAATTTAGACCTTCAATTATATCGCTTTTAACTTTAGTATATGGTATTTTTCTTGTTCTAGGGATTTTTGTGATGTCCATACTTTCTAAGTCCGTCAGTACTCTGAGAAATGTTTTTTTGCATCTGTCGTGGTTAATGCAATGGTTAAGCGTTTTATAGTCTTCCTCTTGATCGCTTTGTTTTCTTCTTTTCGTTTCTATTTCTTTGAACTTCCGGACTTGTCTTCTTTTCCCATCATTATCTTTTAGAACATTTGATGATTTAGCTTTAATTTCAGTCATGCTCATATCACTGTTGAAAATATCATTGTGACTCTTTAGGAACTCTTGCCAGCCAGATCTCGGCATTCTTCCGAATCGTTTTAGGATCGAGGTATAAGCCTCTTGAATCCAGTTCTCTTTCTCGGCGGGTGTATTCTTGCAGATGGCTATGAGAGTAAGAAGAGCCGTGGTATGAATACGTGTGGTCGTGTTAGTTTCAGGCAAGTTGTCGGTTGAGATTATCGTTACAGGATCGGTTTTTGAATGTTCATCTTTGTAGTTCTCCTCTCCTGTTTTTTCTTTATCCCCCATATGACGTATGTAATTAGTATTTTAAATTAAGGTTAGTTCATTTGCGAACGAATCATAATCGTCAGTTTCTGTTTTTTGATATTAGTCATATTATAGACGCCCAACATATATATTATTCGAAAAAAAATAGTATTATCTAATTTGATCCAATAATCTTTAATATCTTTATAATTCGAAAACGATTATTTGAATATTTTTGGTGCTTATAATATTTATTAATAAATTAAATTGCACTTATTTGTGATTTCAGGTATCTAACAGACTTATTATACCTTAGAAAAAAAACTTTACATAAATAAATTAGTGATGTAAAAAGGATAAATATTTATATTTATCTATTTTTAAGTACTTTCACCAGTTTTTTTAAATATTTTATAAACTGTTTTTAAAAATTCAGAGTTTGAATTTTTATTAGTTTTATAATTATTAAATTGTTTCTAAGATGCCTAAGGTCTAAAAAATTTAAGTTTATTACGTCCTATAATGGCATATTTTTGCCAATACCTTTATTTTTTGAACCCATATTTTAATGACGAAAATACGCGAAGAAGTATTTGCCACATGAAAAAATTCCACGATAAAATTAATGTGATGCTTGCTAAATGCCTTTTTAGATTAAAATAGTGCACAAAATATCTTTGAAATTCGTAAATGTACTTCTCTGATTGTAGAAAGAAAGACAATGTCTTTCGCGGTGTGAAATTAAAAAAATAATGCCTAAAAATCAAAGAAACATATTTATTAATCAATTTAATATTTATGAAGCTTTCATATCACGAAATAAATAGTATAACAATGTTTTTCGAAGCACCATTCTTCTATTGTGACATAATCTCAATAAGAAATAATTATTAAATCTTACGGCACAGTATAAAAGGTGATCGTGTGGGATTTATAGTTGAAGTTGACAAATCTCAATTTGGGAAAAGTATAAACCACAGAGGACGCTGTGTGTAGGGGGTTTGGGTATTTGGTATATTTGAACGTACCGAAGCTAGTCGCTTTCGGTTATTTGTGGCAAAAAAACGTAGTTCTAAAGCACTTTGAAGTCTATCAAACGTTATATTTTACCTGGAAGCGATTATTGTTTTGAAATGGGCGGCGGTGTTATTATAGAATAATAGAACTTGGTTATGCACATTCCGTAGTAAACCACAGTTAAAACCTTTTTAACATAAGTGGGACATGTATGAAAACACTCGAGGGGAATTTTACGTTATAAAGGCTGATTTAAGACAGAGATATCGAACAAATAAATGGTAGTTATTTTTTGGCTATCAACATGGTTTGAAGAAATAATAATGTAAACACTTTTGAGTTTTTGAACAAAAATATAAGTTTGACAAAGTTTCAACTCGTTTTTTTTTAATTTTATATGTGATCTTTATATCAAATACAGATAATTTATAAAAGTTGCGTTTTATTAAATAGTTTCATACATTTTTTGACCAAAATAATTTGGGTTCGAAAAATAAAAGTATCACTGAAAGTGTGTCATTTTCAACTTACCAGCTCCAAAAATAAATTGTATTCTTTAGATAATGAATTGGGTGTAAAATTTTAAATATTATGAACGCTACAAATAAATTAAGAATAAGTTTTGTTTCGATTCATAGCATATTATTTTCTTTCTCAACCTAGTAGACAGATATTAGTTTTACTGTAAATAAAGGAAATGGCGTAATACTTGGTGCAGTTGTTTTGTAATATAAATGTATATTAATTTGTTTAATTTTAAATAAAAATAATTTTAGTTTCAATTTATCAATTATGTATTTTTAGAAAGCTGAAACAGTGTAAATGTGATTATTTTAATTAAAAAAATACAAATTATGTATTTCCAAGTAATTCGGAAAAATTATGTTTTTTTAGATCAAATGGATATATTTAATAACAACATCTTCCAGAAAATTATTAATTTTAATGAGTCTGGTGTTTATATTTTCAATTAGTAACTATTGAGGTTATATCTGAAACTAAACTCACCGATTGGGGGTGTATTTTATTTAAATTATTTGACGAACATGTGTATTCGGCTATGAAAACATTCCTTGATGATTTTATGATATTTTTATACATTTTATTTATCTATGGGTTAATTTTCTTTTTATCAATTTTATCTATTGAGACGTGGTCAGCCCATTGGGAATCTTGCACAACTCCCTGATGCATCTTTTGACACCTTCCCCTAATCTATCTTCATCAACTGCTCTCTTCTCTCAAATGAGAGGAGTTCAAGTGTCTTGCGGAGTGTGAGAGCTTGCATGTATGCTTCTACTTCGCCTAGGATTTTTAACACCTTAACAATATTTTTATATATTATAAAATTTATAAACAGAGTAAATTCCTATAACAATGTTCAAAGATACATAAATTATGCATATTTATGGGTTTACCTTGAATTTTATCTATTTATTGTTTAAGAAAACCTTCTTGATGATCTTCAAAACAGATTTGGAACACGCTTCTTCCCACCTCCGAATCTTTATGATCTTACCCAATATTTCTTATTCTTTACGGCTTATTAAAAACAGTGCTTAAAATGTTAAAATATTTTGAAGAGAAAAATTAATCAACATCTAATAATCTGATCATGTCAATCGGGTCACCTCTACGAAAATATATTTGTCATAGCAATAATGGCTTTGATTACTTTTACTTATGTTCGGGATGGTGTCGAATTGTTTTAGCCGCAAAAAATCGAGTTTATGTCTAATGTCGAATAACTACTTTACTTTGTGATGGAATAGTAGTGTTATGTATTCTTATTACTGGGGTGGGGGTCATAAATTACATGCATGTTAGTTTAACAATGTCTGTTTGTGTGGAGGATTGAAACCTTCAATTCTTAAAATTAGAGATTATAAACCGAATATTGTGCCACTCGACGAATACTGCCATGCTTTGCCAAAAATTCGTGATAAATAGTATATTTT